>NW_027249118.1:0-603382 GCF_030848795.1 Temnothorax nylanderi
GAATCTAGGATCCTTGTTAACGCATGCCTCGAATCTTTTAGCGAGTTTGACGTGATTTCGGATATAGGCTTGCAGCCGGATATCCCGTAACTCCTCATTACAAACCATAGCTTTAATGACGGAATCGCCTGCTCAACGCTATACTCCAATGCCTATAAAACACTCGATTACTTAAACGTACAACTAATGTACTGTTAAACGTCAGTCTTGTGTTGTTTCTTATTTTATGCATTTTCTCTATGAACCAAAATCTTCGCCAATACGTTAATTATAATCAAATTAAATAATATCTAATGCTATAACATATATTGAAAGTTGACGGACAGGACAGAATAAAAATTTACGACAAAGCAAAAAAGATAGCTTTTCCAAAAACTTATGTATCTATATGATCTAAAAATAAATGTTAAAATACTTCTGCTAAATGGATTGACTATATAACCGGTAATCTATAGCGTGTCCGCGTGTGTATGCTGCAGATACAGCGGATCCACGACGAGTGCGCCGGTAAGCTTAAATCGGTCGCGAACCCAGAGGCAGGAGCAATCGAATTTGTCAGTAAAAATTTGTTGGTGTTGGTGTTCAAGGTCGGCGTGTTCAACGCCGGTCATCAGGTATTTCAATTCTGGACAGATGCAAGCGTTTCCGGCATACGCAGCATCCACGTGTAGCCAGATCTGGCGCGCGTGACAAATTTCCGGTTAGAAGAAAATTATACGGTCAATAATAAAACCTCTTTCAAGTGTACACGTATCTTTGCACTCACCCCTGGATATTTTTTACAAACCGGCCCTATTTCCTTAAGATTATCGAACGAACAGCAGGCGGTTGTGCCGAGAGTCGTGAGACGAAAAAGGGAATAGCCTTCAGCTGTGTCACTCTCGATCGCCTATCAATTATTAAATGACCAATATTGAAACCAATATTATAACAAGAAGCGAACGAAAAAGTAATGAAGGTATTTGATGATATTATAAATTTATACATTTTTTATCTTGCAATTTTAGCATGATTAAGTATTACGTATATAATTTGATTACGTTAATTTTTAATATAGAGAGAAAGTTACATAATCGTGTATATGAATGATATTAATTGAATTAATTTAGGTGGATGAGTATGAGGCTTTGGAACCCTCGTGTAACTTGCAGTAATAATGTCTAAAACGCACCTGTCGCAAGGTCTCCCCGCGAAGTACGCTCTTCTCGTCGGGCTCGAGAATACGCAGCTTTACGAAGCATATCATTGCGTCCTTCTCGACGGAACTATGACTTTCCCGGCTGCAATATGCCATCAGCTTGCCGAGCAGCGCGGTCTCGTCCAAGTGTGCATGTGCAGGAGATTCCTTCAGCCTCGCAATTGCTTGTGCCCGAGCGGCCAGCATGCACACGAGAATGCATTCCGATGCTGAACCCTACGTACAGGGTGGTCCACACTAAAGTGTTACAAGCTCTTCTCTTGGGAACTATTAAAGATAGTGACAAAAGTCTTGGTCGTTTTAAATTTCCTTGTGACTCTTTACGGAACAAGTATGGTGCCGTTGTCGAACCCCGTGCAGAACGACAGAGGAGCATCCCCTGTTTCTTTCTTTTTTTTTTTTGTAAGTAAAACCGTATGTTCTTTTTTTTACATGGATTGATTCTCCTTATCTACGTCATTTTGCATGTAAAAATATTTAAGTGAGATAATCGGAAAGCAAATATTTTGTGAGATATTTTATTTTATCCTAATATGTTTTGATAAAAAATATCAAATATTCATATATTTAAATATACACTTTCCAATGATCTTATTGTAACTCTTTCGTGCATAATGCAACGAGAAAGATCAATTCTTGATATATTTTAAAAAGAATTGGTGGGTGTTAATTTTTTTTCGAACATGTCAAAGATTCCAGATCTCTTTGGGGAAAGACTAGAATTCTATCAATTATATAGAAAATTAAAGTGCCTATTTCCAAAAATTGAAATTGGAGGTGTGATGTGGATGTAGAGATGATGGTTTGGGATGATTTATATTATTCATTTTAAATATTCGTATAATCTTTCAAACCTGTATAACACCTCCGCCTTTGCTGCCTTCGCTAAAGTATAAGAAATCCGTAGGCAGTCCGATCGCCTTGCCTATAATTCAGAAAAATGACGCATCACTCTGTAAATCAATCGTTCGCAAAATTCAATCATTCTGATGAAATATAACGGAATTACCGAACCAATCGCAGACTATCGTTTCCAGTTCTGTGCAAGCGGGACTGGCCGCCTAAAACAAATAAGATTCCATTTTGGGTGGCGATCAAGTAATAATTGCACGCGATGATCCGTCAGGCGGATTTGACATGGGATCAAAATTATGGCCGTTTCCGATGTCGGTGGGAAAAATCGAGGTGCCTTCGAAGCGCCATTCTATCGTCGCGTTAAACTGCGATTTCTCTAATTATAGTTTTTTTTTTACATAGTACTCACTTATAGCTTCTTAGACTGCTGAGAAGATTTTTCACTCACCCAAGAAAATCCAATGCAGCCTATCGCATCAGATAACATATCACCAAGAATAGAGGGAAAAGAATTTCCGGCCGGGAAGTAGGCGTGGAACCTTGGATGCTGCCAATGCGTGATCTGGAAGAAGGTTCATCTGGCTGGTAGAAGCCACTTTTCCTCACAGCCGATACAGCTCCTCTCACGCTATTTTGAAATACTTTTAATATGAAAAGAGTAATTATCTAATTTCAATTCCAATTATTTAACAAATTCGATAGAATTGGTAATATAAAAGAAATCGTTTAATTCGGTTTTGTAAGAGATTTTAATCGAGACGCGGAGCATCGCAATAATTCACCAAACATTTCTGACATTATCTCGCAATCTCGCAAATACTCACGCCCGGCATAATCTTCGATTCCACGTCCTTCATGATCTCATCCCAGGATTCCGGATCATTCGGCGGTCCCGATGGCAGCAGAGGCCTGAGGTAGCCGGGACCGACATCCGGTGTGACCCTCCTGGTATGGATATTGCTCATGAACTCGCAGATGTAGTCCACCATCTCCTTGCCGCGTACGCGGAATTCTTCGATGTCCATGGTACCTTATTACAAGTTCGGTTACCTTCGCTGAATTGAAGATTGACGATATAAAAATTCCTGCTTCTCGCGAAACCATATAAATAAATTTCATATTTTTTCGAGATATTTTCTTTAAATATTCTCGTTTCTTTTTGGCATGCTTATCGATATAATATTCTAATATTCTGTCGCAAATCTTTACGATGATTTTTTTATTGATTTCTTCTCTTTAACTGCAATATTGCGTCCGATTTTTCATCGGTGTCTTTAATGAATTTAAAATAATATATTATAATATATAATAAATTTACGTTTATATTTATTCTCTTATCTGTTTCAATTATTTGTCAAGTCATGTTTCCCTAAATCTTCATACATTTGTCATACATTGTATATATCTTTCATATTTATTTCTCAAATATCTCTCAAATTTATTAAAATTAAAATTCTGTACGCTTATAATTTTTTATTAAGTGATTGATTTGTCTCTAACAACAACATCGTTGCAGACAAAAGATAACGTTGCGTTATAACTTGCTCTGCGGCGATATCGATTACATCTTGATGTTTATTTTAACATTTGTTCCATAAACTTGTTTTTACAAGTAACTATATATAAACATGTTTTAACAATTCTATGCTGTTCCCTATGGTTCCCTATGGCGTTATATTTTTCACAAACATGAATTTTCCTTTGCGGCTGATGCATAAATATTTTATTGTTAATACTTCCTTACAAATAAGCATTTGTAAATTAATTAATCACACCATGATTTTCACGGCACTCTTTACTTACACCATATACCCAATATACTTTTACGATTCTTATTCTCTTTATAAAATAGAACCTTTTATCGCAAACGAATTTATAGATTTAAGATGCCGAATTTGATCTACTTTGAACCTTGTTTGATCACTTAAGCGACCCTATATGAAGAAGCTAGCTTGACACCCCCGAATTTTACACATTCACACATATCATAGTGATAATTGACCTACTAATCTCAGACGGAAGGCAATTCGATTGATACCTTTGCACAACGTATTTAAGGCGACTTGCAATTTCGCGACTGTCACTTTCGCGCGGCACTGGTACTTAATTTCAATTTCGCAAAATTCGCGGCTGCCCCGGACAAACGCCTTTTGTATTCTCCTACCTGTTGCTGGCAACGGTGACGTGATGATACGGCGTGATAGAATCGGGGATGCACACGCCGACTCGAGCTTACGTCGCCGGATCGGATGACGACTGAACTGAACTGAACAATCCGGGGCAGTTTGCCATCCACCGCGGATATATGTCGGGGGCTTCCAGGGCGCAAAATTCCATCGGCGAGTCCTGCGCAAACGCATATCCTTCTTCGGCAGGACTTCTTCTCGCCAATTCGCGAAAAGACGCGCGTCGCACACCGGCTTCCCCGCACACCCACCACAATACAGCCGCATACGTGCTTGTATATACGGGCATCTCGAGCTCGATCAAAGATCATGGGGTCAAGTTATCCCTCCAAAGGAATTTTTAAACGAAAATTACGCGAATTGACTTGCAAATTACAGATCCACGTGCGCGCTAAGAAAAGGAAATATGGACTTCCTTTGATGTTGCATGAAATGTTTTGCAACGATTATTTCGCCAAAGAAAGCGAATGACAGGAAGTGATATTTAATTACTTTTCAATTTCTTACCCTATAGTCAGAAATTATACTTTTCTGATACATGCTGGAGCAATTTATTTTGTATATTGATTGCGCAAAATATATTACTCTAATTTGAATTTTCCCTCGGTGCAAAAGAAGATTATTATTATTTAAAGTTAGGTTTATTTAGTATCTGGTATTTATTCTCATAAGTTTTGCAAAATAGCATGTAAAACTAAAAAGATGAAAATCGGAGTAGATCGGTATTACCTATAGGAAGACACGGGACAACTTTTAGCAAGGAGAGAGATCTTCTATGACGTGATAGACTTGGAAATATTTATACAATTATTTGAATACTCCAGCTTCTTTCTATCTTTGCCAGAAATTTTTTAAAAATCGACGATGGGGACCTACTGTTAAAGTATTCGATACAGAATGGCCTTTTGAATGAATCTTTCAGCCGATCTAAAACCGCTTTCTCTGACCAGAAAAATCAAGAAGCTCGTCATTTATTTTTCTTCTTGCAACTCTTCCAATTTTTAACGTTATAATATATTCATAGCTAAGTTTTAAATTAAAAATCTACTAGAATAAAGTTACTTGACTGAAAAATATGTTTCGTTCTTCATTTGCCTCCTAGAATAGTTTGAGAACGGCCATTATATAATCTTTGCTCGTTAATTACTCAGAAATTGCTTCGACATCTTCATTGAGGGAGGGAAAAAAGTCGATTCTTTCGAAATCGACCGCGGAATCCGCGGTTAAAAGGACATCCGGTGATTCGAGACACCCCGTACAGATGCCTCATTCACTCGAGTAAATTGGATGCTGGCGTTCTCGCGGTTTATTACAATGGAAAAAGGAGGGGTACGTAGGCATCATTAAGAGGGTGCCAGCCACAGAAGGCGCCCGTTGATTCTCGCCGAGAGGGAACGCTCGGGGATGCTGAGAACGAGATGGAAATCCTTGACCTCTCTTTCCTCCTCCGCATTAAAGAATCGACGACGACGACGGCGGCCCCGGATATCGCTCTACCTTTCGATCGTGGGAAGGAGGAGGCGGCGAGAATCATCATCGAGATAAGATCCCTCATGTTCTTTACCGCTGAAATTAGCTGCCGCGATGATGGCGGCATTCGCCGGGTCAATTTGCGTAATAATTATAGCTCGGGGGAAAGTCAGGCGGCTCGAGCGTTAATCTAAAAGCGTTATGGAATATTCGTCGATTATGATGGAACGATCCGTAATGCGTCACGATATTGATAGCAACGGAATTGATATAAATGCCGTATATTTCGGTATTGCCGGTAACGATCGCACTCTCGTAACGCGGTAATTGAATTGTCGAATGTTGGAGAGATGTATTTTTAAAAAACCTACCCTTATTTTTTCGTTCTCTTTTCTTTCCTTTTCTGAAGATTCCATCTCTCTCCAGAAAGAGAGAGCCACGATATCGAAGAACTTCAGGACGAAACTTGATAAAACTGTGAAGAAATATTTATTGCGCTATAAATTAATATATTTTCATTTTTACGAAAAAAAATTTGTGCGATTCTGAATATAGAATAATTTCGATTCTTCGAAAATTTAATTCCGCGAAATCACGCCTTTTTGACGCGGAACGATTAATTGCATTGAGTAAGTACCTACGCCTTAAGGTATACGTCTCTATTTAGGTCATCAATTAGAGCGAATTCTGGTTAATTAAATGTTCTTTGTTCCGCGTTTAATACTACGCGGCATTTCAATTTAGAAAGGGACGATCATTAACTCTCGAAATTAATTAACTCGGGACTGTCATCGCGGCTCATTCCGCGAAATGAACATGCGAACCAGACGCAGAAGCAATCTGTTTAAGATAAGCCTAACGCGCGTCACGCGTTAATTAAATAATAAGTTAAAAAGCGAGCGTTTCCCTTGTTTATCGTTTCATCATTGGTTTCGTTTTATCATTCTCGAGACCGGCGGAGACTCATCGCGATTCCACGCGAGATGCGTCGCGTCCCGACGCATATAATTTCAACGGAACAAAGGGCACGCGTGATGCGTCACACGGAGGGACAGCTTGCTCCCGGCGCGGCGCGACGGGGGGTACAACGAACCCCACAGGGCTGGTGATCGCGGGCCAACGGCAGATAGTCGGTCCTTGCGCTCTCACGCCTTTTAGGGATAAAAACGTTCATAATGCCGGAATGCGGGAGCGAACGGGGGTGCTTAATAATGCAATATGGCGTCGGGGCGTCGCGACGCTATGCGTGCTATGCCGCGCATACCGCTACCATATACGCCTACACTTCGAACCCTCTTGCGCCCCCGCATTGTCCCCCCCCCTCTCCCCCCTCACCTTGCCACCGTGGTTTCCTTCGCGGGAACGAGGCCGATCCTTCGCGTATATCGCCCGGCAATCGAATGTTGATTGGAAAATATTGATGGGACTTTCCATCCGGTATCCGCAGCCGGCGATCTCTTCTTCCTCTCGTTCTCCGCCTTCGACGTCGGATAGGATGCTTTTTCCATTGCGGTACGCTTTGGAATTTCAGTGAAATATATATATATCTATATCTATATCCATATATCTTGAAGCCAAGACTTTCAACGGACGCCATCCTGGTACCGTCGATATTAATTGACGCGGATCGTGCCCGAGCAATATTGAAGCGATGAGCCGGAGGACAGTACCTAATATTAATGAAGGGTCTGATACAGATACTGAGAAATAACGCCACTTTAAATGAAGATCACTAATTTTCTGTTATTAACACCACACCGTGCTGGTGAACGTAATAATAACTTTTATATATGTATAGAATTCAATTATGTTTCTAACTCTTCCACATCAAATAAAGTTTTGGGAAGATATATTTTACAATTCTAAGTTGTTTTTATTTCTGTATTAATATGTAGCCTAGTTTATATTACATAAAATATAATTAATTTCGGTAACTGCGATACTTTGCTTGGAGAACATCTCTCTTGAATATTCAACGATTAACAAGTACATTTTGGATCTTAATTTGTCCTATTTGTGACAGAAACTTAACTTAATAATAGAAGTATGTTATTCTTATAAACAAAAATCAATTTTACGATAAATCTTTATATTATATTACCAGATATACGCCGATCTGTTTTAATTCAATGATTATATTGTATAATTATATTGTGGATGCATTGGACATATCGCA
The DNA here is from genome assembly GCF_030848795.1 of Temnothorax nylanderi. NCBI lineage: Eukaryota > Metazoa > Arthropoda > Insecta > Hymenoptera > Formicidae > Temnothorax > Temnothorax nylanderi. Next base: position 7,886 of record NW_027249118.1, read on the forward strand.
TAATTATATATATCCATCGTAAATATGCTTTTCTCAATCAAAATTAATTATTAGATGTGAATATGTTTGTGGAATGTGTTTCGGAGACAGATTCGAACGTTCTCCGATCTGTATCTTCACCCTTGCCTGCGTGAGAGTCCCGGATAAACGTCACAATCGGCGAAATATTTCTGCGTACGACTATACAAGGTCGTTCCAAGTTCCATGAATGGTTCCATCGAATGGCACGCCAACGAAACGGCGATGCTTGTGACTGAACCCATGACCTACTGGCAGAGAGAGACGTGGTGTCTAAACGCCGCCGCGCTGCTCGCTTCGATTTCCAGAACAGCTCAACTATTTCTGAAATTACACCCTCTAACATTATGCTGACCTTATTGACAAAAAGAAGACCCCCCCCCCTCGCCTAAGGGTCATCCCAAAATCTATTTTAAGTCGAAATGATGCACTTCGTTATTGCATCATCGCGATATTTTAAATAATACAAAAAATTTTATATGTGAAAGCTTACGTCATTTCGTAATTAAACGGACGGTATTTTCCACGGACAGTTTTTGTCTTATTCTTTGATATTAAATATTACAATAATAATTAAAAGTCCAATTAAAATCCTTTGAAAATGCATAATAAAGCTCGATGACATTAAATTGCTAAATAAAAATTGCTAAATAAATTACTGAATCGATGAATATAATTCAGCCCATTCAGCCATTTGCAATGACTCGTTCTTTTCAATTAATTAGTCAATTATCTTGCAATGATTTATAAATGAAGCAGGATCTTAAAGTGTAAAAAATATAACAATATATAATGAATAAAGTTGTATGAAAATGACCTTTATTCTATGTAAATTTTAGATGGGAAGATCGAAATTGAAGAAGAAGCTACAGCAAAAAAAACCGATAGCAAAAGAAACCGAAGAGTCGACAAGTACGAAGGTGCCAATAGATAATTTACCAGAAAAATTTCTCTGGATGCACGTGAGTACACTCGAATCTTTCAGAATTATGGAATGTTATTCGATTTTTTTTATTCACGAAATATGTCTACACTGAAAGGTGAAGAGCGGTACAAAAATCAGAAACGTTCTTGCTTACGCGCTGAAGGAATTTCCCAGTTATAACAGCATCGTCTGGACCGGAATCGGACATGGGATTATGAAAGTCATTTCTTGCGCGGAAATCTTCAAGAGGAAACACGAGGGCCTTCATCAAGTGACAAAGTTGCGTTATGTCAGGTAAGTTTGCCAAAACAGACGTCAATGGGTGCAGTCGTGGTTCAATTGCCATCTGTTTTTAGTTCAGAAAAATCCAAGGAGGACACAGCCACCGAAACTCATCGGATACCTGAAATTCATATTTTACTGACTAAGGATATTAAGGATACAACTCAACTTGGGTGAGATTTCTTAATTGAATCTCATATTATCCTCTATAAAGATTGAAAAAAATTACACATAATATTGATTATAGTTTAATTCGCCTGAAGATGTAATCATTTATTTTGATATTTCAAAAGAGTTGAGAAAGTTTAATTTCATAGAATATTTTTATCGATACTTATATAAATTCAAATACTTTTTATTGACTAAGAGTATTAAAGATAGCAAAATAACCCATGGTGGCAAAACGTGGGTGAGATTTATTTAATTAAGACAAAAATATTGTTTGCAGAATATTTTTTATCTTTAACATGCATTGCTAATATTTTTGTTATAATTGAATAATTAAAATTACAGCCTTCTAAAAGTCTTTCTTCGCGATACACAGTTGCGTGTATGACAAAAAAAATATACATATATAGTTATATTTCGTTAGATATCAAGCGCCTGGCGATTGCGGGAAATTCCCGAAGAAGGAAGATGCAACGGGGTCAAAGACAAACACTACAACAGAAAGCACTGATAATATGCCTTGCATCGACAAGCAATCCTCGACAATGGAAAAAAGTGGAAAAAGAAAAAATATAAACAAGCTGAAGAAAAAGGCGGAACCACCTTTGAAGAAAAATAAAGTATCTTGATTAGTAATTAAATTAATATAATTAAAGTATTTTTAACTTCGTTATTCTATATTCTAGCTTCGAATATTTCTATCATTTGTTTCTGTTCTTTTTCTCTCCAAAATCTGAGCATGCTTCACTTTGTGAGTATAGAAAATGTGACAAAGTGCAACTAAAAGAACAGTCAAACTTACTTTTAGATATTGTTCCATAATAGTTGAAATAACACAAGTCTTGTATAGAAAGTTTATTTCTTTATCATTACACAGACAATTTTCACGAGAACAGTCACACGTCATATATATGTATATATATTCCTGCTGCGTAAAGAATCTCTCGTCACAGTATTCATCGCGATATTCATTAATACATTAAACTCGAATTTTTGTACTTACAAGTTTTATATACAGTGTTACAATATTCTTCCCATCGCGTTGAATACGAAAAGAAACAATCTCGCAATACGCGATATCCCAGTGTTGCTTGTCGCTCGATAGAATCTCGTTACGAGAAACATGTAGGGCAGTACTAACTCTCGCGTAGCAACTTGCACCAATACATGTCGAATATGAATTGTTCTGTCTTCCAACGTATGATAAAAAAAATCACGCGATCGCGAAGGCGTGAAAACACCATTTTTGTAAAATGAGAATTACAATGAACATTGTATCGCAAAGCAATGCCATCATCGTAACAATCTATTTCTCAGATTTAAGAAAATCATCTTTCGTGCTATTATTTATTTTAAAAAACGACGCTCGTATTCGCGCTATAATTTTATAGCGATATCTTATTATATAGATTTGAAAACCCACAAATGGGCGAATTGATAAGGCGCCCAACCATTCTTCTACATTTTATTTCTTTTATCATACGACTTAGCTTTATATTCCAAATATATGGAACAAGTAACCTGCTCAAGATTCACCGTAAATTATTTACCGTAAATTTTCGAGAACAGGATAGGAAAGCAACCTTCATATTGCTATATGGAATAAATGTATATGCATTATAAATAACAGTGCTATACCATATTTATCGCGCTACGTCTCTCGCTCAAAACAATACATTTTATAAAGATCAATTACGTGATGACGATTATTATGGTCACTCTAGACTAACACGATGCTCGTATAATAATGTGTAAAATTCTACAATCGTTTATATAAATTCGCAATCTCCTTCTGGTTATGCAAATCGGCAACAAACATACGAGGTGTGATTTCCACCTTAGTAGGAATTTCTGTATAACTGGATCGTATCTTACCTCGCGTCGTTTTGAGATATAAAGATCACCTCTCAAAGCTAGATCTATTATTTTATCAAAGATAGAATAAAAGTAATTACATAATTAGTATTCTTAATGCAATGCAAGCTATTTTACAAGTAAATTAACGATACATAAAATTATAGAATTTTAATAGAATTTTAATAAAAGTGATCCGATAGAATTTGGTCTGTACGTATTCCGAAATTTATGAACAATTATTCACACAGCTAAATGTAAGATACATAAATGAGTTATATATTTTCCCATTACACATATCTAGTGTATAGAGACAGAGAGACACAGTCTATTATTTTTACAAAAAGGTGTTTCCAAAAGGTAAAGCATCATATAGAGATGTAAGAGACAATCTTGCTGATGTCTAGTAACTTCAATAGCGTAAGATAAAAAGTTCAAGACATCGTATTCTCTCTTCTTTCTTTTTCTTATTTTGTACATATGTTATTTGTGGCTTTATAAAAATCTTGTCGCTTTATAAAAATAAAATTCTGAGACTCGCAGCCTGAGCTTTCTAATTTTCATATTCCAAGCCATATCCATTTGTATGTTATATATTCGACATCATCCTTATCACTGCTTGAACCGGCTTTTCTACATTTATACTTTAGAGTGATTTAACAAAGAGTGATAGAGTGATATAACATACAAATGGATATGGCTTGGAATATGAAAATTAGAAGACTCGGGCTGTGCGAGCCTCAGAATATTATTTTTATAAAGCAATAAATAAACCACAAATAACATATGTAGATTTGTGGCTTACAATTAATTTTAGAAATAATTACAAAATGTAGATAGATGTAGTGGCATCGACAACTAAATAATTAATAACTTCAATTAAAGCAAGGCTCGTAATTAGATACGCATTTTGAGCCCATTTTTGAAGCAACGCACTATCGCCTTATTGTCGCTCGAGGCTCGACGGCTAATCCACCGAACGCGCGTGTGACACCGTACCTCTAGAACGTCCCTCTATGAGAAGTAGGGATCGTACTTTCGACCAATCGTCAAACATTTTCCTTGCTAAATAATTTTTATTTTTATATTAAATTAATCACTAATTTTCTATTATTGTATTATATGTGTAATCTGTTATATATATATTATGCGTATATATGTGTAATTTAAATATATGTAATATGTATATGTAATACATTTATTTGATTTCATTATTGATTACAAATATAATACATTAATATTCTAATAGAAAAACAATTATTAAAAATTTATTACTATTCTTATTATTATATTTAATTTTATAACTTACTAATTTTTTATAAATAAAAATTATATAGCAAAGAAAATGTTTTAATGACAGTTTCGCAGAAGATCCCTGTCTCATATAGGAAGTTGAGGGCACGGCGTCACGTGCGCGATCGGCAGCTTGACCGCCGAACATCGAACGGCAGTGGGGGGGGGGGGGGGATAGGAGGCGTCGCCCCAAGATTCGGCTCGAAAAGGGCATCTATTTCCGAGCATTGGTTTAAAAGGTTGCACAGATCTTAAACATCAAAAGAATGAATAAATACAAGAGTTGTGCTCATCAAACACGAAAAATACTCTGTTTACAGCAATAATTGCACAGCTATTAATGAAACATTCACTGAGGAAAAATTCTGTTTAATAAGGTACCGAGCAAAGATAAGAATATGTCTTTATCGAATCGATCTTTGAAATTTGTCAGTTATCAAGAAAATATACTTCAGTAAAAGCTAATAAAGCAAGTATCTTGGAAATCCATACATTTAAATTCAAAAGTTAATTAAATTTTCGATATTAACTTATCCCATGTAATTACTCGATATTAAAACACGATTTGGAAAAAGTAACGTAAACTCTGTGATGCGTATTTTTAAATGCAACGTTTTTTTGTGACATATCTTCATATTTTTTATCTATTAAAGACAGACACTGTAACACATTTACATTTAAATAAGAGCGAATTTACTGACTCCTTTCAAAGATCTTTATTATGTCAATCACGAAATATCAGACTAATGCGTGAATATGGGTACTTTTTTCTTTTCTTACTAAATCTGACAATTCGACTTTGGACAATACGATCGCAATGTTAGATCCTATGCTTCGCTTTCCGTTGCGCCTTCACCTTCCATAATAGGTACTATCAAGTTGTCCTTTGACATCAGATTATATTTTGTCACAAACGCCGTAAACCTATAACAATAGAAATCGATATAGTTCCTTTTGTAATACAATAAACGTCAAAAGTACCCATATATGCCGATCGCATTCATTACCTGCGGCAAAGGAAAGTCTCGTTTTCAAATTCATCGAATATTGTCCTATGATGAAAGTATGCGTGAGAGAAGATTCTGTAAACCCTACGGCAGACGGAGCCGAGTTTCGCTACAGAAGATTCTTTGATGCTGATTCTGAAATGCAATTTTACCACAGGAAGATTTAGCCACACGCACTACGACATAAATATGACAAATGACAAACGAGACGTGAAAGGGTTACCTGCTGGGGAAATATTTGTTGCTGTTAAGTAGACACGCCGCTCCGTCCAGCGTGTGTCGAGTGTAATCGATCGCGGGACATTCTTTGGGAGTTTTATGCGCCGCGCATAAAAATATCCACTGCTCCGTGGCTGTCATCTGCGTGCAAGTCTCCGGATGACATTCCTCTTGCAATCTAACTGCCAGACCATTGAGCTCCATACAGAACTGCCTGAGATGTTCGTACTTCCACACTCCTTCGTCGTTGGCCTCCGGCATGTTGAGTATCAAATCAATATTAGACGGATCTCTTCTGATCATTTGTTGAATATACTGCTGCACTGCCAGTGTGCTATCCATCTCTTCGAACGGCTCATCCGGCCATCTGCTAAAATCCTATAGAGCGAGAAATAAAACCTTGATCGTGAGCTTTATAAAAATAGTTAAAATCTACGTCAGCATCCTTGTAAACAATCGATCTCTTCCTACTATATAGCTCATCATAATATAAAAATAGATCCAATATAACGTATAAAACGCAGGATTCTCTGCGTATTTTATCATAATGTTGAATAATCAATAAAAACCACTGAGAGATAATTTACTGTGTACATAAGCATGCAGTATTTTAGATGAGGATATAAATAAGTCATCTGTCAAATATTCCACGCTTCGGTGAAGGTGAGGGAACTGCAAAACGTTGTGAAACCGGACGATGCTAGGAATTCAGGGAAACGTTCTTGAAGTGTAACACTGTAAACAGTGTCCCCGTTTGTCCCGGATTCATTGATTTTCGTCGGAGAAGTGTCAAACGGAGGAGGAAGTAACGGGAAATCTCCGGGGGCACTATCGGGCGGTTCCTGTCGCTCGGGGCGCGGGTGCAACGCTTCCTTAACGAAATTAACGGCGTTAATAACCTCTGCTTTCGTCCCGGGCCTGTTTCTCCGTAGGATCGTGGGTCCGTCCGCCATCTTCATCTTGACAGTTGTTGCACTCGAATGACCGATGCGTGGCACGCACGAATGCCGTGGAGACGGTCACTTCGTCGCCGAGGTCCCCGTCGATGTCGATCAGATACACTAGCGAGCAAACAATTCGCCCTACCCCGATGATGCCCGATGACGAGACGAGCAGTCTCCTTACCCCTACTGTTCCGTGTTCCGCCGGTTCCGCGGTGAAGTGACGCATGCGCGTGCTTACCGCTGAGGCGTAAAATTAAGAAAAGGAAAATAAATGAATATTATATATACTTTAAAAATATATTATATATCGCATCTCGGCCCTGTGACGTGCGCGCTTTCGGGATTCACGGTTCACAAAATCTGTTATTGATACAGTAATAATAGAATCTTGTACATAAATAAACAAATAATTCATACAAAATAAAGATAAAAAATATGATAAGTAAAACTGGCCTTCCAACAGTCCTACTAAAAACAGAAAATCAGTTAAACTGTAATTAATGTTGGTTAATATTTATAGAAAAGATATTAAAATGCATTGTTTAAAATGGGAGACCCTGTGCGTATATATACTATATCTATGCATACAACATGATTAGTAAATTCTAATACTACAAATTCCATTTTTGCCATTTTACAGATATGCATGAAAAACAGACGAGAGTTAGAAATAAATTTTTCATTCAGATTATATTTTAGTAAAAATATAATTTCAGGTACATCTCTACGAGTCATTATTTTCTGCCGCGCATGATTCACGTTCGTCCAAGTCATCGATATACTTTTTCGTCACTATACATTTCGTCATGTGACAATTGCATGGAACATCGTGCTCCACTTCCTCCACATCCAACAAACTCAGTTCCATATTGTAACGCCTCGGATGTGATTCGTTTCTTTTGAATTCTAATTTGAAGGCGACAGGTTCGTTCCTCGTCACTTCTATGTCCTCGGGCAGAACAACCGCGGTATGCTTCCAATGTGTCGCCTCGTCGTGAGGGCCCGTGGACAGTTCCGAACCGTCTGGAAATTCGACCGCAAACCAGATGCACATCCCTTGGAATCTCCCATCCTTTTCGCATACCGACACATAATCCTCTCCGCCCAGCAGATCTATCTCTTCCACGGAGACGCACTTCAAATCTAGCCAAGCGAGCAATTTGCCTTCCGCCAAAAGATCATCTTGATTTAGAAGCAGGATTTCCGGCTTCAAGGACTTCATTTTTCTGTACTCTTTTCCAATGCAACTAAATAAAAATTGAACACACTGTAGAATATAAATATCATATTTGCGATAATTAAAAGAGAATTAACAATGAAAGTAAATGCTTCAACATAATTCTTTAAGTAGCAGTATCCTACTTTTGTTCTTTAAAATAATATAATTACCTCATACTGACTCCGCACACGTTATTCCAAAACTCATACATGGAGGGTAATTGGCACGGCGAGGCGTATAATTTTGCAACGGATGGGAATAACAAACCGTCCTCGTGTAAGAAATTATCCCTAGCAAAAAGCACAGAATCTAACATTCCTTCGTGTACCAAATGAAAACCCATCCATTCTGAAACAATTACATCCACTTTCTCCAAACTGTCTGGACGAATGTCCTCCACTTTACTGTGAATTACTTCAACTTTGTCCTGCATGTTATTTTCAATCGAAACTTGTTCGATACTCTTCGCTAACATACTTGCTTCCACCGCGTAAACTTTTTTTGCACCAACCTGGGCACAAAAAATTGATAATATTCCTACAAAAGAGAAATATGATCAAAATATGTAATATTATATTTTAATACATACTATATGTATACACGTGTCTCTTGAATATGTTGAAAAATTTTAAATAAGCTAATTGTTATACCTGAGCCAGCACCAACGTCCATTACTATTTTGCCCTGAAACTTCTCTCTCGAATTAAAAATAGCAGTTTTATATGCTAAGACACGTGTTTTATCGCTTAGCATTAATTGGTGGATCTAAAAATAAAATTTAATTTAATAAAATGTACAATAATATGTAATAAAAATTATATACATATATATTTCACTTACATCGAGTTCTTCATAGCTTTTGAAGTATTGATCCATTGTTCACATGCAGAAAGTGTGACTAAAAATGTAAATACTTATGTAAAGTAAAACAATCTATATTTCCTGTTATTTTTAATGAATCGTTTCCTACTTTTTGGACTCTATTTTTTTTTCAAGGCAATTTTCACTGAAAAATATATGAATTGGATATATTTCGATCTCTCTCTTTGACGTCTTTGATCAGGCACCACGTGGATAACACGTGTATAATTCAATCTTTCCGTTTATCTCACTAAATGTCGATTAAGTTCGTATTTGAAGTAATTTTTAGGAAATTAGTATCGTTACTTTATACTCAACAAACAAATACAAAAATAAACATACGAGAAATTTACTTAATAATATATTTTGGATATATAATTGGTGTGAAATATTTGTGTTTATGCTGTACATGAGATTTCTAACCTCTCTTTTAAGTGATACACGCGCAATCTACACTATATACTACAGCGATGTCAGCGATACTAATTAAGATTAGACATATTTGTATGTTTTTATTTATATATTGTAATATTTAATTGTTACAATATTTAGTTCAATGTAATGAAATAAATGTGCACATACGCTTATAAAAAAATATCATGATAATCTCACAAGGATTAACCCTAGAGAGCATTTCTTAATTTTCTCATACGTGAAAGGCCAAGCGGGGTAATAAATTACCCCAAATTTGTACCGCGTGTATAATGTTTCTATTTGTTGTTAGAAAACTTTGTAATAGATAATTTTGTTTGCTCTTTAATAGGGAAGACGATAGTAGTCATCAGTTTCTGGTAGTAAAAAAAAACAGTAAAAAAATTTCGAAAAACAAAACAATGGAAACGAACCTTCCTAAGTCAGGGGCGTAATTTGAATTTCGCGTGGGGTAACGTATTACCCCACAAATGCTCTCTAGGGTTAATATTTCTACACATAATATATTACACTTATAATCTTCAATATCTTAATATCTAGATATCTTAATACCTAGGATTAGGCTTGCTATCACTGATAGACATTAACTCCCCTTTTTCCATCATACGCTTTTTAAATTCCATTTGTTTTTCCGTTTGTTTCCTTTTTCTTTCCAGTCGTAGCATTTCGTTCATAGACAAAGCTGCAGAGGATTAAGACAATTAATGCTTAAATACGAGACATTCTTGCGCAAGATTGAATTAACGACTAATAAATTTTCAACATTACCTGGTTTCGACTTCTGTTCACTTGTAGAACTTGTTTTATTTGGCGAGGGCTCGAGCTCTTTCATGACATTTTGAATTATTACAGATGACGATGGATCAGCCTCAGTTGTACCGTTGTTCACAGTGGATACCGGGGTAGGATCTAAATATGTAATAGCTCAATATTGCTTATGCATTGCACTATGATTATAATGGGTACGCTGAGAATGATATAAATGTAGACGTTTATAATAAAACTACAATTCTTCAATACTTATTAATTTCTCTAGTTTTTTTAAGTTATTTAAAATTACAAAACCTTTTTTTAAATATTAATAAAATATCCTTAGCTTGATCTACATTGCAGCAAATCATATATCAGAGTTATCTAAAACGAAAAGGCAGTTTCTTCTAAAGCTTCAATTGAACAACTAATACTACGTTTACGCGAGCGTTACTTCTGTAGTAACTTACGATAATTCCTTCACGTAAACGGGATTTTGTAGCAACTTACGATAATTCCTTCGGGTAAATGGGATTTTGTAGCAACTTACGAAAGAAAGAAATAGTTTATTAGAAATAATTATCAGACAATAATATTAGATACAATATGCGTGCATTTCGTAATCAAATCGTTTTCGAAGTCTAGGCGAAAATCCATACTGAGTGACGTCAAAATAAGCTATCGGGCCATTACGTAAAATCTTTACAAATTCGAATTGAGGAACTCGCGTATGTAATCTGGCTGAAGAAACGAATACATTGAACGCATTTTTCAATATATCAGACGACGCTCTTTTACTATACAGAATCGTATAAATTATTATGAGTGGCTGCCTAATTTAATTTCTTCTTCGTGTGGTGGAAATTTAATTGTAAATCTTAATAGCCTTTTCGAGGTAGTTGGTACGAGAGCGCTTTGGCGCTTTGTTGACGTGTTCCAAGCCAAGCCAAGGCCTGTGTGGTGATGTGCTCTGACTGGTATATCTGAGAAGGAAATCCTCAATTTTGATACAAGATTCCGGCGAGTCGATAATTAACTGTGGCTTCCCCATTGTCACCACCGCGAACTTAAACTTTTCGAATTCTTTCTCCTGGACCCCTAATTTCTTTAACAACCTGTCCTTCATTTTGGGAAAAGGTTCGCCGTGCTTGATCTTGAAGAAGAAGGGTATACCGAACGTTGAGAAAACCTCTTTGTGAAAATGCGCAACAGGAACTAGCATTTCGCCCTCTGCTAGATTCACTTCGTCAACCGGTATTTCTTCTATCCTATACAACTTGGTGCCTGATGTGTTTAAGTGATCTAATGGTGTATCGTCCACGGGGCCGGGTGACAGCTTGTTGCAAGTCATTTCTAATATCCTCAGTTTCCCCGATCCGTTTTCCGATAATTCTACCTGCTTCTTAGCCTCCTCGAGTAAATTAGCAACAGTGCCGTTTTTATTTGGGTAAAGAATCATCGCCTTCTCCTCCTTAAGCGACGGCCCTACCCATATGCACTTGAACTGTTTCTTATTTTCTAGCTCGTTCACCCTAATACTGAGCTGCTGATAAAATAATTTCTTTACTTTCGTTTTGCAGTACGCAACCATACCTTTGAGCGTGCCGTCAAATGTACACTTTAAAGGATGGCCTGGAGAATCTTTGTAATTTTGACACTTAAAGAATTGTAAAAGATACGGATCTGTGCCGACTCGTTGCGCCACAGCCTTTGCCATTTGATCATATGTCATTCTTAACGAAAGTTCCATTGTAAAACCTGGGTCGTTTGGAATCAGTTTATCACAAAACGTTACTTCTACCCTATAGAATAGATCTTTAAAATATTCTTGACACGTTGGAAGTTTCTTTTGAAATACGATGATGTCACCGTTCATTAATTCCTCCAGAACATCGTTCAAAGGCTCCGATAGAACGTCTATTTTCTCGATTAAATTTGGACAAATTTCCTCATATAAAGCAAGTTCTGTGTCTGGTGGAAATCCGGCACGTTCATTTAAAATTGGTATAAGCTCCTGGACTTTAGCTACAACAAACATATAGTGATGACCGCAGTAATGAATCTTCTTATTTTTGGGATCGTAGAGTTTAAAAAAGAGTAAAACATCAGTGTCGTTGTCGAAAGGCGGTAACGCTGTCATGTCAGAGTCTGGAGGTACAAGTTCAACAAATACGTTCCACGGATTGTGATTTTTCGCGCAGTCGATGATGGGCTTTTGAAGATCAGCATCCGGCTCGATTAACGTAGGTCTATAGGTTTTATTCGCACGTTTACTGAAGGGCCAAATGCGAATCTGTTCTATAGGATATTTCAGACTATCACTCAGCAGCTCGAGAAACTCGTGCACAGTGGCCTGCTTACGTACGCGAAATACACGATATAAAGCGTGCTCTGGATCGTAGAGATCATTTCCTTGGTGACCGTCAAAGCTATCCTCGAGAAGGACATTGACGATCATGTACAAGTATTCTTCCGTTCTCTCCTTTCTTTTTATTTGTTCCAGCCTCTTCTCCGCGTAAACGAGTGAATTATTATAATTTACTATACAGAAATAATGCTCGTGTAAACGTAGTATAAGAGAAAAATTAAAAAATATTATAAAATCTTTTAAGAAAAACTTTCTTTTAAAACTACCTATTCTATCTATAGCTTAGATTTATATCATTTTCAAATCTATACTATTTCTTATACCTGTTTCTTACAAACCTATATTAATAAATTCAAATTTACTAATAAATTTTCAATATTACCTGATTTCGGCTTCTGTTCAGTTGTAGTATTTGTTTTATTTGGCAAGGGGTAACTCTTAATTACTTCAGGTTTACTAGTTTGTTCTGTTAGCGAGAACTTATTAGAAACCAATTCTTTGAAGAAGGGGGTAAGAACCTCCTTTGGAATTGGCTCTCTAAGACGCTCTGTCTGCAGCACAGTGCCAGACTTGTTAACTGAAACATTTGATTTTTTGGATATCTGCTTATCCAATGACTGTGCCACATCTTTTTGTACGTCGTTAGTTTGTTCAGGACTAATCTGTCTCCGCAGCTGTTGCAGGTCTCTTTCAATATTGTCCCCAAACGACAGGAGAACTCTTTTTAAGGCATTTACAGCAGAACCCTGCGCAAACAAAAAGTCCCAACCATTCAACCAAGATATAAAATGCACTGCCTATTTTTTCCAAGTGATTAACACATACAATTCTGGCGTTTTGTATTGACAAGCCTTTTGTAGATTCCTCCGCAATATAATAACCAACGTCCTCGTGAAAGTTTCCATTGTCAAGCTGGACCTTAACGAAACTGACGCAGCCAGCATGGCACTTATCTTGAGCATCTACAATTGTATCGACGAAATCTACAACAAATTCGTGAGTTTACTTTTACAGGTTTTACTATTTAGTCTATTTACACTTATGACAATTTGTTCAATGACAGACGTATGTACCTAAGGTTTGGCTGACCACAGTATGATTCCATTTGCCCTCTCCGAAGACCTTATTGGCCACTGAGATTAAATCACGACGATCAGCTGTGAAATCCATCGGTTCTGCCTTCTCGGGCTTGTGCGCACTCTTCGTCATGGCTTGTTTTGCAGCGGGCTGAAAGGCGAAAACGTCACGTTCGTTACGTTTGCGTCACCTTTACACGGCCGTGAGATAGATTTTCTATTTTACTCGAAAAAGAGCTACAAAAGCCAAGATCTGTGAGATCACTCACGATTTTGATGCACGACAAATATTCATGCCCATTGTACATATCGCTGTCAAAATCGTGTCTTTAAATCGCAAATTTTAGCGCGCAAAAGCGACCGGCGACACGCGAGGAGAAAACGGAAACGAAAGGAAAATCAACCAATCGCAGTCGAGAGAATCGAGAGATCACGATAATGAAGAATGCCATCTTGAAACCCGAGACTCGAAAGAAGTCGATTCAACGATCGATAGAGAAATCGACCAATTGTGGGAGTTTCCAACAAGCGACACAAGTTGACGCAAACGTGTCGTTCTTAGGGCCGATATCACAGTCTCCGATTAACGTGATCCTCCGATTAAACTCACTCTGCATCTCTTTCTAACTGTCCCTCTAGAAAGAGACGAAAAGACAGTTAGAAAGAGATGCAGAGTGAGTTTAATCGGAGGATCACGTTAATCGGAGACTGTGATATCGGCCCTTATCTTTCTTTTTTGGCAATGTGACACTTGTGTCGCTTGCTGGAAAGCTCCCATTGTCTTTAAAGGGTCGACAGGAGACACGGTGAAGACCTCACGCAAAATATCGATGCTGCAATAACGATTGCGACACATAAAAAAATAGCAACACACTAATGTCCATATTGTACCAATGTTGATTAACTTTAATCTCGGTTTAACTTACTTTTTATTTTTTAATTTTTCTAATTCTCAGAACTAGAAAAACAGAAGAAGGTATAATAAGTTGGACTGACAAGATTGAAGTTAAATCTGCATTGATATAACAATGCTTATTTCTACCAACGTAAATTAACTTTAATCTCGGTTTAACTTGTTTTTTATCTTTTCTTAGTTCTGAAAATTAAAAGAAGATCAAAAGTAAGTTAAACCAAGATTAAAGTTAATCTACCTTGGTGGAAATAAACATAAATAACTCGGATTAAATTAATCGGGGATTAATTCAACCGGCAGCACCGCGTATAACGAAACCTAGCTCTAGCTCCTATAATTCGTCACCTCTCTAATCTAATCTCAGCTCTTTTCGCGCGTTAGAAAAAAAAGGATTGATTAACACGAGCAGATAAAACAGCAGGAGCTGACGAAACTGCAGATGTTCCCCGAATCATATTAACGCGATTATATTAACAGGAATTCGGGCGAAGTCGCTTTTATCGAAATCGACATAATTCCGCGTTTATTTTCCGGCTTTCGCGGAACATTTCATGCTGACAGGATCGCTTTATAATTTTTCGTCGCCACGAATGAACGTGGAGCTACAATAACACCCTACCCCTTCCGCGTCCATCGATTGAGATTCGAATCGATAAATTGAGACGCTGATGCATCGATCGGAAAATAGAGGAAGCCGCGTGAAGATCTTCTAGCAATTTTTTTTTCAACGAGCTATTTCGAAACTATGACGCGATCACCAACTCGTTTTATCGAGCGTAAGATCGCGCGATAGGCACTTTATCGGACCATATTTTTCTCTCGAGTCTCGCGATTATTGATCGATGTAAAAGTAAGAGCGCGCGCCCACGTCAATTAATTAACGTCGGAGACGAGAGCGAGCGATATTAACGTGATCGACGAATCGAGGATGGAACGTGCCGTCACGGCGGCGCGACAGCCCCTGTAACCTGTTAAGTCCTCAGTCCACCTCAGTCCTGTAACTGTTGGTGGTGCGTACACGCGTGACGCGCGTCGGCGGCGACGACGTCCTCGGAGTCCGGGTCGGGCATGAGATTCAATGACAGGGAGCTCGCGGAGGCGAGCTTTGGACCCGCGGACCTGGAGGGACGTCTAAATCACAAGCGGGCCCATAAGTCAGGTTGGTTTAGTCGTTTTTACATAACGCGACGGGCCTAACCTGTCACCTGTCACTTGACGAACTTCTATGGCGAGAGATACGATTATACATATATTATAAATAATTATTCTGTTAGAATTAGATCGCGGATTTTATCGTTATAGATTGTCGTATGTTGCCACTGCGCGATTACCTTCCTTCGGTTTAGACTCGAGGGGGAGTTTTTATTTTTCAATCGCTATCGCCGCTCTCGAGATGTAACTTAATTGAAACGGATGAGTTTCGAAGAAATGAACTGACTGTAAATAGAGCTGCTCATAAAAAAATTGTAAATAAAGTTGCCGCTAAGAGAGTTTTGTTTATGGAGACTAATTGTACCGCTTTCTGGATCAAAACAAAGAAAGAATGTGTAGTCTGTTATAATATCTGTGTCTTAGTGTCAATTGAAGGAAGGAATCAAAGGCGTGTTCATAATTGTTGATAATTAAACTAAACGAGTAACATCTATTTGCTTCCAGTGTTTAAAGAGAAGTGGTTCAAGCTGCGATACAATCTATTGTTTTACTTCAACATCAATGACTTGGGGCACATTGATAGGAGGCAACCTGCCGGGGTCATCGTTCTAGAGAATTACAGCATCAATATAGATAATTCATCCGAGGGGGCGTTTGCGTTCAGTATCTCGTTCCGTGACGAGCTGGAGAAGCGACATGTGCTGAGCGGTCGATCGGAGTCCCAAGTGGAGCAGTGGGTCAACGCGCTTAAGCAAGCGAGCTACGAATATTGGCGATCACGCCTGATCATGCTTCAGGAAAGATTGTGCAAGAAAACGGGAAAGGACCCGTTGCTCATGTACCCTAGAAATCAGGGTGTGGTGCGAGACGAAGCATGGGAACCTGCCACCAGCTTCAGATCTCACGTACGTTCCTTTACGACGTCAGTCGCGCCTACATTGAATACAATAACGAGGGACGTTAATCTCATAGATCTTTAATACAGGACAATAATTTTAGACTACCTAAATTAGAATTGTTAATTTTTAAAATTTAATGTCTAAAAATGGCGGCCTCGCGAAATTTATATTTTGAAGGAACATGTACATAATCGATGTAAGAAAGTTTTGTGGAAAACTGCCACGAGCGAGCAAGTTTTAGGATGCAGGTTCACAATAAGTATGTACGAGCTTTAATAATTTATATATTATAATAATAAGATAGTATACTATATAGAATTTATATCCTATGTACAAGACAAAATGTAAAGGAAAATAGAAATATTATAGTCAGACGAAGTAATTTACTTTAAATAATAATGATTTTGTTTATTATAACATTAGAGTGTGTTTCAAATCCAAAAGAGATTAAAAACAGTTATTAAAAAGTTGAATGTAAAAAGAAAACAGTCTGGTGAAAAAGTTATTCTTTTCCTAATGTGACAACGAATATATGTAGGTATACAAGAACAGAAAAAATTCGAATTATATAAAGTAATGATACTGACAAGGTAGTACGGATATAAAATATATGCAAGTAACATACAATGATATGAATTTAAAACTTGTTTTAATTTATAATAATGTTGTAAAACAAGTTATATGAGTGTACTGATGCATATTTAGTAATTTTCGACAACTAAATATTGATATTGAATACTTAACCCTTAACGTGTACACGTGGGTCTATGGCGTCCGAGCCGAAAGTGATATCTGCTCGTAACTGTAAAACTTGCAAGCCTGTTAGAAGATATTAAATAAACGATGTTTATCTCAAAATGACTATACAGTCGTCAACAATGTAGACAGATGTTTCATGAATTTTTTTAGATTTCTTAAAATACTTTAAGGTAGGGAAAAATAGCGTTGAACGTGACAGACCCACGTATACACTTAGAAGGTACCGAAAAAACGTATACACTTTAAGGGATAATAATAAATTATGTACAATTCATATTGTAACAAAACAAATTTTGTGATTTTTTTGTAATCGCCACTTCTTCTACCTCTGTGTAAATTTAATGAAATATTCATTTATCAAATACTCAATCTGTGTCTAACAAAATTCTGTAATAGTAACATTATAAAGTTTATAATGAAAAAAATAAAGGTATTTTTATAATTTCTGCACTTTTCTTCATTGTATTATCAAAAACTGTATTAAATACTTTCTATACATAATATACTACATTTATATATAATCTTCGATATCTTAATATCTAGGATTAGGCTTGTTATCGTTGATAAAAATGCAATACATCTTGTATCCTTAGGTTCCTTTTAAATTCCATCTATTCTTCCATTAGTTTCCTTTTTTTCTTCATTCGTAGCATTTCACTTGTAGACGATGCAGGGAATTAAGACAGTCAATGTTTAAAAATAAGATATATCTTGCGCAGGAATGATTTAACGACTAATACGACTAATAAATTTACATTTTTACCTGGTTTCGACTTCTGTTCACTTGTAAAATTTGTTTTATTTGACGAGGACTCGGCAATCTCGGAACTCTGAACCTTTACAGATGACGATGGATTAGTCTCATTGTCAGTTGTATCGCTGTTCACGGTGGATACCAGAGTAGGACCTAAATACAGATGAATAACACGATACTTTAATTGCACGGAGTCTCGAATAGCAAAAAAGATATTTTATTTACACTATCTCTTTGATTAACGTATTTTTGATAAAACTAAAAATATTTAATAACGTTAAAGGTTGTTTTTTAAAAGTCTTTTATAAATAATCCCTTAAAATCATATGCCTAATAACATATGGATCTGGAGTATTGAACTGCAGTTTTCAATAACACGAAAGCAATTGTGTTGCAATTAATAATGTTATTTAATAGTACATGCAAAATAATAGTGTTATTTGAGTTCCCTATACAAAACCTGTTTACTAACAGATCTCAATTCTTATTTAAATCAAGTTTATTGATAGAAGCAAGTACTCTGAGTGGTTCGCTACCACGTGTCACATCAAATACTTTAAAACGTTCGTTAGCATGATGATTCTTCAACCACACTGCAGAATCGAATGTGTTACCTAAAACACATTTGATTTTTCTGAAATCTGCTTACTCAATGACTGTGCCACATCTTTTTGTACGTCGTCAGTTTGTTCAAGACTAATCTGTCTCTGCAGCTGTTGCAACTCTTGTTCAATTTTTTCTCCAAACGACAGAAGAACTCTTTTCAAGGCATTTATACCAGAAGCCTGCGCAAACAAAAAGTCCCAATCGTTCAATCAAAATATAAAATACACTGCTTATTTTTTCAAGTGACTGACGCTTACAATTTTGGCGTTAAGTATTGATAAAGCCTTTCGTAGGTTCCCCTGTCCAGCAATAACCAACGTCCTCACGAAAGCTTCCATTCTCAAGTTGAACCTTAACGTAACTGACGCAGCCAGCACTATATATTTATCTGGCTCTTGAGGCCAAGAACTCCAAGAAGAATTAAAGTAACTTCTTTCTGCGAAATCTATAACAAATTCGTGAGCTTATTTTTATAGACTTGTTTTCTTATGCTTACGTATTATGCGTTGTGCAGAAGTGTGTGCTCCCCGCTTAACTAGAATTTCAACCGGTTGAAATTTATACGGTTGATTATATATATAATCTTTTTCATCCACATTGCCTTAAAATCGCATATATCTATATATTTATGAATGTAGCGCGAACGCGCAGAATGATGTTTTATCGACAGTGTCGGAAAATGGACGTTGCTACGTAGTACCAATTTTTAAAATGGATGTACTAGCGGTTCCCACGAAAAAGGGCGGGATAGTTTTTCTATAGTTTATTTGTTTATTTATTTATTACATAGTGGCTGGTGACTTTCTGTCGTCCGAAGGTCCGCGAGCAGGTCCGAGGTCCGAGGCCCCTCCGTCTCATTTCACTTTGCGTTACTGTTACTGGTAAAGAGAGTCGTGAGTCTCGTGGTAATGGAACGATAATTCCGCTCCACGTTAATTTAATAATTAGATCTCGTGGCCCGAAGTGCGCCACTCACTCCTCGTAACCGACTTCGTACTGTTTCAGGCAAATCACCGTTAAACTGGCTACGTAATACGCGCTTATTACTTGGCCGGATTTCTTTATTACGGTAGAGTAAGTAGCCACCTCTTTACAACTGTTGTCTTGCTGCCTGTGTTATCCGGGGAAACGTGCGTGCGTTCCTGCCTGCCTTTCCATTTTCCTCCTTTTCCGGCATCGCCACATTCGCCACTCGCCTGATCATCCGCCACGCGGTCCCGTCGATCGCCCTCGCGCCGTCTCGACCCGTCCGGTCGATCTCGATCACTGTGATAAATTTGGCGAACGTTAATCTATTCGTACAAGTACAACCATCATGAAAGAAACGAACACTATTATTGAAATTGCGTCATCTAAGGATCAATCTTTAACGTTTCTTCAGATATTCCTACTAAGAGAGATACGTTATACATAAGTCCATAACTCATTAGTTTACAATAATTTATATTTTGTATTTATTTGTATAAGACAGAGAATATGTCTTCAGTATTTAAAATTATTCGCTACATCTTGTATTTCAAAACATAAATTATTTTGTATTTATATTAATTTTTTTTATAGGCAAGCAAGCAGATTAGTATCCCTAAGGATCATCATCGTTGGATTCTTGGCAAGCAAGGGCAGAGACTGAAAGATCTTGAGCAGAAAACCGCTACTAAGATTAATGTACCTAGCGTACAAGATCAATCAGATATAATAACAATTACAGGTACAAAGGAAGGAATTGAAATGGCTGAACACGAAATTAGAGTTATTTCTGATGAGCAGGTAACTTTTAAAAATAATTATAATAATAAATCACCGTACATAAATACATAATTGTGCTTGTTTAGATAATGCATTTATATACAATCCTACAACAACATGTTTTGTCATAAATGTTGCAGTCTAGGAAAGCTTTTGAAAGAATAACTGTGCCAAAAATGTATCATCCGTTTATATATGGTGCGCATAAAGAAAATCTCAATGCTATGATGGCAGAAACTGGTGCTCGCATCAATATTCCTCCTGCATCGGTGCAGCAGGATAAAATAACCATAGATGGTGAGAAGGAACGAGTCTTGGCTGCAAAGCAAAAGATTGAGAGCATCTACAAGGATATGGTACGTTAATAAGACTATTTTTTTTTCTAATTTTTATTAGTACGCGTATGTAATATGTAAATTTTTAATCCAGGAGAAAAGATGTACTACGGTATCTGTAGAAGTTCCCAAATCTCAACATAAGTATGTAATTGGACCTCGTGGTAGTACCATAGCAGAAATATTACAAATAACTGGAGTGAGCGTAGAAATGCCTGCATCTGATTCAGCAACTGGTACCATAACTCTTAGAGGACCGCAAGAGAAGATTGGTCAGGGTAAGTGATTTAAAAATTAAATGTTACTAATTATATTCTTTAAGTACTGTATCTTTAGGTAACATTAATTATTATATATTTATTTATATATAGCACTTAACAAGGTATATGAAAAAGCAAACAGTGTTCGCACTGCCGTGGTGGAAGCTCCGGTATGGATACATAAATACATCATTGGACGCAAAGGTGTGAATATCAAGAAAATTACTCAAGAAATGCCAAAAGTAAACGTCGAATTTATGGGAAAAGAAGATAAAATCAAGATAGAAGGTCCACCTGAAGAAGTAGAGAAAGCGCAAAAAGAGTTACAGCTTATGGCCAATGATCTTATAGCAAAACTTACTTTCACAGAATTAAATGTTGACCCAAGATTTTGCAAGCATATCATTGGGAAAAATGGTTGTAATGGTAAGCAATTTAATATTTGCAATTATTTTCATTTTCGGTATAACAGAGAAAAGAATCTTTAAGTTTACATTAAATTAATTCTGTTTTTATTAAAGTGAATCGTGTTAAGGAAGGAACGGGTGTAGTGATTAGTATCTCTGAAAATGATGGCAGTAGTGTTATCCGCATTGAAGGTAATCTTGCTGGGGTATTGAAAGCTCAAACGGTATGTATTATATTTTTATCTAGCAGCAAGTATTGTTTAAATAAATGGGAAAAAAAACTCTCTCTCTCTAATGCTTTTATCTTATAAATAATATAGGAACTTGTAGAAATGGTAAAAAAGTTAGAAAACGAGAAGGAAAAGGATGTAATTATAGATCACAGACATTATGGTAACATAATTGGTAAAAAAGGAGATAATATCAAAGAGATTAGGGATAAATTTAATCAAGTAAAAATTACTATTCCTGGACCAGGTAAACGACATTTATTATTTCATACTCCGTTACCTCGCAATGTCGTAATAAAGCATTTGTAACAAAGTCATAATATTGACTACGTTTTTTTATCAGTTGATCGATTTTTTTTAAGGCGACAAAGGAGATATAGTGAAAATCAGAGGACCCAAAGAAGACGTTGACAAGTGCCATAAACATCTATTGAAGTTGGTAAAAGAATTGGTAATTTGTTAATGTTTTACACAAATACACATGCAATAAATGTAAATAATTGTAAGAGATGTGTGACATAACATATTTGTTGCACTAGGCTAACATCGTCACCAAAGAGATTACTATTCCACGAAAGTTTTACCATTTGCTTATTGGTAAGGGAGGTAAATTGATACATTCTATTATGGAAGATTGTGGAGGCGTCACGATTAAATTCCCTAAAAGTAAAAGTAAAAGCGACATGAAAAAGGTAAAAGAGAAAAAAAGATGATCATTCTTTGATCAAATTTGAAACTGTTACTAATAAATACATATGCACATATATAGGTCAGTATCAGAGGTCCGAAGGACGATGTAGAGAAAGCAAAAGCGCAGCTTTTAGAACTAAGCAATGAAAAGCAATTGTCTAGATTCTCAACTGAAGTGTGTGCCAAAGTTCAACATCATAAATTCCTCATTGGAAAGAATGGTGCCAACATTAAGAAGGTAGAGAGTGCATGGATGTAATAAGTATTGTACATCCAGATGCTATTTAGGAAGTAAATTTTTATATAATTCTTCTCTTTTATTAAGAGGTATGAACGTTCCAGTTTGAGAAAGGACCCAGAAGTTTTCTGGAAATATTAGAATCTTTGAGACATGAATATTGGAAAAATCCATTCTACTTTGCGGTAAGGGTACTATGCCCGGATCGCTGCAGACAGCTTTCAAATGTGCCATCATTAGAAGGAGTACAACAGTGTTAAACGCTGTTATATGGAAGGGACACCATAGGCTGCAAACAAAAAAGTAACGTTGCTAAAAATATTTCTCACCAAAGATTATAGTATAGTAAATAGTAAATTAAGAAGGCTATAAAGAAAGAGATGCGTGAGTAAGTGTGCGAGTAAGCGACGTAAAGTGTGAAAAATTCGACGAGATCTGAGAGTGTTTGTGTAATGATTTTTGCCATAAATAAATATTCCAACGTTATGCCAACTTGTCTTGCATAGTGTGCAACACGATCCATCGTACCACGACGTAGTCAGCGTAATATACCGCCATATAGGTGACGATAATGCATACGATGCCACAGGGATCTCCGACGAACATTTTTCGCTTTTGCTAACGGCACGCAGCGATTAGTATCGCAGGTCCTCATCACTGTGCGCCCAAATGTCATGTCATCCGCATACGGGACGGCCGCATTATTAAATCGTTCGGGGTTGATTCGGCCAGCAGGTATCCGTCTATTCCGTCTTCTGTCTTCCGTCGCAGTGTCGATCGACGGGTTAACGCATAATCCGTACAAAATCGTCGCGTCGACTCCGCCTGACGAGTCTGACCATCTGAGCGGAAAGCGAGATGTGGAAGTGTGGACGGTGTGGACCGTGTGGAAGCTTGGCTCCGGAGTCCGGCTGTTTAGAAAGAAACAAAATTGAGAAGTGGAAGCCAATCTGTCAAACGGAACCCCGCTGACAGCGGTGGTGCGACACTCGCAGACACTCGGGCCAGTCGAGCCTCGGTCTCGGGTGAAAGGTGAAAGCAGCCGATTCTAGGGGGTGCACAGTGTACATCACGCGGTTGACTTTAGGCTAAAGTCCCGACTTTAGGCGAGAGTTTTCCTAGTCAATAGCCAATCGTGTGGCGTTGCATGTGTGTGCGCGCGTTCTCATTGGAAAGCACCGGGTATCCGCGATATCCAATTGCGTGACAACGACCGACGCCGCGACGACGTCCAATCGGTCCAGTTGTGTACGCGATCAGCGATCGCACGTGGTAATTTCAATATACTGTACTCCGACCGACAAGCAAGTGAAGCAAGATGTATCACTTCTGTTATAATTTTGATAACTGAGAAATTAAATCGTATAAGAATAATAGAGAAAAAGGTATTTAAAATAATAGAGAAAAGATATTTAACACATTAAAAGAAAAGAAGAAGAGAAGAAAAATGAATATTGAATACAAATTCGAGAAAGAAATCGACTGCAAGCAAGGGGCCGTCAGATCTGTACGATTCAGTGGTAAGGAGACTCGTTTACTTTTAATACACTATTATTTTATCAGAGATGTATATGGAAACTGATGGTTTTGCGTTTCAGTGGACGGTTCGTATTGCGTAACGTGTGGGTCAGATAGAAAGATAAAATTATGGAATCCGTACAAGTCTGTTACGTTAAAGACATACGGCGGACACGGTGACGAGGTTATGGATGCCTCCGCGTCTTGCGACAGCAGCCAGATAGTATCTTGCGGATTAGACAAATCTGTAATCGTCTGGGACGTGGCAACAGGCACGCCTGTGCGCCGTTTCCGAGGACACGCAGGACCCGTCACGACAGTCAGGTAAGTGTATTGTTTGCAATTGAAGTTAACGAGTATTAAGATTATTACTATATTTTAGTTTAACAATCTAGTGCAGTGAGGATCATTGCAAACAAATTTATTAAGATTTGTAAGTGCAAAGGTGAGAAAAAGTGCCCTCTGTCTGATATCACCAATTAAATTCTGTCTTAAATAAAGGTAATTAAGTTCAATGAATCTAGAACTTGAGTGTCATATATAATGATTTTTATGTTACGACGTTTGAACACGCAATGTATTTCTGAAACGTAAGTTCTCTTAGCTAAGCTTAATGTTTCCTGTTGCAATCACAGATTTAACGAAGAATCGTCAATGATCGTTTCTGGATCGCGTGACAACAGTGTCATGTGTTGGGACGGACGTTCCAAGGCGCAAGAAGCGGTACAATCTTTGAACGACGCCAAGGATTCCATTTCGAGCGTGAGGGTTTCGGATCACGAGATCTTGTCCGGTTCTTTCGACGGCAAAGTACGCACGTATGATATACGAGTGGGTGAACTTTGCGAAGATTATATGGGAGGTAAAAGAAATAACAAGTTAATATAACGGATTTCCGACTTCGTTGATTAGAAAGTAATACAGTATTATACAACACAATGCAAACTTTTCAGACGCGATTACATGCGTCAGTTTCACTAGAGATGGACAATGTCTGGTCGTCAGTTGCGCGGACGACGTGATCAGATTGATCGACAAGGACTCGGGAGAGCTACTCGGCGAGTTCATTGGACACACTGGGAAGGATCTGTGCCTGGAATCGATCGTGGACTGTCAAGACACGAGGATTCTTTCCGGCTCGGCGGACGGAAACTTATGGATTTGGGATCTAGTATCTCAGCAAGTGGTCGCGAAGCTCTCGGGTTCTAAGCCAACCAAGCATCCTACTGTATCTATAAGCGTTCATCCGCAGAAGAACTGCTTTTTGGCGTCTAACGGATCTAATGTATTGATGTGGAGCACGCAGACTCACACAGATAACGAGTAATAGCGAAGTTTGTTCCATTATTACCCCTTTGTGTACAAAGTAAGTCCAAAGTCTGATTTCCAATAATTTTAGTTCCAACAATTTCTACAAGATTTTTTACAAACTAAATATTTATTATATGGTGTATATTAATGTATATAATAATAATAATAATATAGCTATTTCTTAAAGTCGAACTATTTAATAATTAATGGTTGCTTGTCTACTTGACAATTTTGGTAAAAAAAAGAAACTGTAAAAGTTTATTGTCTAGCAAACATTGCGTCATTTCGATGAGTTAAGAAATTATGTACTTTTAAACACAAACAGCTCGTATTATTCTGCGGTCTTTCTTACGGTATCTAAGCATATTTCTCAAGCAAGCATATATTCTCAGACGACTAAATATTAGTATTCATGTGAGACAAACAACTAGGAATAACAAATTTCATCCATTGACATAGACAAATAAGACAAAAAAAACAAAAGAATTCCATTTAAGAATGATGCCTCGATTCGCACACAGGTACGGGTGCGTGCGCGTGCACGCCGGCGACGCGCGCGAGCGCAGAAATTTCACCTCGTCATTTCTTCGTCGTTCGCGGAAGGAGCGAATGAAGGAGGTGGTGCGTGGCCTTTCCGGGTTAAGCCGCCGGGGCCACGTATCGTACGATTCGCACGCGTGACGAGGTGACGCGCGTGAAACGCTACTTTCGAGTTCGAGCGCCCGGCGTTTCAACGCCGGCGCGCGTTTAGCGCAATGGCCGGGGGGAGGGGGGGGGCGAGAGGGGGCAAGCGGAACGGTGAGCGCGCACAATGGAACGAGAGGAGCGAAACTGCGCGCGCAGGTGGCGCGATGTCGGTGCGTCAGAGCCGACTGGTCGGCCGGCGTAGTCTCGCCCGGGAGAGCGCGCGAAGGAAAGAAAGAGAGAAAGGGAGACAGAGTGCGACGTTACTCGCACTGGGCGATCGAGCGTGGCACAGAGAAGCGACAGAGAGCGAGAGAAAACCGGCTGAATCGCAGTGGCGGATTAAAGGACACGGAATTTGAACTAATTTCGAGACTTCCTGTCGCTGGTAAACATTTTTAATTAAGAAAGTGTCAGAGAGAGAGAGAGAGAGAGAAAGAGAGTATGAATGAATGAGAGTGTGAGAGGGAGAGAGAAAGAGTTTATCGAGTATTATTCGCGGTTTAATTGGAAGTAATGATCACGAAGTTTGTAATATATAAACGCGGAATTATAAGTCACATTTTTAAGAGTTTCCCGAAACATTGGAATCTCCAGGCGCGAAATGACCGATTTCCTCGTCTGAATTATCGGGGAAGCCTTTGCGAAGCGGATATGGGACTACGACAATGATCTGTGTCTTAATGGTCTCCTCTAATGGTTTGTTGTGATAACGGTCTAACGCTCATTCGCGTGTAAATGAAACGCGACAATGTGTGGCTCTTTCTCGCGTAGCGCTCCGGAATCTAATTCGCTCCGAATTCGCCGACGATTTAAATCCCCCCCCTCGGCCCTGACTGGATCATTGTTTGCGACCGGGAACTTTTGCAGGATGCGACGAGAGGATCGAGCGCCTCCGCGTTGGAGATCCGCCCCGAGCCGCCCGAAAATCGGAGGGCGCTGACGGCCTCGGCGCGATAATCCGCCACTGGTCGGATCGACGCAGCAGCGGGCAGCAGCGGGTAGCAGCGGGCGAGGAAAGGCGAGGGAGAAGGACGGATATACCTCGCGGGACGCGCACGGAGGTGGTCGCACAGCACACGGGGCGGGCCGGTCGGTCTCACCACTTCGCGGAGTGTATTTTTTTTCTTGCGCCGCGCGTAACCGCGAGGAGGAGAGTGACTGACAGGCGGAGAAGGACGGGCGACGAGGCGGCGAAGATTGCGACTGACGAGAAAGACGGAGAGAGAGAGCGAGGGAGCGGGACAGCGAGATCGTCCGATTGACGGGCTCGACGGATACCGATGCCGGTGGCTGTTGGACCGCGTGGTCTCGCGAGGATGCTCCGTCAGTGATCGCCACTCCGTCCGACAGCGGTGTACATTGTTGTTGTTATTGTTGTTGATCGATATTCTCGCGAGAGGAAGAGAAGGAGCCAAAGAGAGAGAGAGAAAGCGAGAGAGAGAAGAAACCCGGCGAGGGGGCGAGCGAGCGAGGGAGGGGCGGGGAGAAGAAACTGTCGCGGCAGGAAGCACCGCGAGAGGTTGGCAACGGTGGTGGTGTGCCCGCTCTGCCGCTGGGGTGGTGGTGGAGGTGGTGGTGGTGGTTCGCCGTGACACAGTGGTGGAACGGAGGCACGAAGGACACGACCGTGAGAGAAGAAAAGAGGGTTGTTATGGGGCGAGAATCCCGTGGCGTGTTGCTGCTCGTCGCGCTGGCCGTGCTGGCAGCCGCGGACGCCTTCTCGACCGACAGTAAGTCCCGCATTTTTTTCAGTCACAGTTACGGCGGAGAAACATTTTCGCTGGAGCGACAGCGAGCGAAAGGGGCCAGAGGCGCGAGGGGGCAGAGGGGGTGACGGGGAGATGGGAGCGGGGGAGGCGGCGAGGGGAAGAGAGCTGGTCCTGAAGAGCCTGGCCCGTATACACCCAGCTGCGTCGCGGTCCTCGGAACAAAATTCGCGATTCGTCTCGCGTTCATCTACGAAAGCCTCCTTCGACGGTATCGCGACGTATCGACGAATTTTTCAGTTATGACTTCGTTCGCCTTTGCTGCGCTCTGTCCTCCCCCTCCTCCCGCTCCCACCCTCCGAGAGGCGCGTCAATGAGGGGCTCGCGGATTTCAACGTTCGCTCTCTTTTTCTCTTCTGAGGGTGGGTTATTTGTCCACGCGTTATTTGGTCACCGCTGGATATCGGGAGGAGAGACAATCGATTTATTTACGAACGTAGTCGCGTACGTGCTATTATTGACTGTCAACGTCATCGCTACCGTCGTCCGATGTTAATATGAGACGCGCGTCAGAGATTAATGGCATTGTGACATCGCGTATTATTTCGTAAGAGAAGAGGACAAGATCCTGTGCGAAGCCTCCGGAACAAAAAAAAAAACATGCCGGCGAGGTCGTGCGAGGGGATTCCATGGCGGCCGTTTCTCTCACCCCGAGTCCAGCTCCGAAAATTTCCACTCTCGTCGAGAACGCGCCGTGTATTGAAAACCGAATTTTGAAAATCACATTATTATATCAAATTTGTATCGCGAAAATTAATAATGTCATAGTATCACGTTGAACTCGCGTCTCTGCGATTAATAACGTTAATCTAAATTAGGTTTAGGGTTTAGAGCATTTCCGAGGTGACTGGGGCTCGTGCGTCGCGCATTCGTGCGAGCGAAGCGCGTCTACTTAGATCTTTCACGTGTTCCCGTTCCGTCCGCGGCCGATCGTTCGCAGCATCCCTCCGGACCGCGGGGACGAGCCCCCCGAAAAAGCGCCGCGGCCCGAGACGTTCGATTCAGCTGACGCGAAGTTGCACATTATGTAAGACCGATAGACACGACGTCGTCGGCGTCGTCGTCCCGTTTTGTCAACGGTCGCGCACACTCGCTCTTTTCCATTGAGCTATTGTGTATACTTTTCTGTTTTTTTTTTTCGCCGAGACGAGATATGTATATAGGCTGCGTTCCGATATTCGCTGCAAGTACTGAAAATCTATAGTTTACGTGACGTACATTATAGTTTTTCATTACTGACAGTGAATATCGGAACGCAGCCATAGTAGGATGTTAACATGATTGAAAGAAAACGGAGTAAAATGATAAGTCATTCAACGCCGCTTTGTTTTGATTTCTGCAATATTTGCAAGGCACGTGATATTTAAAATAAATAATATTTATTAATCAACAAGCGCGTTATAGTTCCTGTTTCTTGCATGCGACATGTACATATAAGTGAAAAATCGTCTCGTTACATTTTTAGCTTGATATGTAAAGGATTTCCGATTGTCTGACTTAATTCTGTCATCTGTCCGCAGATTTTTTGAAATTTGCTCCGACATAATATAGAATTGGAGTTTCACTCGAGTATTTATATTTGCGCTTGTTAAGTATACACATATGTCATACCTCATACCTGATCACATAAATGCAGGTTAAATCAAGATTAGAGCATCCATGATACATCTGAATCTTTTTTCTTTTTACAAAGAGCAAAAGGAAAGGGAGAAAGAAACTTTTCCCTGCACACATGCTTTTTTTATCTCGTGCAGTTGTGAATACTCGGACAATTAAAAGATTAAGACCTGATTAATTCACCCCTGTCTGATTGAATGTTTGATTTGAGTAATATTCTTAGGCGTTGAAACGAGATCACGAGCTAATTTTTTGTTCATCATATCGCATACACTATTAAATTCGTAGTGTCAAATTATACTTGAGATTTGAGTCATTTTTAATTATTCTTATAGATCGCCCCACTGCTCCTACTCAATGTGTCGGTAATTTAACTAAAACAATGGTAATTTAACTTTACTAAACCAATGGAGTTAAAATAATACTGTTTTGTGTTAATATAATAAATTTCGACACACATAGTTAAAAATAACAAAACGTTATTTAACTCGAGATATTGGTTTAGATTTAACATGTATGGAGGGAAATAAAATCGTCAAAGTTGTATTGCGAAAAATGAAAATCGAATCTGATAAAGCAAAGTCTCTCGATTTTTTTTTATCAAGGCTGTCGATTCGTCGTTTAATTTCCGAAATCGTAGTTTCGAAGAGACGGGGAATTGTTTCGAGCAAGAAAATTTGTCAACGACAAATTTTATGCGCTATTTTTCTGTCTACGTTACACGAGAGAACCGCAGAGTATAACTACCGGTTCTAACGCGTTCGCAGAATATGTTTAGTACGCACCGCGGACAGAAACGAGACGCGCACACACTAGTTACAGATATCCATCAGGCGCAATTAGCGTAATGATTCTTCCGGCAAATCCAGGCGCCGCGCAAACAAGCGAAACAGAATAGATCCGTCGTGGACGTTTATTTGATCGATTCTGACCGCGTACACACACACACGTTCAAGTCGCCCCGAGAAATTTGCGTACGTCTCGATTTCCACCGGTCCATTAACATCGCCCGGTAATTTCACCGAGGAATTCATGAGGTAGCGTAAAGCACAGCGGAAAATAGCCGGCGCGCACGTCCCACGTGATAAATCCGTGTCGGCGATTCCCGTCGGGAGTTGTTAAGGTGTTTCGCGGATCGATGCGCGGACCGTACGTGAATTCGCAAAAAAAAAAAATAAAAGAAAAAACTTCGATCTCAGGATCGTCTGTTATTTCGCTTGGATTGCCACCGTGTGCCGTTCGCATTATTTCGGATCCGTTCGTCGGTAATCTTTATACTGATATACTGATGGAGTAACTGCGATATCTCTATAGGAAACTCTCTCCTGTCGTACGATCGTTAAATAAATATTTCTCCACGATGACTACCGCAAGGAGAAATTACATTATAGTAAGAATATTATGTCAGATAATGTTAGAACGTCGGTTAATTGAAATGAAAATTGTAAAATTGGAAATAATAATCGTTTACACGGCCCACACGGTAATCGAATAGCGATACTGCATATGGTAAAATGCAAAGGTAAAATTGCGTGGTGTCACTGGTGGTTATTTGCTCAATGAGCGTAGTAGGCAGAGAGATAAGTATCTAACTCTATTGTCGTCAACGAGAATTGCAAAGTAACCTTGTCGACCAGTTGATACGCAAATGAGTTACGCGAGAGATTACGTTTGATTTTATTATTGCTGCGTTTAGCATTGAAACGACGCGACGCACGTGTCGCGCGATCGCATCCATAGTCGTCTCCTAACGGCGAGTCACTCTAATATCTAATTATAAACTCCGCTACAAATCTTGGCGTTATCTCAATTCGTTTATTTACGAGATCCGCGAAGGTTTCGCAAGGCGAGCGAAAGAATGTAAGCGCGACAAGCAATTTAAGCGGTGAGTGAATCGAGCGATCGAGGGTATTCTCTCGAAAATACAAGTTTAATTTTGAAGCTGAAAAACTACGATTGATCGATCTCCAGTACGCTTAATTTCCGTTTCTTACGTTTCTTTTTTTTTCTTACGTGCTGCTTATTAAGCTTGTTTTGACTACTTGTTGAGTTTTTTCTCAGTGCATTTTTTTCGTTGGTTCTCAGGTAAACTAGCTTGTCCTTTGCGGCAGTTCCGATGTGCCAATGGCAGATGCATACCGATCTCGTGGGTCTGCGACAAATCGGACGATTGTACTGACAATTCCGACGAAAGCCCGAAGGAATGCAAAAGTAAGTCACGCGCAGAATTATGTGAAAATACCCCAAATTATATGCAATATAACGTAACAACGATGACGTCCGGCGCGGTCCGTACGATCGAGCGCAAATTTGCGCAACTCTTTGACGAGTCAAATTCGCATATGAACCGAATCGCAAACATCATCATTTTACATAACAAATATTAGCGTTGCGCAAACGATCGAGCCATTAGTCGTTTCTGCATGGGGTTTCGTGAATTTCTCGTTTACACTTTTATCGCGCGATCGAATATTTTTCATAATTACCCCTTCGATCGCTACGCGCGAACTTAAGTGAGCGCCACGAAATCGGAATTCTAGCCAAGTATTTTGTAGAATTGTAGAGGGAATTTTAAGTAATAATTATTTCGAGACGCGGAGAATGGAATAAAAGTGATAAATCGTTTGAAATTTTTTAACGACAAACCGTAATCACCGACTCTGCGCATCGAACGTTTCTTTGTTCCGTGAATAATGAAATATTTATGAATCGGCGTTATTTGCGACTTCGTTTTACGGTGTCAATATCGACGAGGAGTAATGTTGCGCGCGCTCCCGACATGAAAAATGACGCAGGGAGAAATGATAAGTTGTTTCGGAAGTTTCGCGCTGTGCTACTGCGAAAGTGTGCGTACACGCAAGCGTGTGTACGACCCGGTGCGCGCGCGCGCGCGGCGCGCGTGTGTTTGTTAATTAAATGACGATCCGTTGACAAATAAACCG
Source organism: Temnothorax nylanderi (assembly GCF_030848795.1). Classification (NCBI taxonomy): domain Eukaryota; kingdom Metazoa; phylum Arthropoda; class Insecta; order Hymenoptera; family Formicidae; genus Temnothorax; species Temnothorax nylanderi. The sequence goes on from NW_027249118.1 coordinate 40,132, forward strand.
TCCGCGTGTTTGCCCGCGCGTTCTTCCGCCATTTTATTGATCTCGAGTAGATGTCTCAGCAGAGGGCTGACCGAACTAATTTTCGCGGCTGCGATTTAAAGCCTTGGCTTAGAGATTTATTTACGAGGCGCCGTGTGCGCCAAACAAACCGCATCCCGATCGACGTGCATAATGACGTTTAATAACTATAATAATACGACGTAACGTCTGCGCGAGTCCGGTGTGGCCTCGCGAAGCGCCTCGCGCGAATAATGTTGGTGAATTATAGAATTTTGATCAGAACTTGAATTATGGCTTTCAATTTGCATTTCCGCTTGATTTCGAAATGATTGTCTTCTCTCAGCGCTTATATATATCGATTGTTTATGTGCCTCGAGGAGGAGGTTGCGCAAGCGACGCCGTCAAGATTCGTCCAAAATTATACGAGTAGATAATTTTATTAGCGCATTCATTGCACCTGATTTATCTTATCGCAGACGCGTTGTAATGACCTACATGATACTGCATTCTTACGCGACGGTATTTTCCCGCAGATAATTAAATGTTGCATTTTTTTATTGTTTTACAATTTATTAGTATTTGAGAACAATATATATGTATATAAATTTACTCAATATTTTTTGAGAAAAAAGTAAGGAGAAACTAAAAAAATATTAAAACGAAAGAATTACGTTAAAATTACTCCAACGTGAGCTTCATTTTTTTTCGATACAGGGGTGTAAAATTCATCCCAGACATCCGTTCTCGAGTTTCGTGAATAATCACGTGAGTCGTGACTTTCCTGTAAGTGCTTCTCTGTGAATCGCGATTAGAAAGTCACTTGTATCTTCGTTGATCTATTATTCCTCGATACGATCCAAACACCGATCGATTCATTGAGTGAAGTTTACTGGCTTTATGAATCCTGGCCTTATGAATTCTTAGAAATCGTTTGGCTAAATGTTTATTTCAATAATAACATTGAATTTTGAGCTTTGGCGGTTTCCCAATCAATCTGCGAGTTTGCAGTTTCACGAGGCAGATATTAGAACGAGCAGTATCGCTATGCGCAATATGTAATTATTTTCGAGCATTCTACATAGTTTGTCTCTGTATTCTATAGTAGGAGTGGTTGGGGGAGTGCGTTTCATCGCGATATGATTACAAGTCGATGATAATCAACGAGTTTGCATCACGAATGTTTGCAACACATTGCATATGGTTGCATGTACATACCTATAACGGAACATATAACAACAAGAAAATCTGAAGCTTGTAACGCAGTAATCTCTTGCCTTTCCTTGTACTTCAAGTCCGGCGCCTCGTGACGAAAAGAAAAACAGACGAGAAACAATAATCGCTATAATTTTATAAATATGTGATTATAGACCAGCGAGATGTGCAATAAGATCCGCGAAAATATTACCGTAACATAAAAACTCGCCGTCCTTGTCAGTGCCTTATGCTATGGTTTCTCCAATTAATTACGCGAGAATCGGACAAGACGCAGCCCCCTGTTAATCTTGCATCAGACAGAATGATCTAATATGCTCTCCCGTATTAAAGAATATAGCTACGACATGTACGTGTGTGCTAGTCTCATTTGTCCATTAAATCGTTGAGCGATTCGCTCGGAGCTTAGTCAGAAAAATCTTGAATGATGAACGAGAAATATCGAAAATATATCTGGCAATGTGTGAAAGAGATGACTTTTTTAAAAATATTATTATATATTATACATTATTTTTTTTACAAATAATTTCTATATATCTCAGTATCGGTATAAAAAAATTTTTTTTTACACTGATAAAGTATATCTGGTAATGCTCGCAAAGGACACGACGTTTTTTTTAAAAATAATTATATTGTTATATATTATATATTTTTCAAAAATGATTATTATATACCTCGATATAACAAAAAAAATACTTTTTTATATTGATATTGAAATACATAAATTCTTTTATTCGTTGTTTTCAAGAAATATGTTCAAGCAACCTGTATTTAACGCATAAATATTGCGTGTACATCATGTCGCGGCATTTTCTCTCCTTTGGTTACATTTCTCAAATTAGTTCCATTATATAGTTTTGCACTATGCTCTCCTTGTAACGTAACGTAATTGTACTTTTGTAGAGCATTTAATTTTCCGTGGAAGATTCCCTCGCATTCGTGTAAATTGGTTCCACAGGCTGCGGGAACGCAAATAAACAAGCGGCTAAATAAGTAACTAAATAGACAAACTGCGGCACGATAGCGCAGCGACGTGAAATAATAAGATAGAAAAGGCAAAGGAAAAGGAAGACCGCGAGGGAAAAAGAGTGCTATCTAACGAGCGAAAAGGGGCAATAAAAACGAACGAGACCTGCCAAACGAACCAAACCGACATTGGTCCTTTGTCGTTTCCCAGAACGTTTCGCAGGGCTTGCACTTTTGCACGCAGATTTCACCGCGTCGCGACTCCACAGTTTCTTCCATTTCTTTTCCTTTTTTTTTCCTTGGTTCCTCGGCTCCTCGCATGCCGACTGTCATTTCGACCTGGGATCTCGAATCCCATCAGTTTTCGTCGATTTTCTCTCGCCTGTCCGAACGTTTCAACCGTGCGGCCGATTTCAACAGCTGGTAATCAGCTTCGATCCTCGAGTGCTCCATTTCCTCGAACGATCAAATTTCATCTTCAATTAGGATCGCGAACGAGATTTTTGATTCGAGATTATGAATCTCGATTGCGAGAAACGTATAAGCTGTACTAATGGAGCTGTAGATTTTCATATGGTATATCAATGTCTTACAAACTGGTAGAAGGTTCAAATTGTTCGAGAAATGCTACTGTCACGTTTCTCATTCAAGGTTTTTCTAATTCTAGATCGACGAAGGATAATCCTGTAAATGTACAGATGCAGTTAAGCGCGAGATACTTAGATCGTCGATTCATCAATACCATCAATCAGTCTTGACCACAGTGACCTAAGGCACGGTGCAATGCCATCGCTTCGGCGCGGCCGCAAGGTTCAGGCAATGTTGCATCAGGCCCCGAGTCCATTCCTTTTTTCCTGTTTCGTCCTGTGGCTTCTTTTACATTGAACTCTTTCGCCGCCGCCGCCGGATACGCCGTCGTTCTTCCTCCATCAGCCGGCCTCCGTTCATTTAGGGTCGATGCATTTTATTGTAACGCAAGGTCCGCGCCAGTTGCATCAGTCGACGAGACGACGAGGAGAACCGATTCGGCTGGCGACTGCCAACGTACCATATAATTATGGTGAAAGCCAGTCGCGGCATGGTGTGTATAGGCTCGCATGATTTGCTCGAGCGTCGACTCGCGCATTGGCGGCCGCATCGATCGCTCCCTTGAGATTTTGCGACGTGAGGATTGGCGAAATTTCGTTTGAATAACGGATGAATTACTTGAGCTGGAATTTGTTCAACCCGCGAAACCGTTCTTTCATTGAGACATTCATAAAAACGTAACGCTGCGTTTATGTAAGTAACTTGAGAAGATCTGTAAAAATTATAAAAGAAAAATACGTTCGCGACTTGCAGGCTCCGCCGTGGGAGTCTCCGAACTTCGTGCTATGCTTTCGCATTTAGACATCAATTGGTGCTTAACGATTTCTAACTCAATTGAAATCAATCGGTTGGTCTGCGTCACTGAAGCAACGCCAACGAAATCTCGCGGACAATCATTGTGGTCATTGTTCAGTGTTATCCCAAGTGAATCCATTTTTATTGCGTTAACAAATACATTCTGCAAACTTGCAATTGCAAAATAAATCGAAATCGGAAGCTGCATTAACTGCTTAACCGCGATACATTTTTGCTCTTTCGAAATTACCAACAATCGAAATGTCAAAATGCAACGCTCAAATTAATTATTCCTGTACAAATTAACATAACATATAACCGATCGCGGAATTGTAATAAGAGAAGTTTTAGTTTTGAATTTCCAATTTGAACCGAACGTATACATTAAACGACTATGCGATATTCACAGTTATTTCACGAGAAATAAAACATGCCGTGCCATCAATTCCGGAACACAACGCATCTGATTGTCCTCTGTTTTCTGAATGGTATTTTTGTTGTCAATTTCGACACGCCAGAGATAACGTGCGCATAAATGTGTCGGATTGGTATTTTTAACGGATAATTTAAGATCAATTAATCTCAATTTAAATGGCCCGTGAGGGGGGGGGGGAGGCTAAGCGAAGAATAGATATATAAAATATGAACTCGAACGATGTAATCGTAATAACGTCCCGGGGTAGTAAATATTGATCGTGACGACGCGTGAAAAGCGATATTCATAAGAAGTATAGCGCACGCATTTCGTGGCGAATGCATAATGCACATAATCGTCGACACTGCCGAGCGTATTATTACCTGGTCTATTTCAGCCTTTCAAGTTGTTGAATGGCTGAACGTTAACGCACGCGTATTTTCTGTCACTCGCAAATCGGTACCGCGCGCAAAGTGACACTCGCGAGAGATATACTGCACGTAGCGCGTTTTAATAAAATTCAAATTTTTTCGATTCTCTTCGGGAAAGGGGATCTCGTATGAAAAAATTTTATTCCACGTTCTCGATTTACTTTTACACGCATAATAGAATCATCTTTTTGATTGTTTTATTAGCTAACATCGGTATATCCACATGCATTTTCTGCATCATGCTGATCCTGTTACAAGTCAATATCCACGAAAGACGTATCAATTCTGGAAGAAGATATTCTCAGCGAGAATCTCACGATTTTGAGGCAGACATTTAATTATCAATTGTAATGAAATTTTTAGAAATGTCGATTTCTCCTCTTTTTAAGTAAAGACCAATCCGTTCTTGTAATGGAATTTGTATCCGTGATGTCGGAGATATTGACTTGTGACAAGAGTTATATAAATCTTGTATAATCCATAACTGAGAGGAATTGAGAGGAATTTCGCTTTTGGATTTCAATATTTAAGCAATTTCGTCCTCGAAACCTCGAAAGTTAACGTTACATATGTATTTAAGATTACTTTGGAGCTTCGTAACTTCGCTCGAATCTATGCAAATCAATTCAAATCGTCTCCTTCATGAATCGGATATGTACGATAACGGCAAAACAGAAGTTTCTATCCCACACGACGAACAAACGGAATTATTTATTTAGAATTCTAAATAAAAGAGGAGAGCGGCAACTCGTGCGCGCGTGTGCGCACGTCGGAGAATTATAAATATCCTCGCATCTACCGTTAATATCTAATATTACCCATGCTCGGAAATTCATGGATTATTATGTGACAACAGCTCGCGGCATAATAACCATCGCGTAATTTGATACAATAATTACATGACGTTCATTAATTAATCATTTGCGCGTTTAACTCTTGTGAAGCCGTCCGCGAAATACTCCACGTTCTCGCCAGATATAATGCATTTCGGACGCAGCCAATAAAGCCTGTCACGAAAATGATATTGCCTTTATCAATCTTTTGCAATCGTGCAATTTTCAACTTTGTATCAAAGCCGATGTTATACATATATCTAGATTCGTTCGGTCTTGGACGAATTATACAGATGCTGCTCGATTTTTTTGATTTTTTTTTTACAAGAGGAGTATCGGATGGGACTTTTTCATCAGCGTAATCGATCGGAAAATACTGGCGCCAGACTTCTCTCCGCCGTTATATTAAATTTAAACGCCGTGCTGTGTGCGCAGCACGAAATCCAATAAATTAGTTCGCATGAATACATTGGGCAGTCTCGTGACACATAGTTTCAATTAATCCGCTCGTAGCTTCTTGCCACTGGAAAGTATATAGGGTATCCCTCCCTAACTGCTAATACAAACAGCAATGATTCTACTGTAAAAAAAAAAAATTGGAAATAAAAGATGGAATTTTTTTGCAATTTAAAATCAGTTTTAATAGTTTGCAAACTCAATATATTTTTTTTTCTGTTAAACTTTAATAAGAGTTAATTCAATTTTAAATGGCCCTTTATCGTGGTATCGAACTGCTCAAACTGCTTAGTAACTTCAGCAGCGTTTAAATATAAATAATGTCGTTATATTTATAAAGATATTTCAGTATCGCATCAGTGGTGTATTAAGAATAGGATTCTCGGAAACGGACCGATCGATTCGTGAAGGTAATCGTGAGCGCGCAATGACCGAGATATCGCTGATAGAGCGTGATCTAGTCGTGGGACGCGGAAAGTCAAGCGCGTGAAAAGGGAATGACGAGACGGCTGCTTTTAAACAAGAGTCGCAATACGGGACAGGATTCTTACGCGGCCAGAAAACTGGTCGCGATCCCGTCTCGCATATACGTCTTACCTTTTAACGGGCTATACACGACGTGCATATTTCGTACGCTTTATATTTTGTAGCATGTGCACGTGCACGTGCTACCAGTGAGTCGCAAAATTATCCGCATTTTCTCAATTGTTGGCTTCACACGATCGATATTTTGTTATATGTTGTTCGCGGAAAGTTGTGTAGCATCTATCGTCGATGAATTTTTAAATATGTAAACAAAGATAGGTGTGTGTATATATGAGTGTGTATATTGTAGAAAAACGACTAACGAACTCAGTCGAGACCTATGGCATGTATACATATATACATGTGTACATATACACCGATTGCATATTCTATAAATCTATATTGAATATTGCATTTGATTTTATCGTATATTGATTATTCCAGTGAACGACGACGATTCATCATTCATTCCGTACCGAAAACTCGAGATGCAAATATCTCAGAATATCATGTTTCTGCAAACGAAGTGCTGGTCAGCTCTTCGACAGTCTTTCGACAGTTGTTCGACAAAAACGATGTTATCATTCACTTATTAATCCACGCGAAGTACAATAACCGCATCAAATATTAATGAAAAATTTTTTGACAAATTTTTTTCTTTATTGGAAATACCAAGGTTATCATTATTTTTCAATTATTAATATTAATCCTATTCTGTTCGATTTTTTGTAACCATATATATTTTTTTAAATATGACAATTTTGTGATTATTATGAATAACATTTTCAAATCTCTTGACACACACCTACACATATTTTAAAATTCACGTTTTTTAAAATATTTTTTCTATAATATTAAATATATTTGTATAACATAAAAAATTTAAACACGTTTTAAAACCTATAAATATTGTATATTTTTAAAAAGGAATATTTAAATAAATTTGTATTTTTACAATCAAAAACGATAATTACAATCGAAATAACTCAAACTTGGACCAAATCTATTATATATTAAAATGAATGAAACAGTAAGATTAAGTGTATCTTTAATTAAAGCTTAAGTCAAAATTGTATTATAATAAAATTAATTTAAAATTGTAAAAGACAAGCTTATCTATGTTTCTTTGAAACTTGATTCATGAAAGCTTTATCGTCGTTAAGCTAATATCTTAAAAACTATTAATGTCTCCGTATTTTCGTTGAAAGTGCACCTATATTTTTATCTTTCAAGAACTTATTTAGTAAAAATTATTCAAGCAATCAATGATAAATTAATTTGTTTCTCTTAATGAGCACATATATTGCATGTGTAACATTCATAATGATATATTTAAAAACATAAAAGGGAAAGAATATTGATTTATTCGCGATCATTATAATGAAGTGCGAAATACCGACGCTTGTACATAGGATATCTTATCTAAAAAATTTGCCCAATCAATTACAAATTACATGCTTTGGTCTCGAATTATCGTCTCGATAGCTGTCTGAAGTCCGGCCGCCGGGCGGCGCTATCTTCCGTTGTGCTACTTTTCGTATTTTTTGTGCCAATATCTGACCGCATCGATGCTTCAGTTACTTTCGTGTTATCATTATGCCACGAATGATGCGTTCCAAGAACTTGATAAATGACGATAATGTCTATGTACCGCTTCTTTTGTACGTTTACGTACGGATTTATCTAATCCTTTGACAATACGTATTAACAGCAAGTAGCGAAAGAAGCGAGAGGAATTAAGTCGGGAATAACGTGCACGTTTCTACGTCGATAAACATAGCCGTATAAATTTGCGAGGAATACCTGAAAAATTATTTATTTGAAAAGATAGAAGATAGTTGTTCCCCGGCGATTTTTATATGCATAACTCTCTCGTAGTATGCGTACAATATTTCAAGTATTATACGGACAAGATAATAAACACACGTTACTTAACGCTTTATATTTAAAAAAGAATAATAGTTTCTACAAAATAATAAACGTAAAAAAATGTTACTCGACGAGGAAAAAGCCGCGGGCTAATGTAATACATATTTAATAGTTTTAAAAAGCATGTTAAAGCCTGTTAATGAATCGATGTAGTTTTTAAATCGTATTAAAGCAGACCTAGCGTACAACGGTAAACAAAAGGATATGCCGCGTGCGCAAATATTTTTCTCATCAATTTTGAGATGTAGAGAATCCATGAATTTTTATTCTGTCAATATCCAGGATTATCGTGTTACCCATTTATGTGTATTGAACCGATGACTTAAATGTCAGCGCTGCATATTTCATTTTTAACGTGTAATTTTATTTTTATTTCGTTGCAACAACTTCACGTGTCAACTCCGTACAAATTAGTCTACCGTTGAAATTATTGTGAATTTCACACATATAAAAACACTTTATTGCGTAAAAGGCGATGTTATAAAATGTTCAAATTTATAATCCGTGAAAAAGTAAAGTTTGTCTATACACACATACCCACGTGCATGCACACAATGCTTTTTAAAATAAAGTGTTTTTATATATACGGCAGAAAGTTTGTCAGAAATCTATTTTTAAATCGTATGATGAAAGTATCCAAATCGGTTACAGTATTTATAAATGAAAAGTATTACGTCTCTTTATATTTTGTATATTGATATGTAGAAACTATATATTTCTTCTTCGACACTAATCCTTGTGTATATCTAACGTGTTTAATCATGTGTGCGTGATTTAGAAAAACGTGAGAAACGCACTGGATTCGCAACGAGGATCAGCGGTAGGGCTTTGATTCGCTTCTCTCCTTCTGCCACCGCGGAACACTTGCGTGCGTGTATATGTGTGTGCCAAAGCCCATATATAGGTGCCCCTTTGGCGAGCTGCGGCCTTACAGAATCCGCGGCTACCACCGTGAGTGCATCGTTGCGCCAGGTGTGCGTCCCGGTGCTCGCATTTTACCGCTTTCGTCGTCGCGCGTGAAAGCTGGAACTGCGAAATCGCTCGACGTCCGAGAGAGTTCCTCCTCTCTGCTCCGATGATCCAGAAGTATCGGGAACGGGATTAAGAAAAAAAAAAGAAAAGAAATTTACACAACAGTGTTGCGTACTTGTCGGATGACATACGTCAGTGAGATTTCATCAGCAAACGGCGGTGATAGGCTCGGGCCGGACGTCGCGTCGTGCGGGAGCCTCGTTCGAAGATCGTTCGGCGCGCTATAATGATCGCGCGCGTAAAAATTAATTGATCTTTGATTGAAACGCCGAGAGAGGTTTCCTCGTAACGCGTAGTGCGTCTCGGGCGGTCTCGCGCGCACATTTGGTTCGGACGACAGACCCAGGAGGGTTTGCTCCTCTCTCGCGATCATGCAGCTCGGCGGCAGGAGCCGGACGCGGCCCTCGGACCGCGTTTCCCGGTGCACGTGCATCCTGTTGCTGCTCGCGTGCACGACTGTCCCTTCGGCCGGTGCCGTCGCTCATTCCCATACGAACATTTCAGACACCCAGGAATGCAAGGACACGGAGTTCAAGTGCAGTAACGGCAGATGCATACCCAATATATGGCATTGCGACGGCGACCGAGATTGCCCGGACGGCACTGACGAGGACCCCGCTGTCTGCAGTAAGTTACAATTTCTTATAATGCATGCAACGCGCGTATAAATATTGCGACGTTGGATCGCCAATTTCTGTCGAGAGAGATACGGACCCGGGGGAAAAATGCTGATTTGCTTCCTAAAGATCTAAAACGAGGCGAGAGAAAGATTGAGGATAACCCCGGTTTAGTTTTGCCTGCTTAATTTTTTTCAAAACTATTCACCATTTCTGTAAATGCAGATTAACTTTAACCTCAGTTTAACTTGCTTCTTATCTTTTCCTAGTTTAATCTTTTCCAAGAATTAGAAAAAGATTAAAAGCAAGTTAAATCGAGATTAAAGTTAATCTACATTGGTAGAAATGGATATTAATCACATTTGGTTGAAAAATATTAACAAGATATCAAGATATCACAAGATATAATACTAGCATGTGTACACAAGCTACGCATAAAATTTGATTCATGCACGAACGGAAGTTTTGACATCCAATATTAATTTCTTATTTATTCAAAGGATTAATATATAAGGAAAATTAAATAGAGAATTTTTGAGAGTTTATGGAAGTAATACAATTATATGAAAGCTCGAGGTTCTATATACATATTTGTTTTATTATTTTGAGAAATATTAAAATCTGTCCAAATATTAAAATGTTAAAACGACTCGCTTTTGTGATTGCACAGTAGCGATTGTTCCGAATGCGGAAAGTTTTATAAAAATTAAATTAAATTAAATGAAAGCTAATTACCGGCATATTTAACGGCCAATTCAATCGCAGATTAAATATTTGCCGAGGTAAGGTAAACGCGAAATTAATATCCCTCCGCTACTGCCAATAAAATATATCTATTAGCATTTACCGCTTTGAGAGAGACGCCTTGTATACTTACATATATATGCGGAATGCGAAATTTGTAATTTATGCGTCTCTATGTAGTGTAATCTATTAATTACCTCTTGTAAAACGCTTTATGAATTTCACTTTATAAAAGCAGGGCGCACTTCGTAAAAGCAGAGACGTTTAAGAGATCTTTGCATATTTTATAATAGAAAAATTATATACGCGCTATTCAATCGCATTTTTTTTTTCTTTCATTAAGATATAACTTTTTGAATACTGGCAGAGCCTAGAAGTCGGCTAACTTTCTTGCGAACAAAGTTTATTGCATTGCCATGTCAAATAATTGAATGAATATTTAACCGAATATATAGTGCATCCCGGCTGTAAAAGGTCCCGGTATGTGAAAGTGCAACTTTGGAGACCGGTTTTTCATGCAGGTGAAGCGTACTGACATACAGGGTGTCCCTCGCTAACGAGGTTATTTCCTATTTTGAGGGTACTCGATTCGAGTATTCTAGATTCCAGTATTATCGTACGATTGCTGTCTGATGAAATCCCGCGTGGATGTTAAGACGCATATTAATTTTTTTTTTTATTAGAATTGTAAATCGCCTGATATACTACAATTGGCCGTCATATTTGCATATCTCCACCCTCGGTGTTATTATAACGTATACCGCGAGGCGGAAGGGCGTATTGATGTTAATCGATTAGTTTAATCGTATCCCATCGATCCTTGAAGGTCGCAACGGCGATCATAATTACATAGTGGAATGCACGTTTAATATTAATTAGTGCATACTGACGCAAAGCCCTTTTGACCGATATAATTACGTGTGCATTTAATCATTTCAATTATGATGTAAATTGCGCTGCAGATCATTAAAAATTCTTAAATTATAAAGTATATAGGGAAACGCGATCGAGCTTTATCGTCGATGCACATTGCAATTTTAGTTTAAAAAAAACGAAGGAGCTCTATAATCCTTCTGAGAAACTAACAATTATCGTTCCGTCGTTCTCTCGGAACCGTATATGCGTCGAGCGATTTGCATTATTATTTTCTACTATTTTACAAACGGACTACGTAATGAACTATTTTATCTCGCGTAAATTTCATGCTTTACGTTAATTAACGGGCATTCCAAGTGAATAGCATAACTGCATTCTTTGGATAATATAATTTTAAATGGAATTTATTCTTTGACAGAATTTTTATCTAAAGTTACAAAAATATATAACGTCGAGAATTGGAAGGATGCGATTAATGATGGATCTCTTTATTATTTTTTATTTAAAAATTGGCCAAAGAATCTAGGAGGTGTCTTCAATAAGGAGAGCATCCTGTATATTATTACGTTCCATGATGTTCGCGCAGCATTATGTCATAAAATGAGAAATTACTTGAATGCTAGCACGTTCAGTTACATGCGAAACGTGATCGCAGGCGTATAGCTCTTTTATTCGAACTTGAAACTGAAAACAATGGCACGCTAAGATATCGAATGTCAAAGGTTAACGATTGTTTCGTTTGTCTGCATAATCGGGCATTATACATGATAGTATCGAAACATCTATACTTTGCTTTTGACGTTCCATACTTTTAGCGCCGACATTTCGTCTCTCACACGAAAGAAGTATTGATTTATTGATGTATTGATTTATAGACAAACTAAAGGTTGCTTTGGACACTTCTGTGTCTAAAGCATTAATTCTGTAAATCGCATTAAATTTCTGAATAGAATTACATTTAGAAGTCCGTTTATATTTTTAAATATGTGCATATTTTGTATTTTAATATTATATTTTATATACGCGTGTATTATGATTTCCATCCATTAAATGTTTCTTTTTTTTATTATATAACACATAACATTATAATTATGGAATTCTATTAAAATATGAATTAAATAAAAAACAAACATATTCATATTCTTCATGAAATTTAGCAGTATTAAGACGCAAAACTTAAGTCTTCTAAGTTGCACAAGATCAGATGTATTTTTTAGACGACTTTTAGGTGTCCGTCAAAAATTTTTATTCGAGAAATTATTGCCGATGTCGGCAGCATCAAGTAAAAGTATATGATCTCGCTGCAAGATTATGTCCTAAAGAGATGGTTAATCGAAAATATTGAACTGAAAAAAAGGATCGACACCGTGCAGCGAAAGAGAGTTTGAATGCAGTCCGGGCGAGTGCATTCCAAAGACGTGGCTGTGCGATCATCAGACAGATTGCTCCAACGATCTGGACGAGAAGAACTGTCACAGTAAGTCGCGCGGATAAGCGTTTTAACGTAGGTGTTACCGGAAAGCAGCCAAGGAGGGACGAGATCAGCCGGAAAGCTACGGAACAAATGGCAAAGCGCAAATTGCAGAATCTCAGATTGCATCCTCTCGTGCTTTCGATATATCGTGCTATCGCTTGACATGAGAAAGTTGGGTTCTCGGTCCATTAATTGCATGTATCGAAACGGGAAATAATAAATAACTTGTTAATATAGAATAATTTTGGGAAATTGGTGAAGTGATAACAAGCATAATAATAATTCATCGGTGAAATCAATGACAAAGTCAATCAATGCAATTTTTATGACGCGTAATAGTTACATCTTTTTTACATTTATCTGAATAACTAATTAATTAAAATTTTCAGTATTTTCATAGGACGTTGTTTTTATGCATGCCATTTAATTATCTAAAACTTTAAATGATAATTTTTAATGATCTAATCTAATGATAATAGAGAATGTAAACTTTCAAGAAATAAAATAATAAATTAACAATGTGGAATAACAGCTGTGAAATAATAAAGCAGATCGGCTTTAAATCGGTAGAGCACTTTCTTACATTGATTTTTTTAGATCGAGGAAGTATCTAAACTTTCTAAACGAACCCTAATTTTCTCGGGGTTAGCCAGGAGTCGGGAGTTTAGGCCTTTAATTTTTGTGACAGATGGAATTTCATTGTTTCAAGCTTTTACACACACTTTAGAATTTATCTGTGCATTCGATACAAGGATGCAATCTATCTTTCGAAGCCTATCGCGACCGAACGTCGTTCGCCGTTGTCCATTTTGTCGGGACTCGCGCCCCGCGTCGTATATATTCACGTGCGAATCCGGTACAATGCAATTGTCATGTCTTGTAGGGACCAAGACCTGTACGCCGGAACAATTCACATGCCATTCGGGAAATGGCGAGTGCGTGGCATTAACATGGATGTGCGACGACAACAAAGACTGTTCGGACGGTTCAGACGAGGCTGAGTGCAGTAAGCTTCTGCACGTGGGCTACTTTATCCATACGCTTGCACATTTTGTCCTTTCTATTATTTTTCTATCTGTATTTTCTATCTTATCGTGTATTGCACGTTACGTCTCGAGGGTGAACAGCCGAGATTACATATATTATCTTTATCTATTAGTTTTCGCACCCACGCATGCAACTCTTTAAAATACATTGTGTATATTTGTGACGTTGAACAGTCTAGTTCGTGACTTTTTTTTAGAAAAGATATTTTAATCGTCCAAGATATTTTTGTAAAGAGCTTTAATTGTGCACATCTATCTACCCTTCAAGATGCAAGCATATGTTATATGTTATATGTTTGAGACACTGTGGATAGTTACAATTATATATATTAAATATAACTACCTATAATATTATCGACGAAAGACAGACGTAGACTAACATATATGTATATCCTATCCGAAGTAAATTGTTTTTGATCGAAAACAATTATAATATTTTTAGTTTGGTGACTGAGTATTTCCTTGGGACAAGCTAAAATGGATTTTGATTGGTGAAGGTTGCTCGTGTAAGGGTGCTTGTAATGATTCTATGACATGACTCTGTAAAGAAAAAAATGTAAATATAATAGTAAAATGTAGTCGCTTTAAGGTGCGCTTTAAATACACACATTTTACAAACCATTTGCACATCTTACGTCGCATCTTTATGTTTTACAAACGGGTTTTGCACGAATTACGAGTTATTTATACTTTTATTAGCCGCGATTATTATTGCGTTTATTCGATGCGGTGTTCCTGAAATGCGCTGATTTTCGTCAACTTTTCTTTCCTTGCTACTTTGCCGGCCGATAGCGTTAAGATCCACAAGAATTGATGGTGGGTAGAAAGTCGCGCGAAAAATTCATTAGACATTTCATATCGAGGAATCTCTTTTAATGCATTCTTAACGAACTCACGCACGATAACCTCGTATCATTTTTCCTTTTATCTATAGTTATTATATAAATCGGCATAAAAGTGACTTTATCCAAATGAAAAAAGATCGAGTCGGAAATGGATTACCCACGATCCAATTGCTGTGCTACTATAATTAATTTTATCTTTTATTTTCTTCGTGTATCTTTGGCGTCACCTGTAAGTATTTTATTACACTTATTATCTCTTGTTTCTCTCAGTCGGAGAATTTCCGATCGTAATACTTGAGAGTGCAACTTAATACATATAGCTTTTTTTCGTTAGGTGTTAGATAATGTTGTGTCGCAGATACCGCTTGCTGGAGGAAGAGATAATTATATTCCCGCTTGAAAAGTTACGAGTGACTACCGGGAATTTCAAATTTTTCCGGAACTTGTCTCTTCGAAAGCGCAAGCAGTCACGATTACGGAATACATAACAGTGTAATAAAAGAAAACGGTTTTTTTTACATAAAAATATTTAATTAACATGTTTCTTCCTAGAGCGGTATTTGCGCACGAGTCGTTACGTTAAAGCCGCACGTTTTTGTTGGTCTTATCGTGACGTCTTATCATGAAGTCTTCGTGCTCTTGTCTAAATTGTGTAACATGTCGATATGTGAAAGCCGTGACATTTATCTGTCAGTCAGTATTCTATTTTTCTACATTACAGATTGTGACTTATAACGTGTAACTGTTCCCAATATGTCTACATAATATATTCAGGAGTTTTTATATATTTCTAAAAAATAATACTATTTAGATTTTACCATAAGTGAAACATAATTTACGTTTTATCATAAATGCATATAAATATTATTATACAATATTTATTATAAAATACCATTACACATAGCATTATATATTAGAAGATAAATGAAATGTAGTTTCTTTCCTTTGTGAGACAAAGCTTTTTTTTAGGCACAAAGATTATTGCAGTGGAGTAAGGTACATTTACACAGAATAGATTTTTTGAGAATAGATTAAATGTAATGCTTACATTAATAAGCATTGTCAAATTTAAAAAATTATTGATTATATAACTATTAATTATATATACTTATTAATTATATATCATAAAATGAAATAAGAAGAAATCAATAAAGAATAATAACGCGCAAATAAAAACATCCTGAATGTATAATCTTCTCTTATAAAAAAAATGCATAGCTGCTGCGAAATTAGACGTACGTTATCGTGAAAGGTTATCGGATCAGCTGATATTACTATGCTTTGAGTTTAGTTTGCAGCGTAATACAGTTTATCGAGAAATAGAGAGAGAATCATGAAGCCATATCGGAGTTCTAGGGCTCATATTGGGAGCAGTTATAATACAAGATCGCATCGCTTAACAATTATTGTCATAATTTTTGTTTTCTAATTGCTATAGACATAGCATCTGCTGTTTTTTTTGCTAAAAATTTTGGCTTTTTTTAATTACTTATTGCAATATTTTTTTCACGGATTATACGTGATAGCATAATTATATATATGACTTAGAAAAAAGTTCTGCTATTTTAAATATTTGCATTAATAGATTAATAATCTTAGTCGGGAATTATTTTAAAAAGCTTTACATCCCCGTACTGATCAGATGTCAACCCCTGTTGAAATGTCAAAGTTGCAACGCGAGAATTTCTATTGCAAGTAAATAAAACTTTCCACTTCTCTCCTCTCACATGAGAAATCTTTTGCCTCAGACGACACTTGCCGGTCGGACGAGTTTACCTGCGCGAACAAGCACTGTATCCAGCAGCTGTGGGTCTGCGACAACGACAACGATTGCGGGGACAACAGCGATGAGAAAGGTTGCGGGTCGATAACGTGTCATCCTGGCACTGATTTTGCGTGTGCCGAGAATTATTGCATAACGTCGCGATGGAGATGCGACGGCGACTACGATTGTCCCGATCGATCCGACGAAATAGGATGCAAGGTACCTCGTCTTCGTACTGATCCCGTCAGAGTATCGGATGGTTGAAGAGATTTGCGAGATTGTTAAGAGTAAAGAAAAACTCGAGAGAAAAAAATGCAATACAATTTATGTAATATCGTATTGCACGTAAATCTGATGTTTCTTTGGAATTCACTCTTTTAGGATATCCACGGGAAGAAGACGAGCCACTGTGACAAAGAGTTCGATTGCGATGATGGTGTTACTTGCATCCATCAGACTTGGGTATGCGACGGCGAAAAGGACTGTCCTAATGGTGCGGACGAATCCCCACAGAGATGCCACAATGTGACTTGCAGACCCGATCAATTTCAATGCGAAGATCGACGTTCTTGCATCTCGGGTATGCAATATTTAAAGATATAACATTTCTATAGTAAACTGCTTGTAATTATTATTACGTTAAACATAAAATTACAATAAAATGCGACAAATTGGTGAAACATGTTTTTGTTTCATGGAATAATGGCATAATTTAAGTGTGAACAGTAGATGACTGCAAAATTATATTCAGCCTTGATATTACCAAGATATTGAATTCCAAAAATTAATAAGTTAATACAAGATGTATATGATTTTTTACATCATTATTTATACATAAAGAATCTGTCATTTTACATAGTCGCGCGAATCGCCCTATAATGCTTCGGATTTTCAACGATTCGTATGTTTAGGTCATCTATATTGCAACGGTAAAGCCGAATGTGCCGACGGAAGCGACGAGAAGAATTGCACGAGCAAAATCATAAGCTGCGATCCGCGAATTCAGTTCGAGTGCAGCGAGGGCTCGTGCATTCCTTTGGAAAACGTTTGCAACAAAAATCCAGATTGCATCGGGTGGGAGGATGAGAGCGCCGAGCTCTGCGGCGTGAACGAGTGTGCAAAAAACAACGGTGGATGCTCGCAGATTTGCGTCGATTTGCCTATTGGTTATCGATGCGATTGCCGTGCAGGCTATAGGCTCATCGACAACCGCACATGCGATGGTATGACCAGAGTTCTTGTATTGCCAAATGTTAACATATTATTTTTTTAAGTTTCTGGTCTCTCACCGCAACCATACATTAGATTAGTTCCGCATTGGAGAGATTATTTTATCTTTCAGATATTGATGAATGCTTGGAACCGGGCAGCTGTTCTCAGTTTTGCCAGAATGAAAAGGGCAGCTTCAAATGCAGCTGCGCCACCGGTTATCTTAGAGATCCGCGGAATTCAACACGCTGTAAAGCCGCGGAGGGTCACGCAAGTCTGTTATTTGCCCGTCGACATGATATCCGAAAAGTAGCTTTAGACCGTCAAGAGATGACCGCCATCGTTAATAATACTAAAATGGCAACGGCTTTGGACTTTGTTTTTCGCACTGGAATGATTTTCTGGAGCGACATTAGTGAAAAGAAAATTTACAAGTATGTCATAATTTTCTTATAGCTAGAAAGTCTCTATTATTAAGTTTCATATTGAGAGATATATTGACCGAATGATATGTTCAGAGCTCCAATAGATGAAGGAAATGAGCGCACAGTCGTTATCGAAAACGATTTCACCACATCAGATGGATTGGCAGTTGATTGGATTTACAGTCATATTTATTGGACAGACTCTGGGAAAGATACCATCGAATTGGCCAATTTCGAAGGAAATATGAGGAAGACTTTGATACGAGATCGCATTCAGGAACCTAGAGCAATAGCACTGAATCCATTGGAGGGTTGGATGTTTTGGACAGACTGGAGCGACGAGGCTCGTATTGAACGAGCCGGCATGGACGGCACTCATCGATCGGTAGGAAACGGAAATTATAATGTTAATTAAAAAGTAGTATTAATATTATCGAAGAATATGTTACTTGAACATCACAAAACTTAAGGTGTCTCTAGAAATCAGTTTAAAAGGAACAATTATGTATGAGTCATTAATAAAACATATTAAATGTGTTTTTCAAGCAATTTGCCTTGATTTCTAACAAGAGTCTATTACAGGTGATTGTCGGTAATGATGTCAAGTGGCCTAATGGCTTAACTTTAGACTTGATTGGCAAGAGAGTATATTGGGTAGACGCAAAACTAAACATCATAGGTTCCTGTAATTACGACGGTACTGGCAGACGAACGGTTTTGTACTCTCCCGATAGCCTTAGGCATCCCTTCAGTATAACGACTTTTGAGGATTACGTGTACTGGACCGATTGGGATAAGGAAACGATCTTTAAAGCTAACAAATTCACCGGCAAGGAAGTAGAACCCGTAACGTCGATCAGAACGCTCCAGCATCCGATGGTAGTCCATGTATATCATCCTTACAGACAGCCTGATGGAATGAATCAATGTCAGGCTGTCAATGGACATTGCAGCCATCTGTGTTTGCCCGCGCCTAAAATCAACTCTAGATCACCACTATTGTCGTGCGCCTGTCCTGACGGCTTACGGTTATTACCCGATGGATTGATGTGCGTGGAAAATGGTGAGTCAGTCATGGGGAAAGATATCGTGATTGATGAATGACCTTCCAGCACTGAGCTACTGTGCTATTTTCAACTGCTTCGTCATAGTAGCCCTTTGTCGTAGTAACCGATTTATGAGAAATAAACATGCCAATTATTTTATAACTCTTTTCTATAATTCTGTAATCGTATTTTTAGCATAACGTAGTGTTTTCAAATTATATTAAAAGTAATTTCTTAATTATTGGTAATAGACGTCATACATTACGAATTACAAAATATTTCTCTAAATGAATAAATTAGTTAATTAATAGGCAGTCACGGAAAGTTATTCGTCAATTTATTATAAATATGTTATAGATCTGCAGTATAGTACATTATGAGAATGAAATCTAAATTCCAGATAGTATTGCATGTCGTTGGTGCATTCTAATTTATTAATGCTTATTATGCAAGAAAGATGTTCAAAATGTCATTTTTTTGTTTAAATTTCTACAAATCTTTTGTAGTCGGCTAGTTAGTTATTACGCTTGTATGCAGATGTGCGCATATAATTATTAACATCGATATCTCATAAACAGTTGTTGCACAATAACAAATCATCTGTGGCATGATCATTCTTATATAAATTCATAAATAAAACAGTATGATGAAAACGTGCAAGTGTTTGGATACGAAAAAATTATTACAAACAAAGCGTATATTTTTAGTGATCATAAAGGAAAGTTGATCATTTAGGACTTTAATAAAAAATTTTATAAAATTTTTTTATTAATGTCCTACAGTTGCTTGAAGACATTATGAGGTCATTATTTACATTGTTTCATTTATTTGCATTCGTGTTGCATGTATTTGGGATATTCCAGTTACTACGACCATAGCACCGTCCACGCAAGCACCCATGATGCCGTTCCAGAGGCTCAAGCCTCTGAATGTTACAACAACTGCCAGTAAGTTTGGTTGGATGATATTTTTTCAATACACACGGATCTTTCTGGGATATATTAAGCGTTTATCTAATTATATTATCACACATAATTAATTAATCATTTAAACATCTATTAATTCAGGGTGATTTATTCTTGGGATACATTTTATATTGGGCTTCATAAAAACCACTAATTAAACTACTAATTATTAAAAAATATATTGATAACTCTATTATTTAAGAGTGAAATATTGAATGCTAAATTAAAAACATTTTTTTTCCTTTTTAAGAAAATGGAAAGTAAAAATTTTGTTATATTAAGTTGTATACGTTAAATCTATATCAAAATTCTTTATTTAGTATGTAGTATGTAGTATCTGATACAAGATATTTCAGATATATGTATATATATATATAGATGCTCTATCTCTATATATGTATATTAAATCAATTTGTGACTAATTTAAAGTCAATTTTTCCTTAACAAATACATCAGAAAATTGATTTGCAAATTAAACAATTTTTCGGTAACTAAATTTTATTCTCTCTTTATTTAATTTAAATAAATCCCTTTCTAAAAAAGGCGTATTAACTAAATGTCGAACGTATCGAAGTCGTATCAAAATGTTGAAGCCTTTTTTCCATGGTGCTGATTGGCTTAATAAATTTGTTATTTGAGTTACAAATATATGTAGAATTGTAAAAAAAATAGAAAATTTAATTTTTTTAAATTTTTTCTCTACGTTTTTATTAAAGAAAAATTGACTTTATGTTTATCAGAAGATCCATGAATAACAAGTTATTTGCTAAATCTAAGAATCTAACAATCTATATATTGAATTAATATTTATTGTTATTTGTTAACAAATTTGATTGATTAAAACTAATTATTTAATTATTTATTTAAAAGATACTCTTTATACTATTTATTTTGTAATCTTTTATGATATAAAATTGTAGATATAATTAGATATATTAAGTGTTACTTTGCATTATACGAATGTGCCCTGTGCATGCATTTTTTTTTCTTAAAAATGTGCAATTTACTTGATAGTACAGTTAGTGTTTTCTAGATTTAGATTTTTAGTCTGTTCTTATAATTATAACCATTGTATATATGACTACAGAAATGAATCTATTAAGTTTTTACTAATTATTTGTATTAATTCTGCTATAGTAATGAATGTGCTGGAATGAGAAAAGATTTTTGGGATCTCTTTACATCAAACATCAACCATACTAATTTATGTTTTGGAATTTTAATATAAAATATGATATTTCTAGATCCACTATCCTCAGCAGATGCAGATGGAAAGAGAAATTTAGCAACTGAATCAACAGATCCTGGTTTAGTCGCCGGCATCGTAATAGGCGTAGTGACCTTAGGACTGTTATTACTCGCACTGGTGGCAGTACTATGCTACAGGCATTATCTTCATCGTAATGTTACTAGCATGAACTTCGATAATCCCGTCTACAGAAAGACTACAGAAGATCAATTTAGTCTTGAGAAAAATAGATTCCCGCTTCCTGCAGCTACAGTTGGAGAGGAGGTAAAAATAATCATCAACTATAATTATTTTAAATTAATTTTTGCTTAAAAGATTTTAACAGGTAATTTTTATGGATTATGGGAAAAATCATAAATATTTTATGATTTTTCCCATAATCCGTAAAATGACGGATAAAATAAAATTTCAGAATATTTTTTTATGTGAAAAGTTTTACTATATATTATTTGTTTCAGGCTCAAGAACCATTGACAAGTCCTGGAACAAATGATTATGTTTAAGGCTCAGTCTGTCAATATAAAGGGTTTAAACAGGCTACTGAAGTACTATATCGACCAAGTGATAAAACCATGTAAAGAAAGATGAGGTATTTGCGTTGAAAGAGCCTGTCCAAACGCATCATGC
The DNA here is from genome assembly GCF_030848795.1 of Temnothorax nylanderi. Classification (NCBI taxonomy): domain Eukaryota; kingdom Metazoa; phylum Arthropoda; class Insecta; order Hymenoptera; family Formicidae; genus Temnothorax; species Temnothorax nylanderi. The sequence goes on from NW_027249118.1 coordinate 62,202, forward strand.
CTGCGCTCGCTCGCAAGCCTGCCAACCAACTGTGATTATGTTAATTTCTTTTGTATCTATTTCTTTACAAACTTTAGCACTTTGTCACTCAAATATATGTATATTATGCGCGCAATATTTAGATTTGCTCTAGGACGTAAAGGGAGAAATATCTCAAGAAACTTGCCAAATAACCGATCTTATCTTCATGTAGCCAAATAGTTTACTAAGGACTTAAGATTCCTACTTAACAGTTTCCCTATTAAGTAACATAATTTGTAATATAATACTTTTTAGATCGATTTAGCATGGCCTGGCGCACATAGCGTATGATTTTACATGCGCTATGTATATTAAGAATATTAACTTGTTATTGTTTAATTATTTATTCAGAGATATGCAATGGACATTTTTTGGATAGAATTTCTACGTAAGATATTACTTTTTTTAGTAATAATATCTTACACAAGTCATATGTAAATAATGCGAAAAATCTCAATCGTGTATTAAAATTATTTAAAATTATTTAAATTATTACGTGGGTTAAAATGCAATATGAAAGCAATTTATAACAATTAAATGCATGCTGTGAAACAAACTATCATCCGACTAAAACGGAATAAGAGGCTATAACTATTATTTTCTTTCATTGTAATTCTCTTTTGTTATATAAGAAATAAAAACCATTTTTTATAAAAGGCACATTCAGTATGTGTATATATATCTATATATATAATCATGTTCTTTTATTATTAGAGGAAAGTTCCCTATTATGAGATAAGTTCCTATATAATATGCGATAGTGGGGTTTCTGCTAAACTAATAGGTTCTATTTGTTGGTTCCGCCGTAAACTTATTGCCCTTGGTATAAAACCTATTTAGTAGAAAATTCATTGTTCGATCGTGCATGCACTCGTTACGAATATCGAAATTGTGAATTTGGATGTTGTCAGTCAAGTTCTATAAAAGTGAGACTTTGAACCTTGTTTATTATGTAATAAATAAATATTTGACAATGAGTTCTGTATGCAGCGATAGAGTAAGGTCGTATCAATAGGAAAATACAGGATATGTTGAGGTGGTTAATTGTAGAGGATAGATTTGTGGTGATTGCGAAACCGCAAGGCGTGGGGTCTGTAATATGAGATATTCAGGGTGACGATCGTTGTTAGAATATGAAGGTTATTGTACAGTAACAAAAAGAGGGAAAATATTATGTTAAAGTTAAGGGAAGGTTCAAACGAACTTATAAAAGTGCATGCTGATGGTGATCGCATGCTCATGCTGGGCGCACACTGGCTGCACTGGAAATATTGAGTATAAGTGGGTTTGTTAAATGAAGTTTTCTAATTGCAATACCGATGTATTTTGCACTTTATTAGCGATTTCTCGGGGTATCTCAAATTAGGAGCACACTTTTTCGATTTTGCATGAAGTTCATTTTTTACATTTTTCTAATTTTCAGAAAAATTAATATTTAAATTAGATTTTACATTTCAGCGTCTTAAAGCTTATTAAATTCCCTTCAAAATGACCTACTATATTTTTCAATTCTGCCCATTCCGATAATCACACAAAATATATGTGGTATCTCATAATAGGGGACTTTCCTCTATCTGTATATTGTAGTCTTCTCTGTAATTTAGATTTAAGAGTATATTTATACATAATCCGCTCCATGTTAATTATTCAAAAAGAAAGTTGAAAATCGCGAATCCTCTTCTATGACAGAAAAAAATCTATGCTCAGAAGAAATTTCTCCTTTTATGTCTGCGTAATGCGTACAATGCCATGGACATATGTGACATATGCATAGACATATGTAAGGACTTTCCAGCAACTATCTGTATATTGATGGGTGGTCCATATCAAGAAGAAATCGCTCCATTTACAAATATTATCATTTATGTAGTAAAACGGAAAGAGCATTGTTGTAACGACTTGAGCTCAATGAGACAGTAAGTGTGACTGTGCGTTTGTTAAAAGGAAACTGTTGTCAAGTACTTCAATCTACTAAAGAAATCAGTGTATTTGTATAGAATTATTGCGTCGGGCTTAAGAGTTTTATTTACTTCATAAATATCAATATGTATGTGTATATATGTATGTACAAAGTGTAGCAAAAATTGAGTGTAAAAGCGCTGCAACAGAAAGCTGGCGAAAAATTAAGCTATGGAAATTTACGTAGCTTTTATTATTCTGGAAATCCCTACATACATATATATATACATATATATAATATAATATTACTATATTAAAAATGATTAAATGTGAAAAAACATTTTATTAGATAAGATTATTAACAAATATAATATTAGATTGGTGAAAAGGACTATGTACAGTTGACAGATAGCGGATTGTTCTCACAAAAAAATTGTGCCAACAGTTTCATGCTTTTGCTGAAACAAATTGATTTACAAGTCAATAATTTATATACATTTTATCTGGTCTTGTTTCTGTGGGACCAAGGAATTTTGTACAGGAGATATAAATAATATTTCTAGTTTTCATTATTTACATAAAGATAATCTATATAACATTAAACGATTGTGCCAAGTATGGAAAAAAAGCTGAAATCGAAAATTATGCATTTCACATTTTTTTGTAAGAAAATTTACGTACGTTTATAACTCGACAATTTAACTCCTATATTGATTAATGAATATCTTTCTACATGGTACCAAGCCAAATTCTATCGATTCCTCCTATCTACGACCAGCTGTCTGTTAACAAGAACATGGTGTAATTGTAAGTGCAAGAAGCAAAGTCCAAAATTAAGATATAGAGGCTTGGTGGTAATTTTAATCAAAAAATAGGAGTGTGTGTATGGTGAGAGTTCAATTAACTGTGTAAATCGTCAAGATATAACGTCCTAGCCAATTTATCCGCCAAAATTGTGTCAAACATTATTTCTATGCGACGTATGTACATGTATTACATATATGTACAATGAGATTTTAAAATAGATCATCAAATTTTGTAGTTATATTCTTTCGGTCAGTTTAAAATCGATAAATAATCGACCCGCAATTTACTAAGTTGAAAAAAGTACATAAAATCCACACCGAAATAACATTATTAGGCTACCAAGATCCAGCTCGACCGAAAATGGCATTTTCGTTAACTGTAAGATTCATATTGGTCCTATTTTACTTATTGAAGAAAAAAAGTAATTCCATATTTATTAAAGCATGTGTCTACAAAATTTGGTAATTCATTTTAGAATCATTCTGTATGCATATACAAAGTGAATCAATGCTTGTATCTGAAATATTTTTGTTATTTCTCATGATATACGAAAACTGTTAAGGATAAATCGTGTGATATAAGAAAGAATGGTACCCATACACAGATCTATATAATTATAATAATTGTAAGTGAAGATGTGTTAAGAGATATGAAAATAATCGACATTTCTTTACGCGAAACTGTATAAATTTTCATGCATAAATTAATTTTTTTCATTATTTGGCGTATAAAATGTCTCAACTGATATAAGAAAGAAAGAATATATAGATGCATTTGAAACAAAGATGGCATTACAAGCAATTTAATCTCAACAAAAATGGCACTTTTTATCGATTAAGATATGATCTTATTATACAATAATCGAATACTTCGAACTAAAATATGACGTGCTGCATGCGTGTGTTTGATTTTTCATTTTCGTTTGATTTTACCACAATATTTTTGTAAGCAGAATGATAAGAAAAGCCTGCATAAAAAAAATTGGCTCCACGTTCAAAAAATTAAAGTAATTTTCATATACTGTATATATCTTACAACATCTTGAGAATTCTCATATTTCTTGAAGACAACAAAATTGTTTCAGATGCAAACGTTTAGAAATGATGAATTACTTTGTGAACATACGAGTACACACTCGCGCAACGTAAGTATACTTCAAAAGAAGTATATATATATATACAATATATATATATATATACACATATAATTTATTATAATGATTGTATAAATAAAGTATACAAACTAAATTGCAGTAATGCCACGTTATTATCATACCTATGGAAGATTGTGAAATGTAAAATTTGTAAATACGCCTATTTGAAAATATAAATAGTGAATCATTTCTCTACTGAGTTGTGAATTTTCCCAAGTTTTTAAAAGATAAATATAGTAACAAGCAGTGCTGAAACATTACTATACATATAGTTCCAATTAATTAGATAAGAGAATCTCTAGAGATACCAATTCAAATAGTTTATGAATTTCAAGGGATCTCTGTTTCTTAACATTTTTTATTCATATCTTTCACATTTTTTACTCTATTTTGCTAATATTTCAGATATATACATTATACATATAATCAACCGTATAAATTCCAACCGGTTGAAATTCTACTTAAATCGCGTTGCTCGATTCTTACGTCTACGGTTACAGACAGCCGAATCGGGCAACGCGATTGGTCGAAACCTTACTGTTACGTTCTACTGAAACGAAAAAGTGTGTGTGCCCTTCTTAAAGACGCGCGCGCCGAGTACGATACGATATTCCGATTGGTCCGTGCCAGTTGGTGGGGGGTCCCAGCGTCCACGAATACGAAATCGTAGCAGCTCGCTCATGGTGGAAGGTGGAACTGGTGGAGACTCTCGCCTCTCGCTCCTGCCTGCTCAGCCTGCTGTGTTGCGTAGTAGGTAAGGTCGTACGGTCGTGTTCGGAAGGTGAACGCGTGTTGAAAGGGCTCGTCCGAGGAAACGGCATGATGATCAGCGGTACCGGTTCACCCTTTCACGTGTGGCGCACGGCCGTGATCGTGACTGGCGAACGTAGAACTAAGTGTATCAGCAGTGACGATGCGTTGTGATCTTAGTTGTCGTTGTACGAATAAGTCGAGGCCGTCGTCGTCGTCGTCGCCGCCGCCGCCGCCGCCGCCGCCGCCGCCGTCGCCGTCGACGTCGCCGACGTCGTCGCCGTCGCTGTCGCCGTCGCCGTCATCGGGCGCGCGTTGTCGTCGTTACTCACCTCGGTATTTGGCACCGGCATCCCGACACGGTCCGTCGTGGAATGGCAGCGGCCCTAAAGAAAAATCACTCACGCAGAAGATTGGCCGCCCTCACATTCCTGTCCAACATCTCCCTCGACGGCAGTCACCGGGACACCAGGTTCGCCGTCCTGTCACGCAGCGGGCCGGGTCACGCGCGCAGGCACAGCGATGGCCAGTCGTCGTCGTCGGAGCAGCAGCAGCAGGCGGTGCTGGAGGCCTTATGCCGGAGCGCCGACTTCGAGGCCTCCGTGGAGCTGGATCCGCCCGTAGACGTCTGCCCCCAGGTGCCGGAGACGTCGCACGACTTGCCGCAGAGTGAGACGACGATAGAGCAGAACAACTCGCCGCAGCCGGCGCAGAAGAGCGCAACCGATCACAACTCCTTCAGTTCCGATTCGGACGGACTGCTCACCCCCGCCAAGGCAGCGGTTACCATGTTCTTGGAGCAGGAGAGAAATCACTTGCAGTTTTCTTGCGGCATGCACAGTTCGTTCAGAGAACGGTAAATGCTCCACGCTCCCTCCCGTCAACCCTGGTCGTTTATGTTTAATTTGCCATCCCATGTTTCATTAGTGTCAGTAGCATCGGTCTGGGTCTGTTTTCTATTGCTGAACCGGCTGCGCTAGTTCAGAGTTTATCTTTTGCCTTCCAGTGTGGAGTAAGAAAGATAAACTCTGAACTAGCGCAGCCGGTTCAGCGATAGAAAACAGACCCTATGTCAAAATATTCGAGCGACGTGATCTGTTAGTATGACATAACACAGGTAACGTTTTGCTCCGAATTATTAACAGCTGAACGCAAAGTCGACAAAGTTTAACACGTAAACTATATTGAGCGCTCTGTTATCTATATAAATTGAGATTTTTCTCTTATCTTGAGTAACATGCGAAAACTAATTTTCTTTAGAATTTCTTTTCCTCCAAACGAGATATCGCTTATCACAAGTAAATTAATAATATATTTTTTATCTTATCTTTTAAGCCTTTGTTTCCGAAATAGGTCGCGATAATTCATGATAATAGAACTGATTGAACGTTAAAAGTAAACAGTTATGTGATGTATGTATATATTATTTTAAAAATTTATAATATGAAAATTTTTAGAGAGATGACTTTGAATTAAGAACGTATATTCTGTAATAAAATAATTTATTAACTGGCAGTAAGGAACAGGTGGCTGCAGGCCATATCTTTCGAAATGTTTCAAATATGTTCTAAATTATGCGTATCAAATTCTTTAAACATCCTTTTGATAAGAGAAAGCCAAAGTAATTATGACACGTATGAAAATCTCTGCGCTATAATATTCCATCTCAGACTGTCTTGGTACAGATAGGATTGAATGACACTTAATGGATTCAGATAACATTATCAAAAGCGTCTACAGTATCACAAACAAAAACATCGTGAAACTTGATTGCATTCCGTCCATACATTGCGCGCATATCTGGTGTATAATTCGTACATACTATGTATAATTATGATTTTTTTTTTATTTAGCTGAGGTTTCTTAACGGATTTTGAAATTGTTTTGACATTTTTTTTAAACAAATGTGTAGATAAACAGATTTTACATAATAAGAAATTAAATTGCAGTGTTTTTTAATTAAATTTTACAAAGACAAATAAGATCTTATCTTTTATTTTATTTTAAATTAAGCCTTGTCTTGTAGAATGTCATTTTACGAATTAGTTATTTTTAGAACTAATTGTATTTAAGATCAGAAATTAAGATAATATTACTAAATTAATTTTTGCTAGTAGCAAACTGGCTACAGTTTGTTCAGAAAAAAAGAAAGAATAGTATTACATAAATTTATCTTTTCTTTGAATAATAACACGCATCCTACACATATACTTATGTATTTCAATGTTTTATTTAATGGAAAATTATATTTTTAGAACGGGGACTACCGGAAGCGACTATTCTTTACCAGAGAGACGTGTGGGCTCTCTACAATATAAGAAGCGCATAAGTCATCAAACATCTACGCTTTCGGAAGATATTAAGCATCAATACAATAGTAGCAACGAAAGCATTGGCTCCATACACTCGAAAGCACAATCGTTAAAACCAAAGACAAAGGCAGTGAACAGTGTGCAAACTGTTTCTACAAATAGTAGCATAATACCGGAGATTACGAAGGAATTGCGTATGATGCAACGACCTGTGAACGGCTGTAAATTTGGGGATGATAGAATGGTTTTGGTATCGAACCAACATGTGCCATTTGTAATATTTTCTGCTATTCCATACAATAAAGGACAACGTTCCAGTTGGTAAGGTTCACATGGATATCTTTGAAAATATTTAACTTGTGTGTATATATATATAAATTATTCTCTAATATATATGTATATATTTTTTTTAATCTTTATCTTCTGTTATTATCTATCTTTTTTAGTTGTAGATGTTTAGTTTATACTAAATTTTAAGCTAAAATTTTAATTATGAGAAGATTTGGAAAAAAAGTTACAACTTGCTCCAAAATTTTCGACATTAAATATGTTTAAAATCATATATCTTATGAAATATTAATAATATTAAAGGAAAATATAATTTATTATGATCACTTTTATTTTTTAACTCAGCTTATTATTGTTTTGTTGCCTAGATTGTTTATACTTTGATTACAGTTTCTATGAATATATTTGATACTACTTTTGGATAATGTCTAATATAATAATTTTAATAAAATTACATTATGATATTATGATGATTCACAGGTCAGAATTACGTAAAGATACATGTCGAAGGAAAAATGTGTCATCTCAAAGACCATTATCAGCAATTAATGACAGTATTGATCCATTTAGGTTGCTGGGAATAGAGCATGCTAAGGATGGCCAAGTATTAGAGATAATTATTTGATTCCTCTGATTCTAACATCAGAAAATTAATCTAATGCTCAATTGTCTATTATCGATTAATTTTGTAGGAAATATCTTACGGGCAACTGCTTGTACCATCTCGGCAATTCCTAAAGGATAAAAAATTGAATCTAATTGAGAACGAACCTATGGAACTTACGCATTTTATACCTAATAAACATCATGTGGTACAAAGGTATAGCAATAAATATGTTTATTAGTAGAATAACTTATTTCTCCTTTATATGTTTAATTTGATATCACAGTTAATATAACTGAGTGTACTGTGTATATACACGCATATGCACACACATATACGCACACAAACGATATATGTTTATCCTTTTTTTTTATATATTGTTTTTATTCCTGTATCCTATACATCAAGCTTTTAGCTAAGGTTTAGAGTTAAAAAAAATCATGAAACATAAATCGACCTTTTAACTTTCTTCAATATATGAGAAGTTTAGCTGTTACTGCCTTAAAATTGAAGAGTATAATTATATTCCTTCAAATATTTATGAATAGAAACAAACACTGAGAAATTTGACTATTTATTAAAGAATTTCTCATCTTAGCAATTATTTAGTAGTTCGTAGTTTCATAATTCATAATCGTAGCTGCAGTACTGTCTAGACATCTTTTAATCTCTTTCAGTATCATAGGTAATACGTGCATAGATTCATATATCATATATTTGTTTTTGTAACAAAACATCAACCATCTTTTTGCAGGACAAAAACAATTACTTGGAATGTGGATCACAAAAAATGGTAAAAATTATTGTACAATATATGTGTAATGAAATAGAGAAATGTTAGATAGATTTAAATGTACGGCGTACAGATACAAAAGTCTACAACAAGTATATTTCTTAAAATTTTATTATAATTCTGCAAAAGATGTGTTGTAAAAATCAATCATTAGATTATTCATAATCATTTTATAATCTGTACATGGTAATGATGATGATTACATTTTATAAGTAAGAGATATAATAAATATTTATTTTACTAATACACATACACAAATTTACAGATATTATAATTCTACTTAATAGAATATAAAATTTTCTTATATTCTAAAGTTTATTATACTAAAGTTTATAGTAAATAAGTTATATTTAAAAAATATTTTATTCACATTGTGATCATGATTAATACATATGTATATATGTCAATCATATACAAAAATTACATACATACATATTTTTATATTCACTAAAATGTCTAATAAATGTGCACACATCGCAGAATAATTTCACATTACATTTTTGTTATATATATGAAGAAAAAATACTTGTGCTACTGATAAGCATTTTAAAATTATGTAAATATAGCATGTGTTTATATGTATTCATTGTATATTTTTTACATCTGTAAATAGCATTCCAGAAGTCTCTTATACATTTTCTAAAATACTAATTCTTTTTCATGAATTTAAAATCAATTTTTCTTAGTGAAAATTGATTAGCAGACTGATTATTATAATAATTTTTAAATTTTATACATTTATAATTTAACATTAAAATAAAATTTAAACGTAAATATTTTTATTACAATATTCTTTGACTTGTGATTAAAAATTAATAATCTCTCAATTTTTGATTATTCTTAATACTCTTCTTTAAATTCTAATATTCGTTAATGAGAGAAATATAACAATTCTGGAGCACATTGCATATTGCATGTCAAAAAATAAAATAATTTATATAATACATTTTATAATATATATATTTTTTAATTTTAGGTGTCTTTCCTATGATACAGCTACAAATCGTGCTCATTATATAACTTCCGAGTCTCCACCATTGTCTTTTAGTGGCGATTCCAAAGGTGAGTACAAAAAACATAATTTAAATATCTTATCAAATTGTACAAGATTAATATTGCGTATAATTATTTTACTGCGTGTTATTACAGTCTATGAATGGGATGAACAATCTGCCCAATATAATCCAAACTTATTGGATGATCCAGAACTTATTGCTGGAAAACATAGAACGTTACTAACCTTTACATCATATATGGTATATATCTTAATTCTTATTGTTTTAATTAATGATTGATGAAAAATTTTGATTAATACAACTCAATATTTTATGTATATAGGCATCTGTTATTGATTATGTAAGACCTTCCGATTTAAAGAAAGAATTAAATGATAAATTTAAAGAGAAATTTCCACATATTCAACTCACTCTCAGTAAGCTTCGCAGGTACGTCTAATTTATATATAATTTATATTCTCAATTATGCTGTTATATATATATATATATTTTTACAAGTTTTTCTTTCAGCTTAAAACGAGAAATGAGAAAAATAGCTAAATTAGAATATGGTATTGATTTACTCACTGTTTCAATGGCCTACGTATATTTTGAGAAACTTATTCTTCGAAATATCGTGACGAAGCAGACACGGAAGTTATGTGCTGGTGCTTGCTTACTTCTCGCAGCAAAATTCAACGACGTGAAAGGCGATATTCTTAAATCCCTCATCGAGGTATCTTTATCGTGTATTATGTAATAATAAAGTTTTTACACAATAATTACCATTACTATTATTTACAGAGAATTGAGGGTGTATTCCGATTAAATCGCAAGGACTTAATTACGTCTGAGTTTGCCGTGTTGGTAGCTTTAGAATTTGGTTTGCATTTGCCAACATGGGAAATATTTCCTCATTACCAGCGATTGATTTATGAATCTTGACATCCTTTCGTATCATTCTTTTCACGCAATTTCAAAACCTCTTTATGAGAAAATCTCGGAGCGGTAAAGCATATCTGTAATAAATTATCTTAATATCTGAAAGCTGTATAAATAATCTTCGAAGCAGTACATTTATGTATGACATACTTTTTCTTTTCGTCACTTTGACTTAATTCAGTTATACATATATGATTTAATGGAAAGGACTATATAAGAAATAATTATGATTGAAAGAATAAAATAAGAATATAGGTTTTTTTTAATTATAATGATTTGTTTTGCAAGTTACCAATGTAGTAGTTGCTGCACGCTGTGAATACTTTATTATTTGAATAATTTTATCTGTCTGTTCGAATATCGGTAAATGGATGATGTTAAAACTAAATTACGTTTAATACATATACTATTACATTATTAAAATATTTGTTTTATAAGATGTAGATATTAAAGTTATGGAAGTGAGAAATTTGTGAAATATAATTCGAATTGTCTTATGAGAGATATATCAGCGGTTTTGTGATATGCATTCTTTCTAGATAAATGCATATGATAGTTTTAAAATAAGCTTGTTTTACTGATTACACTTTTTTATATATTTTACTGTTTCTGTGTTAGAATATATAGCCCTAATCAGTTTAATAATAAATCATTTAATAATAAAAATAATATAGAGCAAGAGATTAAAACAAGCTAAATAACCCTCTTATTTAAAGTAAAAAGGATATCAGATAAAAGTGTTTTGAGATTGTAGAAAAATATCAAACAGTATTTTCTTTTTTTCTAAAACACAATTTTTATCTAAAAACTATTTTTTAACTGCAAGAGTTATTTAGGCTACGGTCAACGTGACGCTACAAATGCTTCGAAGCATTCCTCTTCTCTTTTCTTTCAATGAAGAAAGAAAGAGAAGAACGCTCCAAAGCATTTGTAGCGTCACGTTGACCGTAGCCTTAGTTGACCTTTAAGTATGTCATTCTTTCACTTTCTTCGATGATATACATTTCAGTCATTTCACAAAACTGCTGTTCTTATTTTAATAGTATAGATTTTCTTTTTTTATAAAAAAATTACTTTCTGAAAATATCTTAATATAAAATTGCTGTGCGTACGAAGTAATCAGTAGAAACTTGGTATTTCTTACAAATATAACAAAACAGAAAATTAGACATAAATACATATGACAAAATATGAAAATACTTAAGAGAGCATTTCCTACAACTCTTAACACGATTAAAGCTTAAAATAGATGTACTTATATGGCAACAAACAATCAGATAAAAAATAATATTTCGCAATAGTTATCTGTATTCTTTGAACTAATAATGTCATATTAATGCTACAGTAGAAATATCCATTTATATAACAACGATTATAAATTTATAATACAAAGTTAAATTATATGGCATGCATGGAAAAAAGGTCTTCATAAATATTTACTCAAAGTTATTATAAATATCATGTGAATTTGATACATTAAATTTCTTCAATTTTTGAGTTTTTTATGATTTACTTTAATACCAAAAATACATGTTTTATGCATCAGTAAGAGTATTCTGATAAAAGTTATACTTCGGGTTATAATTCACACTAATAATATATTCTTCCAATTTTTACAATATCCATAGTGATCAAGATTATATTATAAGTGTTATTAGAATATGACTATGTCTTGTTTTGAAATCCTGTTTGTTTTGTAATATAGAAATAAGTTGTTTTTAATTATATATGTATATATAAAATTAGGTATATATTTTATCACAAAGTAACACGTAACCAACATTTTATTTTTCATTAATGTCGATTTTCTCGTTTTCTTCATTTTAATTATTGATATATTCTGATCGTTGTAAATAACACAGCAGTTGAATGTAATAAAAATAACCTCTTGTAGCATTATAAAAAATAAGCGACATTCTATATTATATACATATATTTTATCACTTAATTGTATTTAAGCTCAGCCATATTCTTTTTAGATAATGCTATAATATATTGCGGATATTTTTCAAATTAAACATGTAGATGTATCCCTTATTTTTAGAATGATATTAGAAACGTATGAGATATGTCTTTCTGAAGTGTTTTAATGCAGATTCGTAACAGTTTTCTTACAAACCGACCAAAATAAACATGCTGTATTTAATATATAGTTTTACTTATGCTTTGCAGTATGTGAAATGTTTTATGCATATTATAAATCAATGAGACTAAAGGCCGAAGCACAGACTTTTGTATAACGCATCATAATACATAAGCATAAGAAAATGGATTGATCTATTTCCTTATGCACATGTATATCTAGACCAATCAATTTTCTTATAACTCAGTTTAAGTGTTGTTTAAAGGTCAAAGCACACACTCTTGCAAAATGCATAAGCATAAGAAAATTGATTAGTCTATATATATATATATGTGCATAAGGAAATAGACTAAAGCGGGGAGCACACACTTCTGCACAATGCATAATGCGTAAGCATAAGAAAATTGATTGGTCCATGTACATGTGCATAAGGAAATAGTTAATTTTCTTATGCTTATGCATTATGCGTTATGCAAAAGTCTGTGTTTCCCGCTTAATCCATTTTCTTATTCTTATGCATTATGCGTTATGCAAAAATGTGTGCTTCAGCTTTAAACAACACTTAAACTGAGTTATAGAATACATATTATATATAGATATATATGCTCTGTGCTCAATTATATTTATCTGTATAGAATTGACATCTCGCTCAATTTTTACATGTTATAGAAGACATCATTTTAGTTGTGGTATCTTTTATTCTTACAGACTATCGCACTTCAGTTTCACAAATAACTATTTAACAGAACATAAATGTTTTAGGACTATTTCGTGTTGTACTATCAATTTTATCACTGTATATGCATTGTTTTCTTACCAACTGTCGCATTTTTTGAAAACGATATTTGTTTGTAATAAAAAAGTGTAAGAAAGGATGGAAAAATACAAGATACTCACATATTTTATACATGTACATGTGCATAGAGTATATACATTACTTGTACAGTCAATTTCATATAACTGAAGGAGAATATTCCCTTTAGCATCATCCCATTCTTGTAACACTAGTAAAAAATTTTGTAAGTAATCGAGTAAGTGCTTGTAGAAAACGTTGAGATAATTGTGGGGAAGAATTATTGACTTGAACATAGAAAGCAAGGTACATATAAAGAATATTTGGTCTATATTTCTATCTGGTGTCCTGTTTAGAGCCAAATGTGGCCATCTGATTCAAAGTTTTAGTTTGTGCAGAAGGTAATATCATTAATGTCGCGAGTTGAGAATCATATAGCCATATCTGGTTCTAAACCTATGAAAAATACAGACCTAGAGTATAGATGTGTTTGAAGATATAGTGGTAGCCCTAAAAATAATTAGTTTTTATGTAAACTTCTATGATACCACTTTTAATATCATAGGATAACGTAATGTCTCAATAGTCCAGTAAATCTCTTCAGCGTACTTGTTATCAAAAATATATCTCCTAGTTGCAGTTTTTACATAGGAATTTCATATTTTCATAAGCAAATTTCACATGCGATATTTATCCTTGATAAGTTCATAATCTTTGTTTTATATGTCGTGACGTCCTTCGATTTTTAAGAACCAACTTTAGGCGTGAACGAATAACGAATCATTCTTACATTTATTAAACTAAACCACACACATATATATATGTCTATATAAAATGTCCCATTGCGCATTTTCTCTGCAATGAATGCTAAAACTTACAATATAAAATATATCATGCTTTAGATCTCTGGCGAAGTTTCACATTAAAATTTCCTTCAAATTGCACGCATCCTTGTTAAAAATTGCGATTTTTTTAGTCTTGTAACTATAAAATTACTAAAATACTACTACGATCTGACAATAAAATTATTGTCTTTAGCATCAATGAGGCTCTCTACACCGGACCGTTTGATACGCGTGCCAAGTACTATATCCGTATCAAATCCGTATCAAATCTCGGGTTATCTCGGTGTAAACCGAAATTTGATACGGATACAGTACTTGGTACGCGTATCAAACGGTCGGTGTAAACTAGGCCAATGACTGAGAGAAAATGTGCGATGTGTTACAAATACGTACATTGTCGTACATGAATACACCACACATACATAATACTCCGAATTTTACTAAGTACATCTGGAATCAATAAGAGACACGGTAGTGTCTCGCGCTAAGTACATAAACTTAACAGTGACAAATTGTATGTCTAGTATATAGCAGTGTGTCAATTATAACAGAATATATTCACAATAGCGCAACCCACACATACATGCATACTTATCCTGGGTAGTAAATCCTTCAAAAGAAAAAGTTCTTTAGTTATATGATTCATGATTATTATGTCAGTAATGTACCCCGATAATGTTTGAAATATACGTGTGTATGTTAAATCGACTATTAATTTTTTACTTTACCCTAGCGTCTAACTACATATATGGGCTCCTACAAATATTAGCCAACATTAATTGCAGTTTAACTTAATCTTCTATTTTTTTTATACAGTAGAATTATAGGAAGCTAATATTCTCATATCAGTTTTACTCATACGAATTATTTATTTATACGAGATATTCTGTTATTATTGTATCAATAATTCTTTGGCTAGTTTGGAATCTTTTCTAAACAAATATAAAAATAAATAAATATATAATAAAATAAATCTAATCTGTAAGACTATATAGCGTGTATGGAAAGATAAGGTCACCTCCAATTAGGAAGTGAAAGAGGAGCTTGAATCGAATACATAATATGTATACAAACTTTTGTTGTATTCGCTATAGTTCAGTAAATACAGAGCTTGATACATACGGTATGTTAGGCTTAGGTTTAAAGCCCCTTGCACAATAGGCGATAGCGAGAGCAACAGCGACAAAGTTGCCGACAAAGGTATAGCTTTGTCGGCAACCTTGTCGCTGTCGCTGTCGCTATCGCTATCGCTATCGCCTATTGTGCAAGGGGCTTTACATCTGCAAAATAAGCATATCTCTCATCATGTCTCTTTCCACCCTTCGTAAGGCTTGAAACATTCGCTTATTAAGGCATTTTCGTCGCGGAAATTGTATCTGATATTCCCTTTCAGCTGTAGCAGCATTAGCTAGCTATCATCACGAAGCCCATAAAGATAATACGTATCGCGATATTCTTCATTAACCTTTAGACCGCCGGCATTTGATGATCTTTAATCCTCTTAGAAAGTCCTCAAATTGTTGTGCTTATATCTTATATATAACATATACAAAGTTCCGATCACACGTAGAGTCTATACTTAGGTTTTCCGGCGGTCTAAAGGTTAAATTATTTAGCATGGCAATGAGGGAATGGCTGAGAGAGATCGATAAAACCTAACATACCGTGTACAAAGTTTTATATTTACTAAACCATAGCGAATGGTTGACGCTACTGTTCCATACACCCTGTATATGTATAATTGAGTAGAAAAGATTTCAAGTTATATTTGTACGATTACTTTTTTATCATGGAATATATATATGCCTATCCTCGAGCGTTATTTTTAGATGAATGGAATGGATCGCGACTTCGAAAACTGTTTTTTTTTTTAATACGAAATTATACAGATCCAAATTCATTAATAAAAAAAAGTAAACACGCTCGTATATGTACAAAAATAGAAATGAAAAGAGGCTAATGAACGAGCAACAATAGATGCCAAACAATTACTTTATTAATTTGCATATACACACACCATAAATTGGTACGTTTCAACTTCACTGAGTTTCTTTCAGCGCTGTACAAAATAAAACATTCCGTCCAAATTCAATTTAACAGAAAATAATTTCGTTTTAAATGAAAACATACTTTAAATGATAAACATACTTTGCAAACATTTATACTTGACGATTTAATATTAATCCCTGGTAAAAATTACCGTTAGAAACCGTTAGAAATGGAAAGAAACGTATAGTAAAAACGGATAGAATGCACGTTCTACTAAGCGTTTCTTTCCGTTTCTAACGGTAATTTTTACCAGGGATGTAATTTATGTCTTCTTAAAGTTGAGGAACTTTTAAAATGTATATTTACTGAGGCAAAAATGTATTTTGTCAATGTGATTTTTTTTTTCATTTTTATGAAGCAGAGAAAAATCTAAAATCACATCGATTGTCTGCAACGTTATTGCATTCGATATAGATGAAAGAGAAGCCCGTGGGTCGTTTTCTCTCTCTCTCTCTCTCTCTCTTTTTGTTTGCGTTTGCTCCTCAACCCACTAAAAAATCGTTACATCCCGCATTCCACTTGATTCCGCCTACGATCACATTTCAGTCATTTCAGGTCCTGTCCGGACCGTCCAGGTGTTGCTAAGGCTATTTTTTCCGCATATGCGCGGTGTGCACTGGAATGTGCGCAAGGTTACGAAATTCACGGGGTGCCGTAAACACCCTATATGGCCTATATTTATCCGTTTATCCAAAAATTATCTGAAAATCAGCAAGATGTGCCATCAATCACAGTATTCCAGATATCTCCCAACAGTTGCCTTCTCCCGATTCAGATTCACGTCGAAGTTGTTCATTTGCAGCTTTACCTTAATTTTACCCCCTCTTTTGGCATCGCTAAACCGATGCCCGGCCGAAAATTTTGACGCCACATAACGCACCCTCCGTTATACGCTACTGGATTTTACTGCCGAAACGTCGGCCGGCAAACAGGACGGGTCGCCCGAGGCACGGGGGGTTAGCGAGATTTAACGTGGAGTTACGAGTCTACCTGACGTAACCATTGTCGCTACGTTGCCGGAGGGGTGCGTTGTTCACGACCGAGAATGCCGCACGCCGATTGGTGGTTTCGAATCGCGCTCACCGCGCGGTACCGTCGCGATTGCGATCTCGCCGCGCGCGACGGACTCCTTTCGTCGCGCGTCCCGCGATTTCTTGCGACGCCTTGAGGCCCCGCGAATCTCGAATCGGCGCGAACGAGGCGGTACCGTCGCGGCAGCGTCCATCGATCCGCTCAGTCGTCGATCGTCCACGCGTCACCTCGCACCGTTCGAACGCGACCAATCGTGCGTCGCTTGCGCGTTACGTGACCGGCGATTGGTTAGGTGAGGCTTGTGTCGCGTTGAGGGGCTATCCGTGACGCTGTTTACCACACGGGCCATCGATACACGGACACGGGTCCACTGTTTCCCGATACTTTTGAACGAAACGTGTCGCACGAGCTGACCCGGCCGGTCGTGGAAATTTTTAGATCGCCCGGAGCATCGAAAAATAATCGGATCCGAGCCCGTGGCGGAAATTACAAGGAGGAACCGCAAGGTAAATATTATGGGACGGCGTGGAAGGGGCGGTGTGGGGCGAGGTGGAATATTTCCTGGGATAGAGCGACGTTTAACGCGTGGTCCTGCGTTTCGTCATGTTTACATGCGTACCAATTTCACACACCAGTTCGATCCCGGCGACGCGCAAAGGGACCGTTGGTTATCGAGCTACGTCGCTAAGTACGAGGAGGAGAATTTATAAGGGAAAGGGCATCTCTCGCTCGGTTTCCCGAATCTATTCCGATCGCAAAGACGAGCGTGGAAGCGAGAAATTGTGATAAATCTCGAAACGTGGTCGTCGCGCGTGAAAAGTAAGGTGATCATACATCAGGACTGTTCTTTTTTCGGCTGAACTTCTGCACGGTTCGTCTTGCCTCTCTTTCTTTTCGCGTTGGAGAGAAAGAGAGAAAAGATGAGACGTGCAAGACACCGCAAGAAGTTTAGCTGAGAAGAACAGGCCTGTAGCTAGAAGGTTCTTCGTGATAGCGTCCTTTTTTTCTTTGCATACGCAGCAGTTTGTACATATATATATATTCCGTTGCGGCGGGGTAAGCATAAGTAAATTGTGAGGATGAGAGATGTTTCTAGTTTTTTCATTTGCGTTTTAAGACCTGTTGAAACACTGGAGATACATATCGTTTCGTGAAAACTTATGGAACATTGAATAATTGGACGACAGAAATATAAATCGCGATAGTTTAGCATCAAATTAATTATGTTAATTTCGATCAATATTGATAAACTTTGATCTCGGTTTAGCTTACTTTTCGTTTTTTTTCTTCTAATTCTAGGAATTAGTAAGATGAGAATTGATTGTTATATGTAATTTATTTGTTATATGGACTCCACACACACACACACACACACACACATATATATATATATATATATATATATATATATGTATGTGTGGAGTCCATATATATATATATATATATAAACATGTGTCACGGGGTAAATGTTTTAATTCAGTAAATGTATATACTTACTAGTCAATATATGCATATACATATTGATAATATAATATATAACTATAACAGAAAAATTATGCATTACATTGATATATTAACATATATGATGCATAATTTTTCTGCTATACTTAAATATTATATTATCAATATGTATGTGCACATATATATACATATACATATACATATACATATTGACCAATAAATGTATACATTTACTGTGACATATAAAATAATTTAATAATTTAATAAGTTTAAAATTACTATTACTACTTGCTATTACTTACTACTAATAGTAATTCAATTTACAGTAAATTTAATTACTATTACTTCAACAAATAGTGTAAATAATTGGTTAATAATCATTGGAAGTAGACTTTCAAGTAGAAAAAAATTGCAAGTGGCATCTGTATAAGGAATAAGTACTATAAGGAGTAAGTTAAATAGAGAGTAAAGTTAATCAGGGTTGGTAGAAATCAACATTAGCAATCTTCAGCTGAACCACAATTGCAAAGCCCATGGTATCACCCACTGTGATTCTCGCGAGACCTAAACACAAATGTGATATAAAATTGTGACAAAATATTTTTCTCGAATAAATTCTGCTCAGTTTAAATTAGCATTGATAGATTGTATAATGAAATAGGAGAGTAATTTTTAAGAGACGTCCAACATTGTTAATTGCAATTTTCAGCCATTAAATCGTAAAGATGTCCAAGCAAGAGAAAAACAGAGGTTATGATTCCTCAGAACCATCGACCAGTAGTGGATATCGCAGGAAACCGTACGACAGGAGTTCAGAATCAGTAAGTGGAAAGTGAAAAATAAACAGATATCTTTCCCGAAACATTTAAGCTAAAAACAATAGAGATAAAACAAAATTGTGAAATAACTTATTATGGTATAACTTTTCTTGTTTTTTTTTAATTTCTTTCCAAATGTTCAAAAATTACTCCTTTTTTTTCTCATTGTGATGATACATGTAATTGTTATTTCAAGAACTCTTGCTAAGATTTTTACAGAAAACTGCCTTTCTGAATGTAATTTGATACATAGTAGAAATTTTCAAATTTTTAAAGGAATTTTTCATGTTATTAATCTTGATCCTTGCTTATAGATTAGACCGATTGTACAATTGTACTTTGTACACTTTGTAGTTGAATGTATTCTTTTGCTTCTTACAGGATCGTTCATCAGTGAGAGGAATAGTCAAGGTTGGTAAGATTTGTAATATTATTTAAATTTTTAGTGTAATATATAATAAATTATATCTTTTTGTTTGATATATTTAAAATATATACATGTATAGATATAAATGTATAGAAATCTGTTATTCCAAGAATTTTGCATATAATACTTATTCTTTCTAACAGGAAATTTAGATTTATTAATGCATATTTATAAAATTAAATTTAAAAATTTATAAGAATGTAATAAATATGTTATTCTATTGCAACAGAGTGTCAAACGCGAAGCTTCTCCAGTAAGTACATCTGCGTTCTCGGAACATGAGTCCATGGAAACTGCAAGTAAGTTTTTTTGTAGAAGTCTTTATTATATATTTTTATTATTCAATTTTTTTAAATTATTGATTTATCAACATATATTAGTAAAGTATATATTTTTAATGATAAGCTATAAAGGATGTAAGAGATTTTTATTATTTAGAAGGAAAAATATAATAAATTTAAATTAGTGGTTAAAGTTTTTAAAAGTTTTTCATGTATAATTAAAGGTGACGTTAAGAGCGAAATTAAGAGCGAAGTTAAAAGTGAAACTCAAAGTGATGATGCATCGCAAAGAGAGTCACGTGGCCGACGTAAGATGGAAGCTATTTTTGTTAGTAGACCAAGTACCTTGGTGACTAAACAAGGTCAGTATAAAATCTTAATGTGTTATATGAAGTTATAGCATGTATCTATATATTACAACGTATGTAAATACGGCAAAAGGCAAATAACACGATTTTTATAACATTTAATTTCTATCAATTTACAGGTACTTCTGGGACACCAAAAATGCTGCTAACAAATCACTTCAGATTGCCCACAGTACCCAATTGGTGTCTTTATAAATATCGAGTCGATTTCGAACCCGACGAAGAGCGTACATATGTTCGCAAAGGCATGCTTAGACTTCATAAAGAGAAAGTTGGTCCATATATTTTTGATGGTACCCTCTTGTATACAAGTACCCGTTTACCAGATGTAAGTATATCAGTACATTTCATACTGCTGTACAAGCAGGTATGCGCGGCTAAGTATTTTTACAAGTACGTATGAAAAATTTCAGAAAATGGAACTGACGTCTACGAGACAATCCGATAATGCACCTATCAAGATTATTATATGTTTAGTTGGAAGTATGTCGCCGGATGATCCATACTATATTGTCGTTTTTAACATCATAATGAGAAAGTGCTTGGAATATTTGAAATTGCAATTGGTGGGCCGTGACTATTATGACGCTAGAAATAAAGTTAGTATAAAATTTATATCGATATTCTGTATTTTATTAAATGGAAAATTTAACAATTATAATGATGATTGTACTTTTATGTAGGTTTGTGTAAATCAATTCAGATTGGAATTGTGGCCTGGATATATTACATCCATTAGACAATATGAACGCGACATTCTAATGTGCGCCGAAATAACACATAAAGTGATGCGTCAAGACACTCTGTTGCACATATTAATGGATATCAAGAATCGCAGGGATTGTAAGGACTATAGAGTAAGATATTAATTTTTATTTGTATATTTGGCATTTTTGTGTTTTTATAATATCATTTATTTAAAAAGTAATATAGAATATAATTTAAATGTGTGTGGCATACTTCATGCACGAGTAATTAAATTAAAAATCGTGTTCTTTACATTTGTCACTGTCACATAATAAGATATTAGAAATAAAATATTAAAGATTTTTTAACATTTTTTTTTACATTTATATTTTTGATTTTATTTTTATAATTTCGAAAAATTTTTGAAATTTAACGCAAAACTTTCTGCTTAAAGATGGTACTTGTTACAGATTATACATTAGTATATTATTTTACATGTTTATTCTAAAAATAAGAATTATATGCATTTTTAGACAGAGTTCGGTCACACTGTAGTTGGAATGATGGTACTTACGGATTATAATGATCATACATATCGTATTAATGATGTGGATTTTGATGCGAGTCCTTCCTCGACATTTTCTATGAAATCTGGTGAACAAGTGTCTTATCAAGAATACTACTGGAAGAAATACAAAATTCAAATAAAAAATGTCACCCAACCAATGTTAGTAACGAAAAATAAGCCAAAACAACGAAACGCAGGTCCAGGAAACGATGTTTATCTAGTTCCTGAATTATGTCGTGCTACAGGTACTTAATAAATGATTTTTTTTTTAATTTAATAGATATATAATACTCTTGTGCTTTGTGTATAAATTTTTGTATATAGATAAATTTTGTACTGACGGAACTTTCTACCTTTCAGGTTTAACTGATAGTATGAGAGATGATTTTCGTCTTATGAAAGCATTAGCTGTGCATACTTGTATCTCACCTGAATCCCGTATTGATAAACTGATGAGATTTAATAGCAGACTTCGTCAAGAGCCTAAAGTTATGCAAGAATTTAAGGATTGGAATATGACGTTAGAAAAAAATTTACTTGAAGTTCCTGCTCGTATATTGCCTCCTCAGAAACTTGTATTTGCTAGAGATATGATTAACTGTGAGAGAGGAGATTGGTCAAGGAACATGCAAAGACAACAATTATTGCAGTGTAAGGAATTGAGAAACTGGGTAATAATTGTGAATAGGCAATGTTATAATATACAGGTGAATAATTTTCATTAAATGGATATTAAATATATCAAAATAAAATTGTGCGCATATAATTGCATATGTATATATGTGGTTTTTAATACGAAATGTTCATCTTAATATATATATAATTTAAAATTTTGCAGGCTTTTATAAAAACATTAACTAAAGTGTCTCATGCAATATCTTTTATGCTTCGAAGTCCGCACATAGAACCGATAAACGATGATAGGGCAAGCACATATGCTGAGGTACTTGAGGGGATTCTTAGCAAAAATACTCCAGATTTAGTATTCTGCGTGGTGAGCAATAATCGCAGTGATCGTTATGCAGTTATTAAAAAGAAATGTTGTGTGGATAGACCTGTACCATCACAGGTATTTCTACAAAAGAATATAGATGGGAGAAATGTAATGAGTATTGCTACAAAAGTGGCAATACAAATGAACTGTAAGTTGGGCGGAGCTCCTTGGTCTATTGATAATCCTTTGAAAGGATTAATGACTATTGGTTTTGATGTATGTCATGACTCAAACACTAAGGGCAGAGATTATCGTAAGTATTTTTTTAGTATTAATTTTATGCTCCCTCCCGTTCCTATTTTAATATTCTAATAACAATGTAATTGCGATGTCTTTTATATCACATTGCTTAAATTCTAATTTTTAATTGTCATGTTTTTTTAATTTTATTTAATCTATGTAATATTTTTTATGAACTAAGTAAGTGAAATGATTCACGATTTGTATAATTATAGTGGCTATGGTGGCAACTGTGGATCAAAAGCTGACAAAATATTTCAGTTCTGTTACTTTATATAACAGCAGTGAAGATCTTGCGGACCAACTCTGCGTAAGTGTGCGCAAGGCTGTGATGGCTTATCGCTCCTATAACAGAGCTTTACCCATGTATATTGTAATTTATCGTGACGGTGTCAGCGAAGGTCAGATTCAAAATGTTTACGAAAATGAAGTTCAAAGTCTGAGAAAGAAGCTTGAAGAATTATACTACGGTCCAAATTTCAAAATGATGTTCATCATCGTGACTAAAAAGATTAATATTCGATTGTTCGGTTACGACAAACGTAATCCTCTAATCGGTACTGTTGTTGACGACGTTATAACAAATCCGCTTAAGTATGACTTCTTTCTTGTATCGCAACAAGTTAGACAAGGCACAATTGCGCCTACATCGTACAATGTTATCTATGACAATACGGGTTTAGACGCAGAAACGGTACAAACTATGACTTACAAGTTAACTCATGTGTATTACAATTGCTCAAGTACTGTTCGAGTACCAGCACCTTGTCATTACGCACAGAAGTTATCGGCGTTGGTGGGGCGATTCCTTCATCGACCTTCAAGTTCGCAGCTGGAAAATCAGCTGTTTTTCTTATAATAAAAACGATACTAATAACGTTTATTTCAATAAGTTTCTTTTTCAGTATATGTTATAGGATTAAAGTAATATTCAGTGTCTGTGTAATTTATAATATATCACAGGAAGTTTTCCAGCAAACCGACACATTAACAAAATTTGTTGTTAATACTATCACATAATTAGTGTCAAATTGTGAATTTCTGTAAATTTGATAGCCAATTTTGTAACGATGTGTTTTTTTTTTGCTGAAAAGCGTCTTTAATATATTATATTTTGTATATTTACTAGCTTAGATTAATTGAGAAAATCAAATGTGTTCACGATTTTTTTTTTGTGGGAAACCACGTCAAGTGATTTCCCACTTGATGTACCAAAAACTATTTCAAATAAGTATTTCTAAAAGTTGATCCCAACTAAAATGAAGTAAGCACATGGTACAAATTGTAATATTTTTTTTTTACATTTTATTTAACATTTTACGATTTAGAATAAGATGACTGTTTAAATGTTAAATATGATTTTATCAAATGGTGTTTATGAATAGCTGGAGATACATGATTTAGCAGTGTTATAATAGTTTCAAATATTATAATGATACAATGTACAATTTCAAGAATCTATTGTACTCAAATGTTATTAATAACATTTATTTATTGCATATATATATATAGCTGTGTAATATTTTTTGAAGATACTTTTATAACATGGTACATATATATATACTTCTAACAGGGTAATCAAACATTGTTATTTTATTAACACTAATTAATAGTTAAAAGTAAAAAAGTGTAAATCAAGTCATTTGATCTCATTTAGTTTTAAGCAGATTGATTAACAATATTGACTATGTAATAACTTCAAAAATTGCTAATATCTTTAATTATTCAGCTGTTTGTTAAAATACTACTAGAATACATTGTTAAAATACCACTAGAATACATTTTTTTATGTTCATATCAATGATATAATTTCGATATAATATTTAATAAGATCCGTTAAACTTGGTGGATGTGATTATTTTAGCGTGTAGAAGTATATTTTATTTCTACCCTATATGATATAGCTCAATGTAAACATATACAGATGTGTTTATATGTGATCAATATAATAAAAGTATTATGTCGACCATACAAGAGTATCATTCGAAGAAACAATGAAACAATGTAACAGATAAATATGCCTAAGATATAAGATAGTTTTAAGATATAAGTAGATTACTTCACCAACCAATGACCACATTTCATAGAAAACAACTTGGATTAAAAAGTCAGACTTGGAAAAATCATCTCAAGTCAGATTAGAATTTCAATTTTCTTATTAAATGAGATATCATTAATTCGAATTTCTTGTCTTGAAACACACGAGCTTGATTTCTTTTGTAATTTATCAATTATCATTAATTCTTTATCTAATTCTAAATACATAATCACGTATCATGATACAAATTACAGTATTAAATGTACCTTAATTTTTGTAATTTTTTCAAAAATAAAAACGTAACGTGGTGCCTCCAAGACGCGTTCGTTTTAACTTCTTGCGTTTCGATTATGTTTAACGTGAATATATCTTTTGTTCTCAAGAAGGATAATGCGTTTAGAAGGTTATACAAAATTATATTAAAAATAAACGGAGTCATATGGGCACAGAATCATGGAACTTGAAGAATTTGCGAGTCTTCAGTTGGATAAACCGTTACCCGATGTGAGGGTACGTAATGCTTATTAACGTTTCCATTCCCATTCGCCTATTTTCACTTGCACGCGCATATATGTAAATTTTGCAAAGCGAACTTTTTACAATCGGTATATTCGAGAACTTCTCCTTGATATTAATGTTAAACAAACATCCGTGCGATTCAATTTCACGCCTCGTCGACCTCATTTAAATATCCTTACTCAGAATGAAGAACAGTTGCGAAAGCACTCCTTGGATGCTAGCTTGGAAAGGAGACCTATAGATAGAGCGCTCCATATCCTCTTGTAAGTAGATTAAGTATTTAAAATTGATAATATAATCGAACTAACTGACATTAGTGTTTTTTAAAATAATCCTCTGCTAATTCGAAGATAAAATTCTGGTATCTGTGATACATTTTTTTTTTAAATTTCTGTTTCCATCGTTATTGATATTTTCTTCATTGTTGAACGAGTGCAAAAAAGTTAAGTACAAGCGTTAAAATTATTTGTTAAAAGTTTCTAATGCTCTCGGAACTCGGCACGCGAGAGGAATTTTATATATATACATTGCCTCGACGAGTCGACCTGTTAGAACCTTGATTGGAAATGCATAATTTGCCTGCGATTGCCGAAACAAGGTCGGCATGGCGTTAATTAAATCTCGCGAACATAAGCGTGTTTTCAAGGTAGCGGATATTCTCTGATATAACGACGTACATGCACTTAAGCGATAATTAACGATCTATCAGACAATCGTTAAACTTTTGTAAGTCTGCAAGAAATTATTGAAATTTTCAAGTTTACGAGTACTCCAATTTTTTTTATGATGTATCACAGTTTCGTATTTCTTTATGAATCTACATAAGAAAACTATTATAAGATAAAGTGCGATTGCATTAACAGGAACAGCTTAACTTCGCACGAAGCAAACGGATACTTTTTATCTCTTTCCAATTCTTAGAATTAAAAAGAGATAAAAGGTAAATTGAACCGAGAATAGAGTTAATTTACATTGCTAGAAATAAGAGATTGCAATATGCACACGCTAGTGTGCTACATACAATGTTAATTTTTTTCATAGGTGTAAACTTAAAATATCCAAAACTATTGTTAATTGTTCCGTAGCGTCCTGAAAATAAAATTGCAAACAAGACGCAATAAAAGTTTCCGATATTTCTGACGAAATTCGTACGTTCAACGATCCATTGAGTCCTGCAGATTACTACTCATCGTTTACAGACACGCAATAAACATAATTTACATTACACATACATGTAGATGTAAATTATATTTGCGCGCAAACGCCCAACCCTGCGGGGACAACATTCGGATATCGTGCGGATATTCTTTTTCCCGACGCGTACCGGGGAGTCGGGGCCGGCGCGGCGCGGCGCATCGGATTGCCCGATGACGCGATCGTTAAATCATCTTTTGTGCCGCGCAGCGGGTTACGCAACCGAGCGCCCCCGGCGCGCACCATATGCCAGCCGTGTGCAATGTGCATCGCGGTGCATCCGCGATGCGTCACGGCGACGTGTGCGACGCAGCGACGTGCGACGTGCGACGTGCGACCGTACAACGTGCGCGTCTCCTCGCCGCCCAGTTGAATTGATGCGTCAGATGCGTGGGCAGGCGCTCGTGTCGGTTCGGCGCGGATTCGTGCGCGCTCCAGTCGCGCTGGTACGCAATCCGGCCGCGAGCAGCCGCGACTGCCGCGAGTACGGATTGTGATCGATAGGCGCTCGGCTCGGAGAGAGAGAGAGAGAGAAAGAAAGAAAGAAAGAAAGAGAGAGAGAGAAATCGCGGCCTGCGCCCTGCGCCTCGATCCCCCCGTTCAGTTGTCATTCGCGTTCTCGCGGTTCGCGTGTCGCGCGTGCTTCTCTCGTCCGCGCGCGCTGTCAATGAACACGCGCGTGCCAATCGTGCCATTCGCGTGAGGTATCTTCCCGGAACCGCGAACCTGATCGATCCCGCCGCGCTCGCTGGCCGCGACGACGAGTCGATGACTAAGATGCGCCTCGAAAATGCTGCAAGAGGGAGATGAAGCCCCGTACGAGATTGCGTCCGATCCGTGAGTACCTCCGCGTTGTTTTTTTTTTTTTTTTTCCCCACGCGTGCCCGATCGTGAGTTTTCACCCCCTTTCGCCGGGAGTCGAGTTTGTTACCCTCCTCGTACCCCGTGCGCGCGCGCTCTCTCCTAAAAATAGCCGCGCGGTCGTTCAAGGAGCGCGCACACTGTCCTGTCATCATAGTTAAGTGCGCTAATTATAGTCCTTTAAAGACGACGTGCCTCGCGCGAGCGTCGTCGCGACGCGCGAACGATGCCAGGATCGCGAACGATTCGCGAAACTCGCCGTGGATATTTAGGTTAACTACACACGCCGCGCGGCTGTCTCTCCCGTAAATTATTGTGTATACCTTAGCGCGTGTATACGGGGTGTGCCGAAAGTCAGACCTGACGGACAATTTGTTATATAAGTTTTTATTCGATGCTTGAGTTGCCTGACCCGTGTAAACGTCTCTGTGGAATCGTGGAACTTTGACCATTGCTTCACTTGATAATCAAACATTTTTCTGTGTCTCTGAAACAAACGAGTAATTCACCAAGTTTTGTAATTGATTGGAGGCCCCCGTCGGGATGCTTGGAATTAAACTCGCAAACGACTGAATGTGTTGCGTGGCATAAGAACTCTGTTTTCGTCTTTCGTTAATTCAGATGTCACGGTACAACAACCTGACAAAAGTATTAATTAATTAAATGTGATTGATATACGCTGCCTGACTTTTGGTACACATTATATGTATGTGTACATTAATTTGTTTAAAAGTATATAGTAATGAGAATAGTAATTTCACGTGTCGTGTAAATGAGAAAGCGATCAGAAGGCTACAGATGAATGACAGCTGTGTTGGTTCTTAAGAAAGCATTGAAATTTTCTTTTTTTTTTTCACAGGAAGGGAGATGAGATCCAGAAACTTAGTGTTATACAAAGTTTACCAAGTCTTTTAGCTACCGACACGCAATCATGTATGTCTCGAGTGGTACCTAAGATGCAGCAGTCTCTGGCTACTGCGTCAACCGAGTTTCACATAGCAGCGTCATCCACATTCAAAACGATTTTAGAACAAAAATTAGTCAGCCATAATGTTTTTAGTCAGACATTCCTTCAAAGCATATTAAATTCTTTAGAGAGCCGTGACCCAGGTAAACACATTTTATTTTTAATAATTGTTGCCTTAGAACACAGTATTTTATAGTTAAAAGTTGAATATTCGCCTATTATCGCAATATCTGTCTCTAACTCTTGTTGTATGTGTCTATGTTAAAGTTATCTGTCATGCATGGTTGGAGACCTTACTGGATGTGATAGAATTACTGCCGGTAGAAGTCATAAGAGCACAGGTTTGTAAAAGGCAATTTAAAAAATTGACATACTTAGCAATTTGTTTAAATAGATAGATGAAAAAGAAAACAATTCTTTCATTTACTTAGTACATATTGACAGAAACTAAATCTGAAGAAACTAATAATATAAATAAAATACAATTAAGTGTTTGCAAATAGAGACTTACAAAGAAAGTATTATATATATACTATAGATCAATGTTTGAGATATTAAATCGCTGTAAATGTAACAACATAGCACTCTTTTGGATGGATGGTAACAAGAACACTCTCACATACAGATTCTTCCATTGACTATAAGTAAGGGACAATTGTCACAACCTATCTACTCCAGGATAACGTGCAGCAGGTTATTGGGAAAGATTTGTACACGATTTGATTCTGCTATGTGAGTATATTCGAATATACAATTGTTTTCATAAATTTATGTATAATAAAATCTTAATGTATTTAGTTATTCAAATTATTCAATAACATTTAGTTATTAGCAGAACTAATTTAGATCATTGACCAGACAATTGCCTATTATACTTTTGTGATGTAAAAGAAATATTTAAACCAAAAATCTATATAAAATATTTAAATAATTTATAATTCATTCTTTATACATTCTATTTAATAAATAAGTGTACTATTATTAAAATTGTTATTAGGATACAGAAGGAAGTTCTACCAACGGTGCACTCCCTTTGTCAGGATGTAAGCAGTGAAGTGCGAGCTAGTATCTGTTTGCAGCTACGTTTTGTTGCGGAAGGTCTCGGTGCTGAATCTGTAAAACCTGCTTTACTACCATCTCTTGTAGAATTAGCAAGTGACGAAGAAAGCAGTGTAAGATACGCCTCTGTACAGACAATAGTGTATTTACTACCTCATCTTCAGGAAGGTGAGTAATTATATATTTTGGAGCTATTTTATGTTTTAATAGCATAAAAATTGCGTAAACTTGATAATACACTTGACACAAATTAAGTAGTGAAAAGAAATTAATTTGAACATAAATTGTTTACAGATACAATAAAAAATATAATAGCCCCACTTATTAAGAAGCTATGTGAAAATGCAGCTAAATCGGAAGATAATGTGATATGTATAATAGCGCAAGAGCTGGGAAAACTTGTACTTGGCCTAGAAAGTAAGAAGTAACTCTTGTATATTTGTCCTTTATTCGAGATGTTTTAAACTGCCTCTGTCCTAAAGTGCCTCCTTCTCCCCTATATATTGACAGCACTATGTGTTTAAATATTCAAATGATAAAAATGGCATATATATGTAATAAATATATTTTCAGAGTGTTTATCAATGTTCGAGAAAGCATGGTTCATAAATTACTTCCAACAACTTGCACAAATGGGAATACCATCACTGAAAAAAGAGAAACCACACTTTACGTTTGTAAGTATATATATATTATAAATTATAAAATAAGTATATGTACATTATACATATACAACTATTTTTTTGTAAAATTTTCTTGCAATGTGTATTAATGTATAGTACATAATATATAATATCCATTAGAAATAATTTATTATCTTAATTTCGTAGATTAGCAGCAATCCTACACAGGATGAAAGATATGTCGAATGCAGAAGACATTGTGCATTTAATTTGCCAGCAATGTTTATTTTCGTATCAGGCTCTTCGGAAGATATAGATGCAATACTTACAACATTTGATGCACTGACAAGTGATCATTATTATATGGTTCGGAAAACCGTTGCGTGTGGAATTCATGAAGTAAGATTAAATACACTTATTAAATTATAACTATATATGTATAATAAAACTATATATATGTATAATGAAACAATCATTTTTTTTGTAGGTGTCAAAGGTCCTAGGGCCGAAAAGTGCACGGATAAAAGGAAATTTAATAAAATTGCTAAAAGATGATTCTGAGGAAGTGCTGCAGGGTTTAATTCCTCATATAGGATTAACGTTGGAATGCTTAGCCGAAAGTCAAACTCTTGGAACAGATAGAATGGTAATTCAATTTTATCATATAGTTTGTAATTCAAAATAAGTTCCAGTTCTTAAGATACTGTATTATTCATTGCAGGATTCTTCTTTGATGGAAATAGGTAAAGCTTTATTAAAATGTGAAGCTGAAGTTGCGGGCACACACAATTGGAGGCTGGCATCATTAATGCATGCGCAACTAGAGATTTTACCTAAATGTTTTCCCAGTGATTTTATATACTCGTACTTTATTCCAATGGCTTTCTCCAGAATTTTGCATGCAGTAAGTCTATAATTTCATTTTTCTTTAAAATTTTATGGTTTTATTAAATGTATATATGTAATTTGAAAATTTCAGCGGCCAATACCGGTACGTCTTGCTGCAGGAACACTTTTTCTTCTCCTTCTACGATACAATATGAAACCCATACAAAGAGCAGAACTGCGCAGTAGAATCTTTACAGATTTAGCCAATAATCCTGATTGTTACGTGAGAATGATGTTTGTTCGTATGATGGTCGAAGCACTGGAAATTTTTTCTTCTGTATATTTTAAAGAACATTTCTTCATTGTTTTATTGAATCTGGCTGAAGATCCGATAGCTAATATAAGAATGAAAGTAGTATCTTTACTGCCACAATTGAAAAGTCAGTTGTGGATGCCGACCGATAAGAAATTACTAACATCATTGGAGTCGGTCGTGAGACATTTGATCAACAATGAAAAGGATAGAGACGTACTATTTATTTTAAAGAGCGTTACACAGAAGTTAGATGAGATGGATGTCAAGTACGAGGGCCAGAGTGTAAGCAACTTAATGAATATACAATTTATAGGAGAAATATCTTTTTCTGAATACAATGTTTTGTATAGTTAACAACGAAGCTTACCAGACAAGATGTGGAAGATGCCAAAAAGTTGGAAGAAGAAAAGAAGTTGTCGGGAATAGGTGCAGGAAAACCAGCAAGTGGAACTATAGTAAAGAAAGGTATTATTAAATATATATATTATCAGTGATGTTCGATGTCTGTTATCTTTATTGATTAAACATTATTAAGTGAAAATATTAGTAAATTACATGTGATTAGATAGAGAGATTCTTAACTAATTACGAAATATGACCATGCTCATACAAATATATCATCAATTACATAATTTGTGTTTTGAATCGCGGAATGTATTTTATTTGATTATATACAATTTGTTCATTATTTAATAGCAATAAGTGTTCAGAACTTTTTAACTTTTACAAGCAATTAAAAATGAGTGCGTTCCGGCAAGATACCGCTGCTGAAGCGATACAGCTTTTTCAAGCTTATTTGCTATATTTTGTAGCGCTATGCTATAGTTAGCGTTACTGATTATTGGCTGTGTAGCGCTACGGTAGCGCTTCAGTAGCGGTGTCTTGCCGGAACGCACTCAATGTCTAATGATGATATTAATCAGAAAAAACTGAATATTTACTAAGAATTGAAATAATTGAATAATATTTGTTTAGGTTGGACAAGAACAGGAACTGATAGTTCTACAAGAGGATTGTAAGTTGAATTTAAATTATATATATTAATTTATTAAATAATAACATCGAATCTGTTCTCGGATTATTATATATTATTAAAGCTTTTATTAAAGCTATGCAAATTTATGTTTCAGATCACAGTCAAAAGGTGAGCATTTAATGAAGAATAAGGAAGCATTACATGAAACAAAATCATTACTAATTAAATGTAAGCAACTCATATTATTTAATGATAACAGAAGTTGAGAAGCGGAAATTCGTATCCAAGTAATCCTGTCATCTGTCTTGCAAGCCCAAGCCATTTTTCAAAGTACAAATTTTTAATTGTTAGCGATTGAAGAGAGTAATTAGTTAATCGGATTTTAACTAATGCTAATCAGAACTTAATTGAATAAAAAAAAAGAAAATATTAATGAGACCATTTGTAGCAGCTATTAATAATTATTAATTGTCTTAATGAAATAATGATGTCTTACAGATGGAACTGCATCTTCGCGTCAAGCAATCGAAAGTTTAAAAACGAGGTAAGGAGGATTTAACTTTGAAAAGAAATACGATTCAGAAGAGTATAAAACTAATGCATGTTTAAAGATAACATAATTAGTTTTATATGCTTAAATTAAAATTTTACAACTGCTTAATGAATATTATGGATAGCTAAATATACTTATTGTTATTTAAAGACTTTTTATCAATATGTGCTAAAGTATGAATGAGTGTTTTGTTAACTCTAACTAATTTTAAGTTATGTCTGCTTTATATTTAACAGAATCCAACTAACACATCCTTGGGAAAAAGTAGGGCATGTCAACTCGCATACTAATACATCGCATTTTGACTTTGTGAATGGATCATCTAATGATTATATTACGCCTAAGCCGCAATGTAGCTGCTCCAAGTTAGCAGTATTCCAGGCTCTCTTGACATTGCCGGATGCTTGTGAACAAGAGTATGAAAGCGACTCCCAATACCGTTCATATTACGATACCGACAACGACCACGCAAAGTTTAGAAAACAGTCAGTCGAAGCGAACGAATATAGTCCTTCCACTTTTACCAAATCTTTTTTTCTGTCGCTTGTAAAAGAGAATAAGCAAGAGCCGCAGCAACATTCCGTACTAACACGGGACTATCCGCATGAATTTTCTACTAACATTAGTGGCAAGGATAGAGCTCCGAACTTCGCCGCTTTAAGGGCACTAACAAACGCAGCTCACTATAATTCCTGTTGGGCTTTTAGCTCCATGCCGGAAATGTCCGTGATGCAGTCAGACGATGAATTCCTGGTAGATGCTGGTATTAGGATACCCACCCAATTCTCCGTTTCTCAAAGTACGTCAAAAATTCCGCATTTGCAAGATTTTATTGCTACAAGGAGGCAACCAAATACTACGATTCGGCCTAGACGAAGCAGCATGAATTTCGATAAGGGGAAATTTAAGAGACATTCCTCCGTTGAATACGAAGATTGTATGAAACGTGGAACAAGTGAGAGTGACTCGTTGAGAAGCACATCAATTTCGATAGATTATGAAGAGGGCTTGCGACAACGCAACATGGTGAAGGAGAATTTGAGCGACCAGCACTTGTCCAAGACCGATGCGAGGACTAAAAGGTACTCCGCTCCGCACGGAAGAACTAGATTCGGGTGGGACGCTAGCCAAGACAGATCTCTAGACGAGAAATTGAAAAGAAATTCTTTGATACTGGATAAAGACAAATTAAAGTTTACTAACTCTAAATGCACGCTGGATCGAACCAAACGTCATTCCACGAATTTCAGTTTGAAGCTTCCCGATACTAAGGAAACGAAGCAGATCGTGAAGCGTCACAGTCTGGAAGATCATACCACGGTACGTCGTGCTGTAAAAGGATATTTTTCAACACTGGATGTAAATCATAATCAGGGTCTTAGTAAAATCCCTTTGAGAAATGTTGAATCTCGTAGCAGGACCGCGCCTGCCACCAGAGCATCTAGCCCTGTACACGTAGAATCGCGATTAAGATTTGACATTGAGAACTGTGATGATTCTCGAAGTTCTGCTAATGACAGACATTTGAATAGATTTAGCTCGAGTGACGAAGAGATCGACAAATTATGTAGGATGCTAGTATATTCTCAAACGGCACATAGTAGTACAGGAATAACATCAAGAAGTAGGGAAAGATATCCTGTTCACTTGTTGATGAAAAAACTATGAAAAGTATAGTTCTGTTACGTACCACATAATTTCTACAACTCTTCCACAACTACATTTAGCGACTATATACGATGAGCTTTGTATGCAGCTTTAAATTTTCAATAAGAGGTCTAGGCTGATTGAAAATTATACGTAACAATTTCTTTAGAGTATTTTTTATTTAAGCGAAGCTTATGATTCAGTATAAATTTGATTAGCAAAATTTTATTTTACGCAACGAATTTTCAGTAAACATATGACATTGCAGCCAAATATATAATGTTCTCACAGTGTTCAATGCCAATAACATGATAGAGCCTATTTTATTTATTTTTAAACCAAATGTACAATATGTATTGCTAATTTTGGTTAAATTTAAAACCGAATTTTAACATTATTAATAATTTGTTGAGACATAAGATTCCAAAAAATCAAATCTTTTATAAATGAAATTATCTAGAAAAATTTGGCATAACAATCGTTTTAAAAATGTATACAAATTTGAATTATTGACTAATGAAATTAAATTTAACATGTATAACAGTCTTAATATGAATTGTTAACGTATCAATTTTTAACATTACCTCTGATCTACTGTACAAGATATATTTTTATAATTTACTGAATAACGTGGCATTTTTTCTATATCGTGCCTTTTCTATATAATAGTTTGTTTTATTTATATCTCTAGTTTAATACAAATAATTATAACTTTTTGTTTTATCAAATTTATATAATTTAAATTTTTTCTATGCAGTTGATGATTAGAAATATTAAGAGCGTTATTAAAGCCTTTACATTTTGTCTAATTATTTTTAACTTAAAATTAGATGTTAATTTTACAAGCAGTATTTTGAAGTGTTAATTAGTGCAACAAGATGAGCATTTTATTTTATTAGAATATTTATGTTTAATATACTGATTGCCTGTGAAATGGCCCTATGTACTTATACGATAAAATAATTATGTTAATTTAGTATTTTATATTATCGATTGAATCACACACACAAATTATGCTTTTCGTAAAAACATTTTTATGTCTCAAAAGAAGTCATATATTCTGACTTTATATTGAAGATAAAAAGATGCGCAATTATTTTGAAAGACTGCTTTTTAGATTCCGCGATTAAAAATTATATAAACTGAAAAAAAGAGAAGAAACTTTTATAAATTCTAATTGCTAATAACACTAAAAACGGTTATTGTTGTGGAACTGGATTATTCTAGAGTTTAGGACAAAATATTATCAAATAAAAACAGATTTTTAGTACTCTAAAAGTTAGTAGAGTCTAGTCTGCTATCTACTATCATAAATATAGTCCATAAAAGGTCTGGAAAGATATAGTCATGATTTGAGAAGAGTATTTTTGTTATCTTTTTTCTAATCCATAATTTTTGGTATGTATTTATCTTAATATAGTTACTATTTTCAATAATTATTTAATTTAACGTTAATCATTTAAGTTAATTGCTTACATTTAAGATTGACCAAAGACTAAAGGATGGTATGATCTAATATTTTAATAAAAAAAGAAATTTCTGTACGAATCACAATATGTTTAATATTTAAGAAAAAATGTTTAATTAATTTATGATTTAAAATATATATTAAATTATATTAGTTACAAACAAAAAATAGATACTAAGATATTAATAATTTATATATTGAAAAATACGAACTTTAAGTGTACATACGTTCGGTTTAATTTCAATTCAGATTGCACAAACCTCAAGTTATGACTATATTTCCCATAAATACGTATGTGTATACATATATGTACATATGCATATGTACTAAGAATATTCCATTAAAAGTAATTATTTTTTAAACAATGTAAAAATTATATCGGTTTTTTTTTATTATATTGTTCGTAGGGATCTTTTTAAAAACAGAAAAGAGATATGTATTAATGAAACATTCTCGTTCTTATATTAATATGATTTTTCCAAGTTGTAATTTTTTTCTATAAAAAACGTTTTCTCCATAAATATCTAGGAGCACAAGTTACTAATTTTGATGAAGATCAAGATAGGCAAATTATATATTTTTTATCTCTTATATTGAGATTTGATCAGCTCTTAATAAAGAAGGTTCTACGAAGCCATGAATTTGAGAATAGAGAATAGAGAATAGAAAATACATTTACATTTTCACTTTACATCTACGAAAATGCATAATGTTTTATCACAGCTTCCTGCGAAGAAGATATATATGTATACATATGTGAATTTAGTACAACATTATAAAAGTTTTTTTAATTTTAGTTAATAAAAAAAACTTAAAATGTACTAAATTCACATATGTACACATATATATCGTACTAAATTCACATATGTATACATATATACATATATGTATAGCTCACATAACATAATATATTATATTATGTGAGCTTTACAATGCAAGTGCCATTGAATTTATTAAACAGTTTATTAACAGCGCATAGAACATTCTCAGTATGGATCACATAGAAGCGGAAAATGCGGATTTAAAAGTTTAAGTTTTATATATTTTATTACATTAGTATACCTGATAATATAGTAATAAGAGTTTGTATAAATTTAGAATAAGTTCTCTCTTTAGTGACGTTTGTTTAATTATGTACGATTTAATTTTTGTTATATATTGTTATAAGACTTCGTTTTTCGACTATCTTTCGTTGTTTCTTTTTTGTATCTGCAAATATAAAATGTGCTACGAAATTAGTCGCAAACAAGATTTATAATGGGTGCTTTTTATTTAGTGACACAAGTCGACATGTCATTCTATCTTTCTTGACATTCAATGAGTAAAGACAGAACGACACTTGTGTCGACTTGTGTCACTAAATGGAAAGCACCCAATGATATCTTAATTTGCGATATTTCAATTCGAATTCGTACGAGAACATTATGAGATATGATAAATAAAGTGCCGAAAATCTGAAATATACACATTATATTTTTTTGAAGCGGATAATTTTGATGTTATACATATCGTATGGACACGAACATTGAATAATTTTGATCTTGATGAATGATCAACGATATATTATATCTTTTCTGCACAACCAAGAGCGACGGCTCATAACTCTATTAAGTTTCGATAATAGAAAACACAACATGTAATGTCGACGATTGTCGTGATAGAACACCAATGTGTAATAATCGATGTAATAACCGATGTAATTAACAATGACGCGCGTGTATATTCTCAAATGCACATATAAAAATATTTTTTGTAGTCTAGTTTGCGCTCTAGTTCCTTATTACGGTCTATTTATATGCAAAGCAAATGCATTCACTATTTAAAAAAAAAGTTCGTATAAGAGAAATTTACAATTTAGAGAGATATATTGATATGAATATTTAAATATACAATTATACAGCATTGGGAGCCACATGAAGAGACTCGTAGTACGAAGGAAACAAATTAATTTGAAGATTATATTTGAATGATGGAAAGATCAAAATGTGTATAGGTACAATTTTATCTTTGATCTGCTTAAATGCTATTATTTATTTTTATACAAATACGTGACATTATAAATTAACTTTTATGCCAAAAAGCAAAGAGAAGTAGCAAAAGTTAATGCAAAGTTTACACACTGTTAAATTGTTTCTACATATAAACGAGAATAATTATTAAAACTGCAACACGAATTTATTACACACACATATACACTTATATTATTTTAATATGCTTACATACATAAATTAGATAAATAAGCGCGATATTTTCTCTAATTAACCGTATAAATTACCTTGTTTCAAGAATTGTGTACTGCATTAGGAAAGATAAAAACTGTGATGACAACAAAGTTATTCAATAAAAGAAGAATTATTCATGTTATACTAACGAACATATAGAATCGAATATTTGTGAAACGATATTTTTATTACTCATACTACTCCTATAAAAATAAGAAATATGTGAAATTGTATTTTTGTGAAGTATATCTGTAATAAAAATATAGTTAATGCGGGAGAAATAAAGGTTGGAGCTATAGATTATTAACAGTCAATGTTACCGTGAATACGCTTCGATATAATGCATTATATCATTAATAAATTAAACGTATTGTATTTGAATATCGAATTTACAGAACTTTTATTCAATTGCATACTTACAAGAGATTTATATTCTTATAAATAGTTTCTTTAGCAGCTTTTTTTAATTTTGATCACCATGTTATTAATGAAAAGTGTTCTTGATTAAAGAAAAGTTATACACAAATATCTAATAAAAATATCTTAATAATTAACTTATTATGCGGTATTAAAATCATGATTTATTATGCAGAATTTATAAATAAGCATATGCTTTTTTGCGATCTAATAAAATATTGTGAAACTATTTTTCCTTTTTATGATTATCACCCACGTCACTTCTTGGCTATAGATAATAAAATTAATTAACAGAATTTATTAAATTGATACAACTTAAGTCTTATTCATTTACGTCCGGTTTTTCGAGACGCAATAGATGCATAATAAATAAATTGATTAGATTTTAAAAGGTGAAATAAACATTTCTGCGTTTAACATAAAAGATAATTAATGCAATATTGGAACATATAATACATAATTGGATGATTCTCGAGAACCATTCTTTATTCTTGCAAAGCATTCAATTCTAAAAAATTCTATAATATTTACATAATAAAGATCTATAAAAAACATGAAGTTTAATTCAAATCGCGACACGCAACTAAACGATTCTCGAGAAAAATTATATTAATAAAGCTATACGTATATTTGTTAATGAATGGCATGCATGCCTGTAAAAGTTTCCACGATAAATAGTTTTAAAATATTATGGCACGCGGACAATAAAAATCTTCGAAATTAATGCGCGAAACTAAACAAATCTAGAGAAATATTATTGTTAATATAATTAATAATTCTACGTATTTGTTAATGCATACCATACAATCTTATAAACACTTAAATGACAAGAAAATCTAGAATACTATTGCATAACGACAAGAAACGCAAAGTTTCTATCTAAAAACAACGCGTGACATTAGACGATCAAGAAACATTTTTAATTATATTGACAGTGCTTGTTTAATAAACCAATAAACGCTAACAACTGGTTCATTTAAAAAATTGTTTTGAAAAATAAATTTCAATTTGTGACGTCGCTTTTTTGGCGTATGTATAATTCACGCAACTATTATAGCTATTTAAAATTTAAAAATATGTATAATAAATAAATATAGTAATAAGTAAATAAATTAAATACTTTAATCCTAGATTATAATTAAACAATAGCCATAATTTGATTAGGTACTCCTAGAGATACCTAGAAGACCGTAAAAATTATTAGAACAATTTATTCGGTTGAGAGGTCAGGTGAGAATTCAATTTTTCGGCATCGAAAACCTCGGTAAAATCATCTGAAGTAGCAGGAAAGCATGATGAGCGAGGAGGTTGCAGTAGGTATTCCGAGCGAGGGTGGTTGCCTCCCCACATTGCCTCCTCGTATCGTCGCGGTCATTGGTCAGCGCGTGGAAGCCTGCTGCCCCTTCCAGGCGTAACTGCCCGCGCTCTGATTGGCCGTAGGCGGGGCAGCCGCTCCGCGCGCCCGGCGCACCGTTCCAATGGCGATGGGTAATAAGTCGGGGTAGGCATGCCGCTGCTCGAATACCTACTGCAACCTCCTCGCTCAACATGCTTCCCGCGTAACAGGAGCGATTTCCGAGGAATTATAGACGACTCCAAACTCGAGATTCTCGCTTTCCTCATAACCTAAAATTCTTTTCATAATTTTTATGATCTTTCAAGCGCCAAACGAATGCATGATATATTTCTCGTTATTACTTAATAATAATTTAATATTAATATCTATTGTTTGTTAAATTAATAATGTTTTTATTAATTACTTTTTTATATATATGTACTTAATGTACTATACATATGTATGAATAACTGAAACGAATGCAGTGCTCGTGCTCGGCCGACTCGGTGGAAAGGTTGTATATAGAAGCTCCGAAATGCGACGAACGACACTGGGACATATCTCGAGAAATATATTCATTTTAACATTGTTATGTATGCTTTAATGCGAGACTCGCTCTCTCAGATGTAATTAGACGCTAAAGAGTCTCAAAATGTTGCTGCATAATGTTAGATAACAAGGAAAAGGTAGCCACGAAGTGCCGTCGGGCGGCGCGTTGGGTGACAAATTCGGAGCTCCGAAATACCACACGCGACACCAAATAAATCTCGAGAAATACGTTTATTTTAATATTATTATGTATTCTTTAATACGAGGCATGCTCTTTCGAATGTGATTAGACGATAAATAATTATAAAATGCTGTTGCATAATGCTAACCAACGAGAAAAAGGTAGCTGGTAATGCCGACGGGCGGCGTTAGACGACAAATTCGAAGCTCCGAAATACGATAAGTAAATGAATCGCGAGAAATACGTTTATTTTAATATTGTTATGTAGGTATTCTTTAATGCGAGGCATGCTCTCTCGAATGTGATTAGACGATAAATAATTATAAAATGCCGTTCTATAATGCTAGCCAACGAGAAAAAGGTAGCTGCGAATGTCGACGGACGGCGTTGGACGACAAAGTCGGAGCTCCGAAATACGATAACTAAATGAATCGCAAGAAATACGTTTATTTTAATATTGTTATGTATCCTTTAATGCGAAGCATACTCTCTCGAACAATATTAGACGATAAAGAGTTTTAGAATGCTGCTGCATAATGTTAGACAACAAGAAAACGGTAGCGGCGAATGCCGTCGATGAGAGTCGTGGCTCCGAAATGCGACGAACGACACCGAATGAATCTCGAGAGATATGTTTATTCTAACATTATTCTTATGTGTTCTATAACGCGAATTATGCTCTCTTGAATAAAATTGGACGATAAAGAGTTCATTGCATTTCGGAGCTTCTTATACCTCATCGACGGCATTTGCTCTGCTGTTACCTCTTTCTCGTCAACTAGCATTATGCAACATCATTCTGTAACTCTTTATTGTCTAATCCTGTTAGAGGAAGCATGCCTCTCATTAAAGAACACATAACAATGTTAAAATAAACGTATTTCTCGGAATTCGTCTGGTGCCGTTCGTCGCATTTTGAAACTTCGAGCGCCGAGTGATAATAAGTTTAGAATGCTGTGTTAAAGTACGATCGACGAGAAAGAAAGAACTCCGAAAATCCGCGCGCGATACACAACGATTTTCGATTAGATATTTGATGAGTAGATTACATAATTCCCCACCATTTAATGTGGGATGCGGCTACTACATCCGTAACATCGTGTAATCGAAGCCAAAACTCTGAAACAAAATGCGTGCAGCTTTAGAAAGCGAAGCCGAGCCGACTGAAGAAAAAGGCGCCAAGGATTTCTTGGATCTGCTTGTTTTTTTTTTCCGAACCCGTACGAATCTCGTTTCGGGGCGAACTCATTCCACTTTTCAAATCAGTTCTCGAGAAGGTGAACAGTACATTACAATGTTATCTCATTGTCAATTTGCTATGTTGCTTATTTTTAACGTAAAAAGTATCTTATATTTTCAGTACACGCATAAATTTTATTTGTAAAAATATCTACATATAATTAATAAGCATAGGTATAATTAAGTAAAATAAATATTTTATTGTTCGATTGTAATTAAATAATAAAAAAATTTGAGTAATATTACATTCGTTGAGACACACGAAAAATTATAAAGATTCTCAAAATACATATTCTATTGAGAGGTCAGACGAAAATCAGGTTGCCTGGCGTCGAAAACTCCGTTTGAGCCAGCTCAAGTATTAGCATAGCATGTTAGGCAAAGAGGTCGACGGAGGTATTCTAAGCGAGGGTGTTGCCTCCCCACATTGCCTTCGTTTAGTCATGCTGCTATTGGTCAGAGCGCGGGAGCCTGCTGCCCCTTCTATGCACACCTGTCAGCGCTCTGATTGGCCGTAGGCTGGGCATCCGCGCCGCGCTCCGTTCCGCGCCGTTCCGATGGCGATGGGTAATAGTGGGG
This sequence comes from Temnothorax nylanderi, assembly GCF_030848795.1. Taxonomy (NCBI): domain Eukaryota; kingdom Metazoa; phylum Arthropoda; class Insecta; order Hymenoptera; family Formicidae; genus Temnothorax; species Temnothorax nylanderi. Next base: position 104,984 of record NW_027249118.1, read on the forward strand.
ATAGGCGGGCCGCTGTTAGAATACCTACTGCAACCTCCTCGCTCAACATGCTTCCCGCGTAACAGGAGCGATTTCTGAGGAATTACAGACGACTCCAAACTCGAGATTCTCGCTTTCCTCGTAACCTAAAATTATTTTCATAATTTCTATGATCTTTCAAGCGTCTTAACGAATGAATAATATATTTCTCGCTATTATTTAATAATAATTTAATATTAATATAAATTGTTTATCAAATTAGTAATATATTTATTAATTATATATTTGCTAATTTGCTTATCAAGAGACACGGTAATGTCTTGTGCCAAATATTATACATAGAGATAGAGATATGAATGAATAAAATTCACGCGCACGCACGATGCAACGACGAATATCGCAAAATTAACAATAAGACAATAACAAATTAATACTCACGGTAATGAATGTTTTTTTCGAACAATGAAATCCTTAAGATTTTTAGTAAACAGTTTGTTTTATTAATTAATAAACATAAATAAAATATTTCAAGTACTATTTTATAAGCAAAAGAGAACTTTCGTATATCGCTAACTTTATTTGATCGGTATAGGCGCACAATTGCTTTCCCGTTGATTTGTAACATACAATATATATATTTGAAACAATCTATATAAGATCAATCGTAACACATTTGTCTTCTTTTTGTTAAATTAGTTATTAAATTACATAAATAATTTATTTAAATAATAAACTAATAATAAACAAAATATACAATGCGGATATTGTTTTACCGATAAAAGAATACGCGTATAAAAGTCTCGTATATTATTCTTAGATGACACAATTTTATCATTTCACGTAAAATAATATTTAATAATATTTTCATTATGGATAGATATCTATCAGATTGTGGAAATGTAACAAAAGAACACAAAGTTATTTTTTAAGTTCTTTATTTACTCTACTTTCTTAGTAAATCAATGCTTTCAGCTACTACAAACTGTGTACGAGTTTTAATTTATTTTTACGGCGCACTATAGTAATTTAATTATAATTTGTTTGATCTCCTCGCTTATCTTCTTATCGTGATTACAAAAGTTCGAAGTAAATACCCTCTTCGTGAAATGCGTTCGACGATTTAATACGATTTTTATAAGCTCCGTTAGTCGTTACTTATACTCTATTACTCTTCTTACGATCTGGCGGGATGGCCTAGTGATACACACACACACACACACACAATTTCATTATATTGATTTCAGAAAATAAGAAGGCTTTTATATATTTTTCAATCTCTCGATAACAGAGTTAAAGTCTCACCAGTCATCTGAAAGAGTGTGTTTTAGAATACAATGCCTGTTCTACGTATTATACCATGGAACTTTTTCTATATAAGATAGACCAAAAAGTGTATACAAATAGCAACTTAATTTATTTCGAACGTTTTAGAATATCCGTATTTATATGGATCCATTCCTCTTTCTAATACGGAGCATTTCTTTCATCCTGTTATAATTTAAAAAGTTTAAATGTGCCCACGCGCAATTTTCGCAAATATTAAAAAAAAAAACTTACAAGACGAAAACTTTTGCCATCAGTATACACCTTTTTAAGACTTGGTATGTAAAGAGGGAAAAATTAGTTTTTGTTGGACGATTCTTCTTTTTCTTATGTTAAAATTTCTCTACACATTATCTTATTTTTTCTTTTTCATAAAACCGACATGCAGTACAAGAGCACTGACAGGTGTTGATACTTCCTTTGTGTTATTAAAACACAAAGAAAATTTCATTGTAGAACAGATTGTCAAAAGAATAAATTTTGTATTCGCTTTTCGCGATCGAGTGAGTCTATTACTCAATGAATCTCGCTTTTCTAATTATAAATACGCATTACTACATGTCAAATAAAGAATGATTTTTAATGATTTATCAGATATGAAAAGTTGTATTGGCGATTGAACGTGGAACGATTTAAATCAGTTGTATATTTTTGAAGCAGCTTTTTCATATCCAATAATCTAATAAAAAGCAACCAGTCTTAATTTCTGACATATATATACTACAACAAAAATAATAAAGTGGTGTGAAACATGAACGGGAAATAATGAAATTTAAAATATACCGAGTTTTCTATATTATGGATATATAACTTCGGAAATGTATATTCTTAAATCGGATTAAATGCTTATTCCAATATATTATAAAATGTACTCACAGAGTAACTAAATCGCTATTATATCTCAATAATAATTTATAAAATCTGTTTGAAGACATTTTGAGCGCATTTCGTCGTGATACATAGTATATACAATTGAAATTCGCTTTTACGATGTCTACATTCTTGAATCACAAAATAAAAGATTTAATATGCTAAGGCTACATCAAAACTATGTACATCGATTATGAATAGAGCATTGGTAATACCCTTTGAAACTTATTTCTAGTTTATATATATATATGTATATGATATATGTATGTATATATATATGCATACTGATTAATTTTATATATGTATTTATATATAATTAATCAATATGTATCATTAGTAAAATCTTAGATATGATTTTTCTCGCTTAAAAACTAGCACATGTATTTCAGATATATTTTATAAATATATTTGACGTATTTATTTTAAATAAAAGTACGAATAACACTCATAAGACAATAATTGAATTACGGTAATAAAAAAATATTGTAGTTTTTTTTAGCGTCAAGTAATCGGAACAGAATTGTGATAAGAGCGGACAGAATAGTAACATTCATTCAAGGGTAGAACGAATAAGCCATGCTTATTTATTATCTAATCTGCTCTTATTACATTATTACTCTTTATAGTTATCGATATAAAATACAATATTTCTCTTCTCCATTTTCATGGATTAACAAATATATGGTCCATAATTCTTTCGAATTGAGAAATAATTTCAAGAATGAAATAAATCAGCGGACATGTGCTTAATTTTTAAGCTATGCATAATATACAATTTCTTTGCAGTAAAAATATATAATGACTACAATATAGTACTTGATTCCTGACTAGCATGTGTTTATACGAGTGACTTTCTACTTCGCACTTAAGACGAAAAAATCTTTAATTGATATATTTGATTGATCTCTGATTCAAAATAACATGAATTTGACTGCATCTCATATATTAATAATGCACGAATGCACTGATATAAAAAAATCTACAGAAAATTAACAAGAAAGAAAGAAGAAAACAGAAAAATAACTCCTGTAATAGATAAATTTGCATACGCAAAAAAATTTTGCACTCAACACACTCTTGCTCAAATACATGCAATTCCTCATTCTCGTTATACGTATTTATGTGTGCGCGTGCAAACGCATACATACAGATCATGGTATATGACGGCTCTCTATCTTATGAATACACTTTTTTGAAGATATTACAATTTATGAACTTCCTGGGACCGTAAAATCCAGATACAGAGGAATATAAATTCAATTGTTTTGTGTATCATACTTGCGTAAAGTATCTAATCAATGTACGCAATTTCCTCATAATTCAATGTGTCTTACAAGTATCACTTTCTACAAATTGTTTTTGTATACGGTACTTCATTAAGGCTTCTACTGTCTATTTGATGCAGTTAACTATTGTATAATTTCTATATGCTTTAAATAAAGAAAAGACCGAAAGAGAGAATATTTTCGTTTGCGTGTTAATGGTAGATAATGGCGCCAACTTTTTTTAGGGAAATGCTCAATAAACAGAAGAACCGGTAGTTTTACAAATAATCAATTTCGCATAGGCCTGTACATATAAATTATACATTCTATAGCGCTGTAGTTATTCCCTACCACTCATTACACCAACTATTTCTCAGTCTTGTAATAATACTACTCTTTAATACTTTTATAATTTATATAAAATCAGTTGCACGTATCTTTCCACATTGTGAAAGAACACTGTGTCTTCAATCTAAATTAATGCATATTGCAATAGACTTTATGGATTTTATGCTATTATAACAGTGTATTGTATATAGAACACAAGCGGAGAAAGTTTTAAGAGTAAAAAATATTTTCTCGTGTACAAAACAATGTTGTGTTAAGATTTGGCCTGATGGAAAAACAATTCCATATGTTAGTTAAGGAATGATATAACAAGATGTGATAAGACTGCAACGACAAGGCAACTTTGCTTCATACTGAAAGGTTCTTGAAAATATCTAATATCTAAGAAAATAAAAGTTAAACTTCTCTATTTTCTTAGACATTAAAAAGCATTGTTTTGTGCTGTGATATAAAGTTATTAATGCTGTTGCAATCTATAACACATCTAACAATATGTATTGTCCCGCAAGTTCAATGCTTACAAATCTGCATTGGATAATGATGGCAACATCTATGATTTTGATCATAAACATTAATTTGATTTACTTGCCAGGTAGTATAATAATGTATAATGGATGTAAAACAAAATCCTGTGTGCATTAATTATATCGGCCTTATAAATGTATAACTCTAAGGTTTTATTATTGCGTTTAATATCACTATTATGCTAACTTCCTCAGCATGATATATTTACTGTATGTGTAATATTATATGAATTATATTCCTTCTCATAAATTTGTAATCTCCTCTCATGAAAACGGAATAATAAATGCTCAGAGAAATATGAATAGAAAAAGCACAAAATAAGTGTGCCCAAAATATACACAAAATATGTACGCATATTTGTACTTATAAATAAAGATATTAGAAATAGAATGTAGCTCTAGAGTTAAAATAATCGTTGTAAATATATTACTTAATTTCATAGTTTATCTATTTGTTCTTAATATATTAAATAGAATATGCACCGTTAAAATAGAAATAAATATTTTTGGTAAACGCTTCGTAGAAATGTGTGTACAGTATACACTAATCACAATTAAATATTTAAGTACATGATCTATTAAGTACAATGCAACAATAAATGAAATCAAAAGAAACAGAAAAAAATCGTTTTACATTTGCATTAAGTTATTTCACTTTATATCAAAAAGATTTGATAAAAACAATTAAAATGTAAGAAATAGATTTTAAAAAATATGTTGCAATAAAATTCAGACATATTGGCGACTATCGAAATCCTGAAATAGCTCGATCTTTACGCATTTCGTAAATCTTATTCAGAAATACTTGTCTATATTATTCTATATATAGTGCCGTCTTTGATTGCCCAGATACTCTGGTATTTACACACCATGTGTGTCCCATTAGAAAGAAGACCATTAAAGGCTGTAACACTTTATCTTAATCTTTAAAAAGTAACTTTTAAGTATGAAAACCCTGTGAATACTATGCAACTGACTACGTTCAGTGCATTTTTTTGGTTGTACAGAATGTGGATAGATATTTTTTTCAATCAGTACAAACAAACGGTCTCTCTAATGGTATTTTCCAAATATGAATTCTTAAAACTTCATAGAGTCTAGAATAATCGACTATAATTGTGATGTTTTCAAAGTTTTGTAAATTTGTCACATTAAAGTCACTCCTATTTTATACGCTTCTAATTCGAGTTCGTGACATCTAGAAACAAATATAAACTAGCATTCAACGTTTTCAAATTATAGAATCAAAAAGGGATACGATCTAATGTTACAATTTTGTTATATCTTTTATCGTTCCATAAAATTTTAAGAATTCTGATTTGAAAGTCTAAGAGTTATTAATCTCATTCAATTTTTTCAAAGATGACTGTACAATAGTCTATATAGAAGTATACTCATACAAAATAAGAAAGTATTTAAAAAACGATATACCCATATAAAGTATAAGATGCATATCTTTTACCCTAGGGCAGGATTCTTACTATACAAACTATTAATTTCTTATTGAGCATATTTTAGAAATTGTTTGAGTCGTTGTAGGAAGTGTTTGATTACTGACATTATTTCGACTATACGCTAGTACCTAGATTTTTGTAGATGTTTCTTTTTTTACATTTTTTAGATTATGATTGTGCTCTTTAGAGGAAGACTTTACGAAAACATCATTGAAACGAACGTCCGAATTTGGTTGAAGAGCGTTTTCGTGTTCTTAAGAATTATAAATTTTTGATTACTTGGCATACTATACTACGTATATATTGGTATGTGTCGAATGATACCTAGAAAGTGTGCTTGTAACCCCAGATATCCGCGTATAGTGTAAATAGTCACAATGCCCCAATTATAATTTCTACCGTGAATACTTTTACTCATTTTGTTTGGAATTCCTAGGAACTTCAAGTTTTTACCTCTTTTTCCCAAACAATATTATTACGTTCAAGCTTCCTGCAAAAAGAAAAATGTGACATAATTATTACACATCAAAAAATTGTAGAGATAAGGCGATTACATTTCTAATCACAAATTGTTTCTTTTAAAATACAATTGTACTACAATGTTATATAAATTAATCTAGATGCAGTCCATTTTCTTATAGACTGCAGTACTTACTTCGGGGAATAGAAAGTGTTCACGAGTGGGTTGTGGTTGCTCAAAGGGTGAACTGCTCATGTAACCAGGTGATGGTGATTCGCTCTTTTCTAACACTGGAGTGATATTTGCATAATTAGCAGATGCTGTTGTGAGAATCCGTCCCTGTTCTACCAAGATACTTCGATCAATCTTATAGTATTCCTTCCCGCTACGAGGTCGAAGAGTTGTTGCCACCGTTCTACCTCCCAATCTATATAAACATACATGATTGTCTTATATTAGTTGTACAAAGAACCAATTTATTAGAAATAATTAATTGCATCGTTATTAATTATCCAAACTATTACGGTCCACATAAAACCAATTTATATTATTTTTATTTTACGGTAGTACACTGAGATAGGATCTAATCTAAAAAAAAATTCAATATCTCTAAAATCAGCCATCTGTAAAACTAAAATATCTAAATGAATTACATGAAACAAAATAGTGAATTAGTAAAACCATTCATTTAATATTTTATAAATTTCCATCAAAACATATTTATAAATATTACAAAATAAAAAATAGTAATAAATTTCACGGCTAAAAATAAATCAATAACAAAGTTATATATAGAAAAGAATTTATAACTAAAAGAAAGTTATAAAATTCTTAATATCTTATAAATTTGTAAGAAACAATAATTCTATAGAGCTTTATATATTTTGATGGAGTCGTATATAAATTAAGAAGTTAGAAGAAAGATAATAGAACTTCCGCAAAAGTTGCAGCTACCTAAGACCCTACCTGAGACTGTCAGGCGTATCGGACGAAGAGTGTGAGGACAACGACAAAGTTTCGATGTAATCTGACATATCGGAAGTACCGCTGCTGGTACTTCGTGAATCGATATAAGGTGCATTGGAGACTTCACCGGGACTGTTGAAGCCCTTCATGGTCTTCGGTAAACACGTAGGTATGTCGGCCTCCGCGGATGAAGATTTCGTTGGTATCTTGATCTTCTGGAACTGGAAGGAAATTTCACGGAGAGGATCGCTGGACTTGGACTTCCTCGGCAGGCTGCTGTGATAACACGTGGGCGGTGGGCTTTTGCGGCAGACCGATAGCATATTCTGTTTTACCGTCGAGGCGACGGGTGCCGCTAACGATAACTCGAACTCCACGAATTCCGCCGTACGGTGACTCAAGGAGCCGGTGGAAACACCGGAATCGTTGCTGCTCGAGGAATCTCTATTGTGCCCGGTCTTGGATGGTACGGACGACGAGCGTCGGATCTTAATGAACGACGGCTGAGACGCGGCCGTCAACGTCTGCCCGCTCTCGTGATTACCACTGATCTTACTTTCGGAGTTGACGCACTGCGGCTCGCCGGTTATCAAAGTGTTCTTATCCGCTTCGCTCGAGCACTTGTGGATGGTAAGCGTGGACGGAAAGGTGTGGCTCTCGTCGTCCAGGTAATGCGCGGATTCCGCGGAGTAAGATCGTTTCCTGAGAAGTATGCCTATGCTACCACCGGCCTCCGCAACATTACCCACGTCCAGATAACGACGCCTGAGATACGGGCTGGACAGCATCGCCGATCCTGGCACACGATACTCCGAGTCGGAACGCTTTTTGTTTACCTCGAGCAACGTGGATCCCGATAACGTCGGATTACTGGAACTCTTGATGCCGCTGCAAAGCCTAGACAAGATTTCCTTTGAACAAGCGTTGTGAGCCGGTTGCATCGGTAAATAAGCAGGGAACGGTTTCTTCGGAGTTTGCTTGTCCGGATCCATGACCAAATAATCGTTTTCCTTTTCCTTCGCGTGACCGCATTTCTCGCAAACTTTCGAAGTATTGTCGCTCGGCGCTTCGGGCGCTGGTTCTTTCAATTGATCCGCGAATTTCTCAATCTCTTCCTGCGAGATACTGCTCTTGGTTAAAACATCCTTGCTGTTCTCGTAATGCTCCAGTGATTGCGTAAAGTCGATGTTCACATAATTCGCTTGCTTCGCTTCCGGTTGCGTATCTATTACCGGTTCGACGTTCTCGTAATTGTTCGATTTATTTCCCGCGGCGCAGCCGCAGCTCTCCGTAGACTTCTCGTCGGCGGATTCATTTTTATTTACCCTTCTGGCCGTTGCGTAAATGGAAACTTCTCCACTGGCGTTTACTACCGGCATCTTGCCTTCACCTGAGAGCTTCACGGGATGAACGGTGACGCCGGTAGGTTCGATTCCCGCGCCGCGTCGACAGTAGGGTAAGACAAAGCCGGCCCAACTCATAACATTGTGACATGGGCATCCCGAAGATCTAGGTGACTGTACTGTGAGTTTCGCAGGACATCCACATCCTTGCAGGACCACAGCCTGCGGTACCTGAGGTGTGTCGTAATTAGGATAAGTTTTCGGCAGTGTGAGACATTCCTTTATTTTCCTTGGTGTATCGTAATACTGTTCCGGTTGCGGACCTTGTTCCAACAACATGTGATGTCCCAGAATCGTTTTGGGAATGTCGTAGTTCTCGTAAGGTCCCGCAGCGCCGCGAGCTGCGGGTTGTTCCTGAGCCTGCTGCGTTTGTTGAGATTGTTGGGGTTTCCGAGCGTGCACGCAGATTTGCTGGTCAGCAGGCAGTGGCATTGGCGGTTTTTTAGGCTTCTTGGCAGTGACGGACTGACTGGTTGTTGGCAGTGAGGGCGGTTGGGACGGTTTTGGCGGTCTCGGCGGTAATGTGCTCGGGCTCGGTGACATTTGACGAGCCGTCGTCTGTGCCGTCTGAGACTGGGCGGTTTTCGACTGCGCACACTGACATTCGATTTGCTGCGAGCTGGAGTAATCGCTCTCGTGGCTGCTGCTGCTGTAGGAGGACAAAGAAAGTCGGTCGAAGGTACGAGGCTGCAAGTGACATCCTAGATTGTTCAACGTGCTTGCAGCGGGGCTGCTTATGCCGCTCATAGTGGTCGTGGTGATCAAGGTCGACGATTTCGAAACAGTACCGAGTTTACTGATGCAACTCGCGCACCTCTCAAGGCCTGCTGCGCCCTGACGAGTGAGCGAACAGCTACGCCATTCGCTACCGGGCTGCTGATCAGGTAGCTCCGAAATGGACACCGTGTCTCTGCAACTGTAATCGCCATCGATCTCCGTCTGTTGCCTGCTTTCCGTGGATGACCAATACGGCGAGCTCTCATTCTTGCAGCTGTCGCAGTGTTCCTCGTACGTCGACGTTGAATACACGGCCGAAGAGAAGAAATCGCTGGCTCTGGTCTCGGCGCGGGAACACTGACGTCGCCCTGGACTGTCCAGCAACGACAATTGTTCCCTACCAAGCGGCGATCGTTTCTTTGTAGTGAGCTTTCCCTCAGCCGCCAACTGCAACGTTTTAACTATGTCGTCCCCCTGATCGGTTATTAGCACGTGCAGCCCCTCCCCCCGACCGCATCTCGAACCGCCCTCGAAGCAGAATCTGCCCTCGACTACGCCATATCGTCGCAGATGCGCGATTTCCCAGATACCGACGAGCCGAGGAGGCACGCCGATGGTGATACAGAAGCGACGGTCCTGAATGTGCAAGTGCGCCGGTCCATTACTGAACTTCGCTTTTGATGGTACCGAGGAGATGAGTATCAAGAATTGTTGATCTGTTGAGAAAGATTGGCGAATTAAATAATAATAATAATTTTTATCTCAGAATTTCGCAGAGTATCCTGCGTCTTTATAATACATATAATGCCTCTCGTTCTCTCTTTCTCTTTCTCTCTCTCTCTGTTTCGCAATAACGTAGTTCGCATACAACTTACCTTCGCCTAAATTGTTCGAGATCTTAACTTGCCATTGTATCAATCGCTCTCGCGTATCAAATGCGAGAACGACTGTCACGTCTTGACAAATTATAGCAATCGTATTGGATTCTTTGTCGAGTGTAAAACCACTTTCCACACCCAGAAAGTGTTGCAAGCTCAGGGACGCTTTTGTTTGGCCTTGCTTGTAACGATCCTTACTGTCCCCATAAAGTTGCAAATGTAAGCAATCTGTTAACGGAAAAAAAAGAATATTTATTTGTTCCGCACATATATTTTAACGTTGCACGATGTTTTTAATTTCTCTTTTGTGCTCATTTTTTTTCTCTACTAAATTAAGAAGGAGATTTGTTTTCTCCGTACATGTGTATGCGAAATAACAGATGTTTGATATTTATTAAAATATGTAAATACATTCAACGCGTTTTACAATACATATTTCCCGCTACTAAATAAGTGGTAATAAACGGATTCCCATTTAGAGAAACATTTGTCTCCAATGTCTCGAAATAAATTCCGTCATATGTTTACGTTTTCCTCGTTAAGTTTCACCCAAGAAAAATTTATGAAGCGTTCAGATTCTTGGTTCGAAAATATCCTCGAGTTACAGGGATCATATATTAATGGTTATTGCCAGGAGCAAAGCTGTTCTTGGAAATTTTTTTTTGTTGCTTCAGGCAGCAACAGATGTGCCAGCTGTCACCGTAGAAAGGTCCGAGGAAGGGGAGTCCTTTGTAACCGATAACAAGCAGGAAGGGTCCTTTAAAGGGAGAGAGAGGTGTGGAACTAATTAATTTTTCGATGACAAATTCCACCAATTTGTAACACGTGAAACGCAGAGATCCGTCACTCAATTGCTACAATTAATTTTAAACAAATGTATATTGAACAATTGCGTAAACAATATTTCAACTACATTAAATAGAGACCGCTAACTAACCGGTTTATAATTATATGTAATCAAAATTTATTATAAAATGCGATACGTTTTGTTATATATCCGCAACGTTGTATCACTATATTATGCAAAATGGAGTTAATTAATACACTGCCATTACATCAAAGTTTTAAGTCACTTTTGTCGATCTAAAAAAAAAAGTGGATGACAATATACTCTATTAATAATCCATTTTCATAAACGTGGCTTGCAACAAGTCAAAGCGACATTTGATCTGCGGTAAACTCAAAATTTCCTCAACCGTGAAATCAAAAGAAAGAACATCCTGTAAAAATAGGTAATATAATGCATTCTGCACAGTTTGCCAAGCAGACACAACATAGCGGAGATAAGGGGGAGTCTATTATGCAAATTGCGAGATACCGCTCGTATCAACATGATAGTGAAAGCAAAAAGTGGAAACGCTTCAAGAGTGTGCAATGTTTTCCTGTTTATTATCTTATTGCTCCCTTCCTTTTCCCTTCTTTCGCTCACTACGGTGTAATGCAACCGTGACACAACGCAAATCTCTCTGTATACGCATGCCATTAACACAATCTTATCAAAGTCTCATTAATTAAGGATAATTATTAACCCGTTTGAGGTAAACGAACGACAAAACAGTAAGACTATTGTTAGCAACTGCGTTTAAAAACAAGCGTGAGACTTTACCTGCCACTGGCGATAATTTCCGCATAACGCACCATCTTGACTTCCACTGTAAAATAAATTATATTGTTCAGATGTATAATATGAGACAAAATAATTCGATATATAATTATATATAATATTTTTCAGTAATCAATTCTCTATCGCAGGTGTTAAACGAACATATAAGCGTAGAACGTACATATATGTATAAAGCTACGATAGACAATATATGTATAACTATAGTCGTTCAGAATTTTACGTTTAGAAAATTAAATGTATTTGTTTTATTAATAATATATTTAATCCATTTCTACATTTATTTAATGCAACAAATAATTTGATAACCAAATTTCAAATATAATAATAACAAAAAGATAAGTTTATTCTTAAATAACAAATAATAATAGTTTCAAATAGTAATTTCTTATTTTGATTTATACTTTCAAATCTAATATTTGTAGCTATACATATATTTAAAAAATACGCTTCTTTTATACTATATACAATACAAAATTTTATCACAGAAAAAATCATTTTTTTTAATTTGAAACATATTAGTTTGTACTCTATAATTTTTATCAAGCACGATTGTGATAAAAATTATATGAAACTACGGTGGACTTTCTCACGTAGGTATTCGTTTGAGTTCACGATCAAAGTAAACGAGGCTTCTATCTTCTCAAGTACCTAGCTCTACCACCCTCTTATTAGCAAACGAGGACTAGCTTTTTATAGACTTGGATTAGCTACTCCCTGCAGCCTTATCCTTAAATAATTTAATTTCTTTTCTCAAAAGCCACTTTAGATATACTTCACGCCAAATATCTTGAAGATATCGCAGAGTATCGATACATAAATAATAAAAATGATTAACATTAATTTAAAAAGTAAAAATAAAATCAAAACAAAAATAATTAAGATTTATATTTATGCAAGCAACGCCATATTATTAACACTATATTTTTAGAAACTATTATTATTAAACATAATATTATTAAATAAATTTTTAGAAACTAATTTTGGAAACACAGATTTCACACGAAATGTTGAAAAAGATAGAAATATAATTCTCAACATACTTTATCAAATACATGTTGTAAGAAGTAAAATATTTCTATATAAAAGTCTCCGATAACAGGCACGATAGAGCATATTTACACTGATAGTAGAATAACATGTGTCAGGAATTAATCACACGTCATTCTTACAAAGCATCTTACAAATTTTCATCACAAGCGCGTGCTTGTGATATTATAGAGTACAAACTAATATGGTCCAGATTAAAAAGAATTTTTTGTAATAAAATTTGACATTGTAAATATAAAAGAATCGTATTAAATATTAAAACAAACGCATTTTTAAAGATTCACAATGCTAGTAAAATTATACGAAAAAAGATATCGCGAGAAATTATTATTAAGGGTATTTCCTTCATTAAAATTTCTTTCATCTTCATCTATAATAGTACAAAATATTAATAGAGATCTATCCAATAAAAGTATTAATAGATTTAGCGTCTAGCCAATAAATTTATCTATACATTGAGAAAAAAAATTGTTAATCCCAAAAAATATTTAGTCCGATACGAGCAACTAAATATTTTAGGTAGTTTAACTAAACATTAGTTAAATTAATTCTTGATTAAAAAATGTTAAAGTTTGACACGAATGCATTACGCCATTTTCAGTGCAATAACTTAATAATTGTTGAAACAACTAATGTTTAGTTAACTAACTAACATGTTCAGTTGCTCGTATCGGGCTAAATATTTTTTGGGATTGATAAATTTCTTTTCTCAGTGTATCTATTCAACAAAAACGAATAAACATGAACGACAAATCGTTCATCCTTCCATCCTTCACGGATAAATAATCCCATGGCAAGAATACATCAATTAAAAGCTAATTACTCCGAATTTTGCGTTGCTCATCAAAGAATTTTACATCTTAATTTTTATATAAGTTTCATAAATGCTCGAGAACGTTAATCTCGAGCGTGTCCCCCGCTGTCGAGAATCGGATGGCGTATACGCCTTCTTCTGCAGGGGTCAAGCCTGTAGGTACATAAAACGCTCAAGAACTTAACGAGCCGGCGGCGCGTCGCGCAAAGTACACATACGCACGCTACACAAACCCGCCCCCCTCGTAATCGTTACATAATTTTTATCATGCGCCAGGCGAGTCGTGTGCACACAGGTGACTCGTCGATAAGCATCGCGCGTCCGGCGCACGTTTCCCGAATTCGTGTGCAGGGATGAAAACCCTCCACCCCCCCATCCTCCACCGTGTCCCTTACGCCCCGCAATGCGCCTCGCTCCGCTCCGCGCGGCGCGGCGCGTCGCGGGGGGGACGTCGCGAATAATAGGCGAATTCACGCGGGGGAGCCGTGGAGAGGAAGGGGGAACGCGTTCGCGCGACTGTCGCGCGATTCGGGGGGCGGAAAAATCGGAGCGCGGAGGAGCGAGGGGGGGGGGGGAGAAGGGGGAAAGGACCGGGCGAAAAGCGCGATCGACACGCGGGCGATCGGCGGCGCGGGAGGGGGGAGAGGGGGGAGAGGTGGAAGGGCACTCACCTTCTTGCCGTCGCGAAACTTGACGTTCCCCTCGATAATGCAACTGTTATCCACCATTGTGGAGGGCTCGCTCCGTTGCCGCGCCGTTGCCTCGTGACAGCTCTCTCATTACCGCGTTCGATCGCGCCGCACGATCGCGCTGCTGCCGCGGCGCGACACCACCACCATTCGGGCCCCCCCTGCCTGACCTGACCTGTCGTACCCGCGAGAGAGCGGTCCTCGGCCGACACAACCCGCGCGCGCGACGCCCCGCGCTCTCCCTCGCTCAGCCGCGGCCCGAGTACGAACCGGACGCGGGCGAATCTCTCTCGGGGTTGCGGGCGGCCGGAATCACGCGGCGAAATCCATACTGCGCCCCGTACGGTCAGCCCCGTGCGACTTCCATCTTGACAATACTCGATTACTTGGCCCCGCTGCCTCGCGCCCGAGCCCCTAGCCCCCAGCAGCGCGACCCGCGCGAGCGCGTCACCCGCGCGCGCGCGCGCGTGCATGGCCGGCCCCGCGGTGCTGCGCCCTGCCGGGCGAGGGGGAAAACGCGCGGGAAAAGAGCGGCAATTTTAAAAATGTTCGATCGCGCTCTGGCAATACGGGAAAGGGTTAGGAGAGATAACTGGGCTTTTTCTCGGAAAATGAAACGTCTCCGCGTCGCCCTCGAAATTTTTCAACCCTCCAGTGGATGCAGTTTCAACCTGTTACATTTTAAGATATATATGGGCAACAATGAATAATATTAAACAGAAAACAAAAATATTAATTGACTTAATATTTATTTAGCATAAATAACGTAGGGTGTAAATTAATTATGTAGTGTAGGGTATATGGATTGCGCGGGCCGAGCCTCGCTCGCTTTTCGAAAAGGAGCCGACGGAAATTGGCCGCGAGAGCTGGCGAGAGCTCGACGAGGCAACATGGCCGCCGCGATTCGCACGAGCGCCGCGCGAAGCGGCGGGATTGGTCAGATGATATTCGTGACACCGCCGGCCCCGGCCGCGTCGGTTGGTAACATTGCGCGTGGTCGAATCCCATCCGTGATGATGACAGTGTGGTGACAGCCGCGTATGCGCTCCGTTATCCGTTAGCTCCCCGTTGCTCCTCTGCGTGGTCGCGCGGTGTTCGCCTCGCTTCGTGCCGCACGGTCCGGGTTGCCGCCATCCTCGGACGATCGTCAGGACTAGCGCCGAGGCTCCCCCCCCCCGAGGTAAGCGACCCCCCCGCCCGGAGAAAACACCGTCGGCCAGATGGCCCGCGAAACGCGGCCGTCCACCTGTGCGCGACCACCAGTTTGTTTGCTAACACGGCTACGGGGCCGCGTAACCCTTTCCGGTTACATATGCCAGTATTGCCAGTTCGCGGGCCGCGCGGCTCGTTTTATTGTTATTATTATTATCGTCATCGTCATACTCGCCGTTCGCTCGCCTCCGAGGGAACGGCGGCACTTTCACACAAGCGCACACCGCGTCCGTCAGCGTTGCCGTGTCGAGGTTGCCGTCTGTATTAGTTGAAGAGCCGCGAAGGTGGGCGGCAGAAGTGGGTGGAAGTTCCGAGAGGCGAGAGGGGAAGTTTCTCCGGAATTGTTTTTTTCTCGAAGCCAGTGGGTAATTGAGAAAAATTGACCCTGTCCGGGGAGATGGAAAGAAAGCGGGTATTTCCGGAGGAGCCTAAGCCTTTGGCAGGTCGTCGCCTTTCAGGTAGTGCAAAAAAATAATATCCCGATAGACACTTCTCTGGTTTTGTGATGTGCATCTGTGGAAAAAGAAAAGAAAGAAATCTCGTGGTGAGATGTTGGTGAAAGACGAGGACAAGATCTGTTTGAAATCTCTTGTTTGCGTAGAATAGAGAGACAGCTTATTAATTTAGTAATTAATAATAATAGCGTTGAAAGTTGTGATGATTAACACTTTCGATTTGTTTCAGAAATTAGAAAAGAGATTAGACCCGTCAAACGTTTGATAGTGAAGCAGATTCTCTGAAATTGTACGGACAAGAATATTTACACTTGCAATTGATTTAATGTATGTTGCATCAATTTTATTTATTATTATGACAAATGTTATTATATAATATAAAATTAATTACTTATTATTGTGACGAAATTTAGAAAGTAATGTACCATAAAAATTTTACTTGTTTAAAGAAACTTTTGTTTCAACGCTTATTATTTCATATATTGATGTAACGTAGATAATATGACGTATAAGATAAACGGGGGCTCGATTTCACAACGATCTCCATATAATTTAATTCATTTCATATACATTTACATTGTTGTAATGATTTTATTTGATTACACGTAGGTGGGAACGGGAATAACGTTTTCCGAGCTGTTACGAGTATGTTGACCTCAAAAATGTTCGCGTTCGCCGCGACAATAAAATTAACGCGTTGCCGCGTGAGAAAAGGAATGAGCATAATGCAGCAATACTAATTTCTTTCATTTCGCGTGCCGTTGCGAAACTGTAAGGTGAAACGGTATCGAACTTGCGCGAAAGTCGCACGGTAGGCCGCCTTAAAATCGCTCGAGGACCCAAGCTCGAGCATTCCTCGAGCGCCGGTAGTTACGAGACACTCGATAACTTTACCGTTCGCTCATCTTTCTTCCACACATCGTTAAATCCCTAAATTAGATGGAACTTACCTCCTGAGGCGTGAAAGGACTTGTGCCGCGCACGTTAAGTGATCCTAATGGAACGTACACGAATACCCCGCGAGAGTATAATACTTTTCAATCGCGATAACTTTATAAGCTTGGAGATTATCGATTCGTAAGAAAAGTTCGATTAAATGTCATCGTTTGTTTGCAATTTTATGGTCAAGTATTTTTTTCGCTAATTAAGCCGTCTCCGAAGCATGTGTCTCCTCGTTAGAATAAAGTTACTCGAGATTAATTTTTAGCAAGATTGATTATTTTTACTACTTGATTCCGGGATGTAATATTCTTTGGTAAATAAATTGTAAGTAAAGAGGAACATTATAGATATATTTCTGATCAGATTAGAATGAAATATAATTAAATCGCGTTTTTAAATGTGTCTCGTATCGCTTCAGCGGTGGGCGGTGCATCTGGACAGTTTTAGGATGCCTGTCGCTTTATTTGGGCAACGAGACGGAACACGTTGGATCAGTGAGACTTGGGAGCAGATATAGGCGACCTTTGACGCTAAATGTCGGTGTAAATTACGGGTCGATAACTCGGTACCGGATCTGTGCCTCTTCCTTTCAGCGTTTCGCGTATTGTGTTTTCGCGCGGAAACTGAAAATGACTCGATTACACCACACACGAGCCTTATAAATAATTTGAATGCGACCTAGATTCCGCCATTACTATGATTGAATCTTTTACGTCGTTCGTAGCCCCGCGTTAACCTTTTTTCCTTTTTTAAAATTCAGTCAATAATAATTGAGCAAAGTTTGTTTCATATATTACGTCTCCATGTTTTATCAAGTTTATTAAATATTTGTATAATCTTTGAAGAAAATAATCTGAATGTTATTTAGGGATAGAATCCTAAAGAGAAATTACATCTAAAAATAATATATATTATATATATTATATAAGTAGATATCATATTGTTCTTAAAAAATATTAAAAAGGGAAAAATTAATTTTTAGAGAAATAAAGGAAAAAATGGAGGCTTTTATATACACCTGTTGAAAGATTACTTGGAAAACTTATTAAACCCACTGCCGAAAAACGGCTTAGTGTGTATGAAAATGGGTTTAAAAGTGATTGATATCGAAGATATTAATTCTTCCAGTTACATTCAATTGGAGTCACATAGTAAGTCGTGTGGGATGGGACTATGAGCCATAACTAGAGCAGATAAAATTCGCTCGCCATTGCCTATATTTACGTGTATTAGCGTATTTACATGTATTTACACGGGATAGCGTTGTTAATAGTATAAAAAATACAAAAAACAATTTTCTTTTTCTCTGTCTCGCGTAAATTTCAATTTCTAAATATTTAAAATGTCCGAGCATTTATATTTAAAAAATTGTATCCATGAGACGGCATATTGTCGTGTTCAGTGAATATAATTATTGACAAAGTTTTACATAAAGAATACATGTACACATAGAGGATTGAGTTCGACAAAAACAGAAGCGATATGCTATACTTTTGAATTTATTGAACCTCTTTTTGACGATAAAACGATACGTCTAGTGGGAATACACCGACCTTCTAAAGTCGATTTGAGAGTAAAAATAACATCAATTCTACAGAAACGTGCCGTAATACCTAGGTGTGTCTGCACACACACAAATAAATCATCAGACTTCATTGAATACTTTGAAATTTAATCTTCCTAACGTATTGTGCAATTGTAAAAAGATTAATTATAGTGTTCGAGTTGGAGTAAAGAGATATCAATGATTTTATACGATATATTTTTATACATTTATTGTAAAACTTATTCGAGAGAATCACAGTTTCGCTTCAATGTAATTATTTTGATATTATTTTTATTAAACATATAAAATAAACCGTCATTGTTTTGCACATTCGGCTATATTTAAATATAATGAGATCATACATAATGAATTTCACAAAAATTGAGAGGAAACATTTAGATAATCCGGAAATATTTTTTTCAACATTTCAGGCGAGTTTTAATATTAATTTTGCGATATGCTGAATAATTTTTGCTTTTAAATTAATGTAACCATTTTACCTCTTGTTTCTTTGTCCAATTAAATTAAAACTTTGAATTGAAATGTATGTACTGAATTCAGGGTATATATATTGTCGCTTATATAAATAGACAAATAGGATGTGTCGTCTGCATGTTGCGGACTCTTCACGTTAACTTTTTATCTCGAGTAGCGCACGGCATTTTCAGCTGTGCATTACTCCAGGGAAATCCTTATGCATTATTAAAGCCGCATATTTTAAATGTATTCAATTTTTCTGAAACTTCTCTGTAAAAGAACGTGGAACTTATGTCCTTTTATCACATAAGCGACGATATTATCACGCATGTAAGTGTTTGTGGCCACGTAAGCAATGTGCAAAATTCTAGTGATAGCATTACATAATTGGCAATTTCCCCAGCAGACGTGAATATACATGCTTAGATATTTTTAACTCATAATTTAGCGGATTTAATGTAAATATTTTCGAAGGACAAAATATTTCTGGATATAACCCGAATTTTTCTCGCAATCTTTTCAAAATTCATTAACTTATGGCCAACATGTGCAATAATAAAATTTCGTTTTTACAATGAGTGTTCAATAAAATAAATATTGAAGCAATTAAATATTACAAGGATGCAATGAAATATAACAATGTATAGAAAGCAGTATAATTTATAAACGCGTTTAATTAAGTTATTAATTGAAATGGTACAAATACAAATTGAATTATTGAACTCCGCTTTACGAGAACGTAATATTTTATTAATATTGCCGCAGATGAGGAAACATGCGTGCACATGGCAATGTAAATGTCAAAAATAATTAATCGTTATTCATTCAATGACGCAATCGTGAGTAACAACGCGAAAGTAACGAGTTTTTTTTTATACGTTTGCATTTTTTGTTCAGTCGACAATGTTTCGATTAAAAGAATTTTACATAAAAAAATTTTAACAATACGAGAATACAAATATCCAATTTCATATTTTTTAATTAATCAGAAGCACGGGCTTTTTTTTCATTTGAACGGAATTCGAATTAAAGCTTTGAGAGATGAGCAAGAGATGTGGCATGCAGGAAATAGAATTTCAGTTGGAAATATTGAACGGTAATCTTCTATTTCTATTCAAAACAAGGTCTAGAGACTCTAACGAAAATACTTGGAAAATATTTTCTGATGACGATGAATCATTTTGCACAGGATGGATCGAAATTACTCCATGATATAATCTAGTCACGGGCAGGCAAATGTTCCGGCGATGAATGATGACGAATACACATTACTGGGAAAATATGCAACAGATACCGTTATTGTTATTGTAGCGTCATACTAATCTCATGCATTATTTTACGGTATTTTTTTTTAATATGGTTTAAAAATGTTTAATTTTTTAAAACGTTTTTCATATATTTTCTTTTTTTATTTTGGCGCAATTTTCTGATTTTAACACTTTTTTGAAAAATTTTGAACATTTTTTTAAATTATGAAATGTTGAGCAATTTCTTTAACTGGAAGTCATTCTTTAAAGAGTTATTTTGTTTTTAATTGATAAATTTTTATCTTTTGAACCGATTTTGTTAAAATTATATTATTTCGTAGTGTTGCAAAGATGATTTTCAATTATTGTCCATTTAAACTAAGAAAAAATTCTAACTCTTCTTCGTGCATCTTCGTGTATCTCTTTAGAGATATAAAATGATAATTATTTTTCTAATATGTGATAAGAAAGTAAGTGATTCTCTGTTTCACATTTTCAATTGCGAACCTTTCGCTAAATTGTTTTTGTGAGATTTGGACGATTTATTTTAATGATAAATATGTTTAATAAAAAATTAAAAAATGACTGTTTAATTGAATCTTTAAAATACAATTAAACAATATTATTTCTTGTTTTCGAAATAATATCAAGTAAATAATATAAATTAATATTGAATATTATATTGATCGTTCACTAAAAATATTAATTAGAAAATTTAGTGTTAAAGAATCAGCTTTATATTTACGGTAGAATTATGATGAAATAAAAATACAATGTTTATGAAATTGTATCGCAGAGAAATTGCATAAAAATATCCTGGAAAATTTCTCGAGATTTTCTCGGAAAAGTTATTACATTTGAAAAGACTAAATTATGATTAAATCTCTCTCTCCCTCTCCCTACATTTATTTTTATCTACATAATTATAAATAAACAGTAAGAATAAACAGTTTGTGCTCCATACTAATTGAAATAATTTTTCAAGTAAGATTATTTTGAAAGAACAAAAATTAAAAATAAATGTCGGAAGGTCTGACGAATCTAAGATTAATTCAAGACTTGGTGAGAAGAGCGAAGGATCGCGAGTATTTAAAAGTACTCGAGTGCAGAGGGTTGAAAGAGTTTCTAAAAATTTCTGCAATTGGTTTAATTGAAATGTTGTTATATAATTTTTAATATTTTATCTGTCGACACGAGAACGCCCAGTGTTCTCGACGACAGGCCCCACGTACTCGGTATCCTCTTATTTATTTGTCAGGAGACGGACGTCGCTGCGCATGTGGAGCGTCCTGGCCTGCGCGGGCTGCATCGACCCTCAAACCCATTTCGTACTCTCCAGCAGTACATGCCTAGCCGGATCCCACCGTGCCGGGATAATCGGGAAAATAAGTGAACCGATATCGTATCGAATTGGTCGAGTTAACCGTTTAACAATTCGCCATCGAGGAAACGAGAGAACGAGAGAGAGAGAGAGAGAGAGAGAGAGAGAGAGAGAGAGAGAGAGAGAGAGGGAGGGAGGGAGCATCTTGATAAGGCGAAAAAGGAGCCGCGGACATCCGAGCGAACGCGTTTCTGATTACGTTATCTGCCTTACCAGAGTATATATGCACTGACACGATTTTTGTTAACTTGTTTTTTAAGGGCATCGTTCGTCAAAATAATTTAGAAGTTAAATAACCACAATCATAGATTTAATTTTGCGAAAGTGGCGAAAAGAGCTTTGTGCGTGCATTAAAATAAAACGTTAAAAATATGTCGATCTTGTTGCTTAATTCTCTATTATTGCTAAAGAAAATCAAAATAATAACCAGAAACTTTTAATTCTTAATATTTTTAACAGTTATTTTTGTTGATAATTGATATGCAGCGTCGAATCTTCCATTAAAACCCACTAAAAAATCTTGAACTTTGTTATAAATGGTCTAACCGGTGAAAAAAATCTAAAAAAAAATTCACGTGCTGGCATTATTTATAAAAGAGTTTGTTTTAAACTTTTTGGAATTCTTCGCGGAATTTCTGATTCTACTTACAACTTCCTTAAGTAATTAATCGTTTTAACTTGGCAGAGACGAGTCTTAAATCCTTTTACTATGTTGTAAACGTTGTAAACTGTTCGAGAAGCGCTCTCATTATACCACAAGAAAATACTTAGTAATGAATCTTAACGCAACTAGGATTAAATGAAAACTGTTTTCCATTCTGCGGTCTAAATCATTTTAATAATAAATCAAATCGTCCATTAAAACATTATTAATTACTAAAATGAAGATACATATTGTGTCTTGTTTTACTTATTTAAAAAATGTAAACTCGCGTTTAATAACAGAAAACTTAATGCAATGGATTTAATGCAATGCTTTGCGAATATTATTTTAAGCGAATTATTCCTGACAAACGAATTTATTTCGAGCTCTTTCGCTGAAGTCGCTTCCTTTGTTTGTCTTCTGCGCGTAAATAGTTTAGCTGTTTAGCAATAGCTTTCATTAACATTCGAGCTGTGTTGCATATAGGTTAGTAATTTGCCTGATAATAACTTGAAATTTTTACGACGCAGCAATTCTAACGACACGACGCAGGTGTTCATCGACCGCGGTCTGCAGACAACATTGACATTAAGAATTGTGGATAATAAAGCCAATTCTTTAAGACAGATAAATTTCTGCTTTACAACTTTTCGAAAAACATGTATATACAGCGGGGATACGTAACATTTTGATTAATAATATACTTTAAATATTTAGAAAACTCGAAAATTGTGATAAAATGTTTAACGAACTTTGAAGATGCTTTGATCTTTCGATTCTTAATACTTTTTAAGAAAATACTTATTTACACAAATTTTACAATACGAATAGGATACAAATGAATGTAATACAAATAATTCTAAAGACGCGCTAAGCAAATGAAATAATTCAATTCTAAAATTAATCCTTGTCTCTTCAGAGACACGAGAGACGCGGCTCGAAAAACGGTATCCCGTCGTATTCCGTTTGCTTCCCGTTTTTGCTACTCCTGCATACAGTACATAATACATAGTCGTAATAGCTAGCTCGGATTCACCTGCTCTTTCGCCCGCTAATTCGTTCACACGCACTAATTGCTTCCTTCTTGATCTCCTTCGTGTCGAGCTGCTTCGCGTTGCTTCACCGAGCATGGCGTTCATACGGGACGTTTCACAAGAGTGCTGTGTCGCCTACAGAAGGATAGTCTTCGTTATAAAATATTAAAATACCTAAAATACCTCAGAATAATTTTTCTCTTTGAGTCTTCACTTATTAAAAAATGTCTCAAAAATTTTACGTATAGCAAACTAGGAATCGAAAAGTCTTTCTTTTTTCGTATAATTAACAAATTGATAGCACCAAAGGATTTTGATGAGATATATCTAAAAGAAAAATAATTAATATATTAAAGTCCATAATTTTCTTCTCACCAGAGAATTTTGATGAGATATATATAAAGGAAAGATAATTAATATATTAAAGTCTATAATTTTTTTCTCACCGTTACTTTCAGATCTCAAAGCTATTATCTCATTGTGTTCTTCTTCTATTCTTTTTGAAAATTTCTTTCTAAAAAGATGTCATTATTTGTTTTTTTATCTTTTGCTTCTGATAGATGCAAATATCATTTATTTAAACACTTTTAAAAATTAATAGAGTGATTGAGAAATATAATTCTGAATCTTAATAATCTAAATTTTAATCTTGATATGCGAGAATGGGTCTCTTATCGATTTGCAGAAGACGTTCTGTAAAATCGATCGTCTAAAAATGAATGGTTTGCAGAAAAGGGTGTCGACAATTGTTGCGTGTAAAATCACGCGACGATGTGAAGATAAAAACGGTAGAAACAAGAAAGCAAGAACGCTTTCCGCGAACGCTAAAATCGCGAACGTGAATTAAAGAAAAACTGTCTCGATGGTTCTTCGTGGCTTGTTGGCCCCTGCGGCAGCTCGTTGGAGGAGAAATAAAACCGCGAAAAGGTAAAATGAGCATTGCGCCTGATTATTAAAGAAATATATATTATTCTCCTTTTATGTATCAGATGTGTGACTTTACTGACCAGAATTCTGAACTAAAGTTAAGTAAAGAAAGGCGCCACTTAAAATAATCCCATTAATTTTGAATGAAGAACATCGAGAAGCATTAACAATTAACAAACTGATTTCGTCATAATCGTTATTACCGGTTAAACTGAATCGTCGATTGGTTAAGCTCAATTGTGTCCGTTTTAATTAATGGATTTCGATCGAGCGTAAGCGACTCGCGTTTATAACGCACAATTACAAATTACAATTGTAGGCACACGCTCAAGTGTATACCACTTAAACAGATCACTGCGGTGGACCGCTGAAAGGCCCGGATCGTATTGCGTTAATTGGTTACTCGCATTAATTCAATCCGTTTCGTTGCAGAAGCCAGAACGCCGCCTGGGACAGCGTGAACGCGCCTGCCGGCCAGTTGGGATTGTCACGATATGGACCGCAGGTGATGAGCGTGCTGTGTTTATGCACCTCCAGCATCCACCAATCCACCCGTAACGTCACGCAGACCGGCAAGATACTTCCAAGTCCGCCGTCAGACACCCTTTGCGAGCAGCGAATAACGCCCTCGCAGGAAATCCCTACTGACGAGCTGGCTCTATTAGCTAAACTGGAAGAAGCCAATAGGTGAATAATCAAGTGGCCCTCGCCTATTGTTTGATACCACAGCAAATCGACCGCTACATCTCCGAGTTTGCAAGAATCGAACGATTCTTGTGTCCTGCACGGACCGATAGATCAATACTTACCTAACAAACGCAGAAAGCAAAATTCTCACACTTTCCGCTTTCCAAGATTTGTAACACAATTGGAGAGACCTTCTGCATGTACACATATTTGGATAAATAACCTGGATTTCCTTTTGTTTCAAGTTTAGAATAAAAATGTTAAATGTTAATTTTGCTACACATTTTGGCTTGGAAATGATGCACAGTAGGATGCAAAATAAGCCTGCACTTTTAACTCAAAATCGAAAAATATGGGAAAAGACGTAAGTTTTGCTTTTCTATTTCCTTCGTATAACGTATGAAGTTAATTTATCTCGACTAACGCGCGTTATCAAATTCAACATAATTTATGAGAAAAAAATATTTAATTTACAAATGTATTTTTAAAGAATATATTTGTAAGAAATATAGAAATCGCTTGTATATAACTTTGCAAGATATCAGACATATCTATCAATATATCGATAGTTTGCAAAAATTGTATCTAACGCACGTAACTTACACAATGGCTCGCGAATAAAGTACCGAAATATTGTGTAAAATGCAGTGTAAATTCACGCGTTATTCTCCGCGGGATATAGCGCAAATAAAAAAAATCATGATTTTATTAATTCCAGGCTGATCGAATCCGATGCAAAGTCACTGAATTCTCTCCAGAGCAATCACAGCAGGAAGGGCTCCGATACATCTCAGATGTCTGTGGCGTCGGGGGGCAGCGGAGGTAACGGAGATGCTGCACCCCGACGCCACAACCCAGCCGATGGCGAAGAGAATACGTGGACTCTCTGGGGTCACATAGTGGCTGACTGGGATTATCATTGGAAGAAACGAAAAGAATTTGTTAAGGAATTGGTTCGTCAAGGCATACCTCACCACTTCAGGTAACACATATACACATGTGTATTGAAAGATATTGTATCTTATCAAAGCTATGATTTAGAGCATTATCTAGTTGATTAGTTTTATATACAATGTATATACATGTCGTCATTGCTGTAAATGTAAAAACAATGTTTATTTTACATTAAAACTTAATGTAGGTCATATATCATTTTAGGGGCATTGTTTGGCAATTACTAAGCGGTGCCCATGATTCTCCAGTTAAGAAGCAATTCGCCGAATATATTAAAGCAACATCAGCCTGTGAAAGGATAATTAGAAGAGACATCGCTAGGACATATCCCGAACATGATTTTTTCAAAGAAAAGGATGGTTTTGGTCAGGAGAGTTTGTTTAACGTTATGAAAGCGTATAGTCTACATGATCGCGAAGTAGGATACTGCCAAGGTTCAGGATTCATAGTAGGATTACTTTTAATGCAGGTAAAGTGCTAATAACATTACTATTATCAGTTATGAAATTAAAAAGGTATAATAAAAACAAGAAATTATCCATAAATTTATTTTTATTGAACTTGTATCTTTATTGATTCTTTATTCTACATGAAAAAAGTAAGGGAAAACATATGCATAGCTCGAATAATTTTGTTTATTGTTGCAGCAAATGCCAGAAGAAGAAGCTTTTGCTGTACTCGTAGCGTTAATGCAAGAGTATCGCTTACGGGACATGTTCAAACCAAGTATGGCTGAATTAGGGGTATGCATGTATCAGCTAGAACACTTAGTTGCTGATGCACATCCCGAACTTCATGCTCATTTCACGGCCCAAGGTTTCCATACGTCGATGTATGCATCTTCTTGGTTTCTTACACTATTTACCACAGCGCTAAGCCTTCCCCTAGCGTGCCGTATTTTTGACGTCTTTCTATCAGAGGGGATGGAAATTATCTTTAAGGTTGCATTGGCGATGTTGCAGTTAGGCAAGGAAGATTTGCTCAGTTTGGATATGGAGGGCATGTTAAAGGTAAAATTTTATTTGAAAAGTTGCGCTATTCACTCATAAGTCGTTAGATTAGATTCAAGAAATTATTGTCAGCGCCCAAATTTAATTTTTAGCATATTTTATATTCTTAAACGAGAATATGGATTATATATGTGTTCGCTTTATTTAAGATGACACTAATAACTTTTCCTTTTCATGCAGTTTTTCCAAAAGCAATTGCCTGGAAAGGCCGAAAAAGATCCCGATGGCCTCATGACGCTCGCATATGGAATGAAAATCAATCCGAAAAGAATGAAGAAATTAGAAAAAGATTACACCATCTTAAAGATGAAGGAGCAAGAAGAGATGGTCGAGTTACGCAGGCTCAGAGCAGAAAACAGATTGCTTAGACAAAGAACTGAACTTCTAGAAGCTGAGTCCGCCGAGTTGGCCGATAGATTAGTTAGAGGTCAAGTGTCACGCGCCGAAGAGGAGGAGACCGCTTTCATAGCGCAGAGAGAATTGGCAGCGCTTCGCCATTCGCATCTCGAGACGAGCCATCAGCTCGAACAAGCTCATGAGGAATTGAGGTCATTATCGATCCTTCTCGAGGAGAATGTGACGTCTAGACAGTCGTCACTCGACGAGATATTAGTGAAGCAAGAAGCATTATCGCAAAAGGAGGAAATGATACAATGTTTGCAAGAGGAATTGGTTAGAGTTAGATTACACGAGGCGGAAAACGATGCACTGATTCGGGAACTCAGAGGAAGGATACAAGAATTGGAACAAGATAAGAAGACTTTGCGCGAATCGACACCGGACAATTCCGTTGCTCATTTGCAAGAGGAACTTATTGCAGTTAAGCTTAGAGAGGCGGAAGCCAATTTATCTTTAAAGGTAAAGTCTTCCACGTCTCTGCATACAATATCTTACCATTTCTTATGAATATCACACTAATGCTAGATGGATTTACATAACTATGTCTCACACAGGACCTACGGCAGAGGGTCATGGAGCTAAGTGCAGCTTGGCAGAGGCATCTACAAGAGCATCGGTCCGCTCAATCAGCGCCTGCCGCTGATTCTACGCCAAAGAAGCTGCTCTTCTGGGAGAATCGGGGTCACGAGGTGCAGAAGTTTGAGGAAGACTTAATGACAACCAGAATTCGAGAGATGGAAGCGTTGACTGAAGTTAAAGAATTACGACTTAAAGTTATGGAGCTTGAAACTCAGGTGCAGGTAGCAACTAATCAGCTCCGTAGACAAGACGAGGGTGGGAAAGTACTTAAAGACGAATTGGAAGCTGCGTTAGCACGGGAGAAGGATCTGGCTGCCAAGCTGAGAGAACAACAACACAAGTATTCCGATCTGGAATCGAAAATGAAGGACGAAGCTATGATGGCTAGGATACGCGATGCCGAACACGCGCAGCAAGTGGCGGAACTTACGCAGAAAATAT
Organism: Temnothorax nylanderi; assembly: GCF_030848795.1. Classification (NCBI taxonomy): domain Eukaryota; kingdom Metazoa; phylum Arthropoda; class Insecta; order Hymenoptera; family Formicidae; genus Temnothorax; species Temnothorax nylanderi. The sequence goes on from NW_027249118.1 coordinate 133,279, forward strand.
CTCTTCTCGAGTTGAAGGTTACTTTCGCATATATTATTAACAAACGTTAATGCTAAAAGACTTAAATATATAACGTCTAACATTTTTGTAGAATGAGGAGATGTATGCGGAAGGCGAACTTAGGAATAATTTAGATGACAGTGAGAAAGTAAGGGAGCTTCAAGATAAGGTCGCTGAATTAAAGGCCGAGGTATGTGGAATTAAAAAATTCACCTTGTCCATTGTACTAACAAAAGCAGTATCTCGGAATATTGCAGTAAGGGGTGAACTATGTTTTATAGTACAAAATATATGTATATTCTTCATGTAATATAATGTATATTAAAGGCAACTCAATAAGTTCTATGCAGGCATATTAATTATATAAATAAGATGATACAAAAATATTTTATCACTGAGCAACAACTCCTCATATAGCACACAACATACATCTGTGGTGATATCGTATTATATATGTCTTTTAGATATTTTCAGCGTGTGTAATAAAACATGTTTGTTTAAGTAATGAAAAGCGCTAAAATAAGTATTATCATAATTCTCTATGAATAGGTACGCGTTATTAAAAAAATATATATATAACAAATTGCAACAGTGTAGTAAAAGTTTCTATTACAGCTGAACAGTAAACAAAAGTAACTTGAAATAATGATTCACATGATTAGTAAATATTTAATAACTTTATTCAATTATTTTATTAATAAATTTATTAGTTTTATAATTATATAATCACAATTACAGTCATTGGCAATAATTACATTTTTGGAATATTTTACGAAACCCCATTCAGAGATATAAATATTTTTCCAATAAAAATATTTTTCACAGTTTGTTCTTTTTAAAGCACTGCATTGTTACGTGTTCTTTCTTCTGATTCTACAATATATATGTGATACTGCGTTTTATAAGATAATTCGATTTTCATGATAAATACATTACAGTATTAATTACTGGTCTTTTTGATACCATGTTAATATCGATGCCGGGTATTTACGTTTAAATGTGATATACATGTTATCTAAGATTGTATAAAAGACACCACATACAGTCCTAACAAATGTATTATATGTAAATTGAACGTTTTGATTTTCAATGTGCTATCACATATTGCACTCACAAACTACAAAATTGCGCCTACCATATGCAAAAAGACATTTCACTTTGCTGAATCCATAAACATAAAGATATCGTAACTCATTATTGATGTCATACACTTACAAGATGCACAGATCGCACCTCTTACTGCAATTTAACGCTAACCAACACGCTTCATAACATCGTCGCTTCTGGTGGACTGCAGAGAGAAAAAATATTCATAACTACTATGACTAAAATCTGTTTTGTCAGTGAATATTGAGGACGTACTCCATTTCCTTGTGTAGCTTAAGTTATTTTATTTATTTTGCTACCGTTCAATTACCGCTGTATTAAAAAGACCTCTGTTACGTACATCTCTTACTAATAAATTAACTAACGCTATGTATTTTGTTAACAATAAAAAAATCGACGCTTTGTCGTTTAATCGGTGAACGTACAGGTGCGATTTTTGAAACAGGATACCCTCGATTTCGTTGCGCAAAGAGATAATATCTACGGTGATAATATCTACGAATTACATTCTTATTGTGTAACGGTGTCAAGCGGTAACTAATGCTAACCAGAAGGGACTAATCGTTGTTGCAAAACTAACCCTCTATTGCTGTGTTATCTCTGTCTCTCCTCAGTTCCCCACGCCAATCACCAGCCCGGAGACTGAGCCTTGGCGCTGGCTCGAGTAAGTCTTTATCCATGCGTAAGCATCATTTTCTATCGTCTCCGTGTATGTGCGTGGCATGATTTCTTTTTAGTATAGATAAATCTGGTGTTGTAGCTCTCTGTATTTTTGTTGCTTACATTTTCCATCTAAGAATTCCGTTCGGAATTCTTGCTGTTAATAATCGTAGCGCTCATTTACATAGTGAGTAAACAGACTTAGATTTGCAATTCATAATTATCTGACAGTCATTAGACATGCATCGTAAGTGTATGTTATTATCGATATAATCAGTTTCGTTGAAAAACTTAATTAAATTTGTTTGAAAAACAGAAATTGTTTTGCGTAAGAGAATAGATTGAAGATGTTTCGTTTAAACATACAACGTATACAACTTTCAATGAATATTGTCGTGTAAATCGACATGAGTGGTAAACATCGGACACGATCAGTTGAATTAAAGTTAAAACTGAATTAAAATGTGGCTCACTTTCTGTATTATATACGTGGTGATGTGGCATGGCGTGCTCTTCCCGTTTAACGACATGCTTCCTTAAGATTAAGTTCACTGTTTCGTTCTGATAAACATTCACGGCTGCTGCTTTTAACTCGAAGAAGAAAAAACGCATAGATGTGAAAGAGGCGTGGAAAGTATCTGCGCAAAGATTCGTTAAACTTCACTAAATTAGTGCGGGATCGAGTTTTGAGTTTTTTTTTCTTCGATATATCATTCATTTGCACGATTTCATCCGATATGGTAATAAATTTGTATATACATTGATGCAATAAATCTTAGTAATACAATCTTTATATTTACAATTTAGGAAATCAGAAAACTTGTGAACTAATTCTTTTAAAATGTTTTTTGAGTTACAATTTTTAGAGCTATCTTTTCAGAAAAAAGGCAGAATTTTTTATTAGAATCTAATGGCGAAAAATAAATAATAATATAATTAATTGTAATGAGGAGTCGAATAAATATTTTCGTTTTGTGAAGGAGGACGTAGCAGGGCTCTTTATCTCGCCTCCTGGAGAATTACTTAGAAAATGCGTTTTGCATCGCATCTGTCTGTCACAGGTCATGCGACTAGAGAGCTGGAAACAACGGTGGACGGGACTCGGCGGGCAAGCCGTGCGAAGCTTTAGCGTCGATACTGAAAGCGAATTGGACGAGCGGGATCTCAGAATTTGCTTGCAGGATCATATCAATACGACCACGCCAAACTCACCCGAGGTATAGAATTCTATGTATACCAAGACCATTAGGCAGCTAACAATACTCCGTTATCGATGCGCACGAACCTTTTGTTCGTCGTCGGCTTTTGCTGTAGGAAATAACGCGTATGCGCTTAGACTGTAACACGACAGTAGACCGTAATAATCCTGTTTAGTTACGTGTATTACTATTAGGCCAAATATAACAAATACGCATAGCCGTTAATTAATTATGCTAATAACGATGACGAAACGAAACAATGAAGCGGTAACGATAGATGCTTTCGGTAATCGAAGTAATCTCGATCGTAATCAGGGCAACAATTATTTAAAAAAAAAACTTGGTTGTAATTTACATAATTCGGCATGTTGAAATTTCTTCAGAACGGTATAACGAAATAATGGTTTTTCACCGTGGCAAATATTGTTTATTACTAGCAATATTATTTTTATTAGTATTATATTTTATAGATTATATTACACAGAGTATTATAGAGCATATTGTGTTAATTGTAGCTAATAGCAGAGTATTATAGAATATAACTAACACTTGTTTATATTAAGCAGTTAATGTTCGTAATAGTAATCTATATTTGAAAGAGATTTATAATCGATACATGATAATCTCAAACGAACTATGAAAATTTGAAGCATGCAAATTTGAATTTGATTTTTCTATTAAAAACTAGTTCCATTCCATAATTGCAGAACGTATTTTATATAACATGTTCTTATTAAGCTGCGAATTTGAATTTTAATAATGAATTTCTCGAGGGACTAATTTGAATCAAGAACTTTGAATCGGATTAGTCGCTCTTGTCGAAATATACATTCTTCTAATAACTTTGATAATTCTCCAAGGATTTCGAGAAAGACACGCATTCCAACTCTCGCCTAATCTCTTATTTCATTTTCCTGGAAGAGAGCAATTATCGAAATTAATAAAGATTAATTTTAATAATTAATATCTATTTTTTATTATCTGTATTTTCGCAATACGAATATAGATTTTTGTTGAAAATCCATATTTATTTCTTAATAAATACAGGACTTAATGTATGTTATGTCAGTATTTCGTCAATATTTGAAATGTGGATTTTTGTGTTATCTAAAGATCCGGACTGTCTTTTCTAACTTCGAAAGCTTGATTACGATCCGTAGATTATACGAAGATTATCATAGACTTTCCGTGACACACGCAACTGTTTTTTATACGCATGATATACTCTGTGTATTTTTTGTAATTCATACCAAATGTAATCGCATTTAAGAAGTTATATATTTAATGCCGGAAAACGTGGGGACAGTGATGTATCACCGTTTTTTATAAAAATATGTATTTATATATTATATACATGTATATGTATGTATGTGTGTGAGTGTGTGTGTGTGTCACGAAGAATCATCGCATACGAATTCACGATATTCATACAACACACATATACTGCGTGCGTTACTCGAATCGAAATTTAACTATCTAAAGTTTAAGACACATTATATTCTCGAACAGGAGAGTATCGAATTCTTATTGTTGTTCTATATATGTATATTATTTGTAACATATTTAACGAATTTCTTAAAGGAAAAAAAGTAAGATTAATTTTTATGGATAATATGCAATTTGCGCACAGCACGAAGTGTGTATAGTTAATTGATGATCAATTTTAAAAAATTGTAAAAAAAACGCGATAAATCGACCGTAAATCGTTCCGAAGGAGAAACGCAAGAGTCGTCTCTCTCGATCGATTCCGGATTGCTGAAATTGAAAACCGGACGAGATAATCGGAGGTACTTGTAAAAATTAGCACCTGAGCATAGCTCGCTCCTTTACCGTGACTTGGATAATTACTTCCAATGTAAGCATTCGCGTCTAGCTACTTTCTTTTACAGCAAGTCACCTTAGCCTACTTGCAACGCGTCTTCTCTCGCTTGGCCTAAATCGTTACGTCCCATTCCTTTGTTGCGTCAAATAACCCGGCATTGTTTTCAACCGTGTCACAGTCGTAAATCCGTGTATCAACGCGTGAACCACTGAGTCACTTTCGACAGGAGCCCTCTTCGCTTTTCACGCATGCATGTGTGCAAATTAGCATGAGCGTGTCGTTAACGAAGTTACGACTGCGGCAAAACGATACTAATATTTTTTTTCGCAACCTTTTGCGTCGCGCGAAAACGAATCCGCGCAGATTTGAAGTGAGAGACGAGGTACCAAAATTGATATTAATTAAGGATCGAACGGAGGATTGTAGAAAACGCGAATGTTATGACTGCTCACGACGTGTCGAGCGATGTATTTATTTATATTAAGTAGCACGGCGAGGAATAAATGTGCAAGACCGAGGAGAAAGTGACGTTTGTATCTATATGTTTCTGAATTTAGCACAGATATTTACAGCGGGCTCTTTTCCGATTCTGTTGCACACGTCAAAGTTGTGCTGTTAATAAGATTACACGCTGCTACGGAGACTCGATTTAATCACCACGAATTCTTGGCGTCGTAGAATAACAGCGGTGAATTACGACGTGCGAACCGCGTTCTAGTATCACAGTACCTATCTGTAGTTTCTGCGTCATTGGAACTGTGTATATAGACTGTCCTAGACCTGCCGAGCTGTCTTTCAGCCTCGAACAGCCGAGTTATTAATTAAATCCGCGATTGCTTCGACGTTGTATGGCTTCGATATAATTATGAAATTATCTGGAGAGAGAAATTGTGCAAATTGAAGAGTGCGCTTAAGCGAATTAAGCCCCAAAAGCGCTAATCGATAATTAAATTGTTACTGTTCAGTAAGCTCGAAGCGAATCTGACGTCAATGATAATTTAGTTTCATTATTTATCTTGAATTGAAGCTTTCAATGACTGTGATACGATCTCTTTTCAGAGACTAGAGCCGCTACGTCGAAGCAGGTAGACTTCAGTCTAATTTGCGCCGTAAAAAGAAAAGAAAACGACTGATATAGAATCTATTGAAATAATGCAAAATGCGGCTCGCTAGGTCGGGAACACCTAGTGTACACGATGCGAATTCATTCCGTTTAATTGAATTATTGATCGTGCGCGATGAAAATGAAGTAACAAATAAACAACTACGATTGCATCCAACGGTATCAATAAATTAAGTTACATACACCACGCTGTTTCCGAAAGTAAATCATTATCGTTAGCCGTCATGCGTTCTCGGGAGCGTACCCCTCGACACATCTCCCCTAAGTTTAGTTTCGGATTTAATCCGGAACATACAACGCGTTTCCAGACTTTAATGAAAGTTGAATTTACTTCACATTCGGACTTTTATCTTTTATTTTATTTTAATAGCTGCGTGTTATTGTATGTCCTTTGGCTTGCGGGGTACGAACATTTTGTACGTCGACACCGAGATTCCGTACGTCGACATCGTTATTTTATCGGTCGTTCGTGAGCAGCGACGAACGCGAACGGTAGCGTCGAAGGTTTTGCAGTGCGTCGCGCCGACGGTATTAATAATTTAGCGCGCGATTCTTTTTTTTTCTTCTTCGCAGAAAGCAGCGCGTTCGATCGCGGCCATGCGACACGGTGGCGCACAGCCGAGATGTGGGGTGTGCATTTGTTCCTATTGCGACGGCGGAAGGTCATCGGGGAGACGGTTTGGCGGTCTCCCGAGCTACGGCGAACGGCGGTCGATTATAATCTGCCCGCGGATCGATTTGCGGCGGCATTCCGCAGTTTTTCTCTCAGCGCGGTGCGACCACGAGATTAAAAAGAGGAAAAAGAGATAGGGAATTTTTAATTTTATTTGAAGAACTGTCAAAGCGGCTTTGTAATTCTTTTCCTCCCTTCTTTTCTTCTTTCCCCTCTTTTAAGATATATAGATATTATAGATATTTTTTATATATACACTGCTAAATTCGTGATGTTAAATTACTCAATTTGAATCATTTTTAATCATTCCTATAATAGTCGCCACTGCTTTTGCTCTGTATGTCGTTAATTGAACTAAATCAATGAAGTTGAAATAATACTGTTTTGTGTTAAAATAATAGATTTCGACACGCATATGGTAGCTAAAAATAACAAAATGTCAAGCAAAATGTTGTTTAATTCAAAATACCGGTTCAAATTTCATCCTTCAATATTCAACAGTGTATATATATAATAGAAATATTTCCTCCGTGATTTTTATTGCAACATATAAATGGTTAAATATGAGTAAATCAATTTACATTCCCCCTTCATTGCTTTGTTTAAAGATATATACGTATATTATATTTGAATAGTGAAAATGTAGATATACACGTTAATATTCGTCGTATATAGTTCTAGCGTTAATTGGACGTTCTTTTCGCGTTGCATGCATGATGATACGCGTACGTGCGTTCGTGACCGAGCCCCAATAAACGAAATAATCCATATCGATGCGGCCGTTGCGTGACAACGTGCGAAAGCTCGGCGGCCGATCGGACGCGCGTATCGCGGCCCCGGCCGCGAACGATATTCTCAATGCGTACGTAGGATACGATCCAACGACATAATGCTCCTCGTAATCGGGAGAGAAGTAGCGCGTGCGAATGGTACATATTTTCCGAGTGAGTCAGCGCCCAAGCCCCATCCGCGTGCCCCCGCGTGGATCCAGAGCCGCGCCGCGCCGCGCCGCGCGCGAAGGGTCGATTAATTGGATCGAACGAGAAAAACGATAGTCTATTTTAACCCGCGTGGAGTACCGACGAGGCCGCACACTTGGGCCGTTCCGTAAAAACGCCACGTGTGTCCGCCCTCCTCCTTCCCGTTAACGATAATTATCGCGATTATTTATTCGCGCCTGGGTGTGTATGTACGCAAACACACGTTGCACGTGCGATCGTTTCTTTTTCTCCTTTTTTTTTTTCTAAAAAGGAAACAATTGCGTTAATTCATTTGATGATTCTCTTTCTCCGGAAAGCCGCGACAGAAACATTTTATTTTAGCGAAGGAAATTTTCGGATGCGAGACTCTTGGCAAGCTAAAAATTCTAACCGTGACTTTTAATTAGATCTTGGATCTAGATCTAGATCTAATTATTCTTGCCATATGACACTGCGAGTTAAAAAAGAAATTCCGAATGTTTATGTCGGTTTTGGTCGATAATAAAACGTGTTGGATTAGTTTGTCGCAGTAAATGCGTTTTTCTTTGAGAAGCTTGATTTATAATTTTTTATATTTTGTTATTCAAACGGTGATTTACAAAAGTATTCGAAAAATTGTCTCCTATCGCAATTTTCCAATCTTTTCGTGTATATTTTGTTAGTTTCTCTTTTTTTAGCGATACGTTCCCCCCCCCCCTCTCTCTCTCTCTCTCTCTCTTTCTGAGAGATCGACTTTATTCAGAGAATTATCTCTGGGTGTCCTTTCATTCCTGGTTACGCAATCTGAATGTGTGTATCTGCATCGTTCACAATACCGCCGGCGATAAATCCGTAAAGTGGCTTCGTTAAGCGCAATAAACTCATCTCGATACCGCACATTTAACTACCAATGTGAGTGTCCAGGTTCAATAACTCACTGGTCCGTACACTTGTTCCCCATTAAATTAATACGGCACGATCCCCATCATTATAAACATATGCCGCATTCATCAAATAGAATTCCAAGATAAATTTTAATATCGCTCGTCGAAACACGAACGTGACATGATTAGTTTCGGTTTGTTGTCCGTTGTTGTGTCAGTTCACACGCATTGAGAAACACGATTTTCCATTCTCACAATGATTAATTAAGATATAATCTTACAATATATATAATTATTACATTTTTTCTCATTTGTATTAACAATGTGTTATACTCTTAATACGCAAATTTGATTTGATTGATAACTATACAATTATTTTTTATACGCTGTCATAGGAAATAATTTTTCTTATAAAAAATATGAAATGAATTATTCTTAATTGAGAAATGGCGAAAATATTTTTGAGAGAATCTTTATTTCGTACAAAGCAGTCGGTGGACACAAGAAACAAATAAATACAGTATAACACTATTCGAGTTACGATGTCAGTAGGTAATTGTTATATTTTTATCCCGGCAGGAGGAGGGGGAGGGGGGAGATTGCGTCGAAATCGGCAATTGTTGCTTCCGAGAGCGGAGTATTTTCAATAACGCCGGGTTGAAATAGGTTAAACGGTTATTCAACGTGTAAAAGAGAGACGCGCTACATGGGGTTGGTAGAGTTCGGAAAAAACTCTTGGACGGTGAATAATGCACAAACGCATCGTAAGATTTTCCAGGTGGGTGCGTTTTCTGATAACACGTTTCACCCAGATCGATATCGTTTCTTCTCGCGCCACCGGCACTACCGGGAAAGAGGGGGGCCGGAGGGGGCGGGGACGGGGGGGCAGAACTGGCAGAAGAGAGAAGCGGAGGGTGCACCCTTAAAGCCCCATTTTAGACGGATCGATTTTCAAGTGTTGTCGCACGCGAGAGAGAGAGAGAAGCTCCTATGCAACTCGTTTTAATTTCTTGCCATATGACATCGCGACCGTGGAACTTTCACGTCGCTTTCAGTACAATATTAATCTTTTTCACGTTCATATATGTTCTTTTGTAACTATCTACCTTAATATCGCGTATCGCGCGTAGGTCGTGTAATACAACGTATTTCGTTTCCAAACGTAAAGGAAAACGATGTAAAGCCTCCATTATGCGAACGAATTCATCAACAAATAATATCGCTTTGATAATAGATTTTGTTAATTTATTAGCAAACAAATTTTATGTACAAAATTGCGTAGAAATACTTTAACAGTAAGTCAATATTGCCTCGTGACTCGTGAATCTCGTGATAACGTCAGTGACTTCGTGATTCGGTATTTCTTTGTCTTATTTGGTTACTCGGACGGGACGTTGTCTCCATTACTTCCAGGCATCGATAAGATATCTATGGATCGCGCTATGCCAATAAGTCGCTGCGCGATTAGAAAAAGAACTTCTATCTCAACAAAGCCGGAATGCCGTCAGAAAATAACTGTCCGCGGTTCGTCCATTGGAAATAAGGAATCCCTCGAGTAGCGATAGTTTCTATAAACATTTTCTCGCTGTCTATAAAGAAAAGTCGATAAGCAATTATATTCCTCTCTATCGCTCTCTCTCTCTCTCGTATTTTGCCTTCTGTCCGCTTTTTCCCCCGACGGTGTGAAAATTAATATCCGACTGCGCGGTCGAGATTGACCGCGCTAATATAATAGAGAAGTCGCGTTTAAAACAGCATTGTCTCTTTAACGGTCTCCACACCGTCGCGGCGTCGCGCGAGTTTTATCTGGAATTTTCGTCATTCGAGAAAATCCATTCCCCCCGAGTTCCACCCCCTCCTCGCCCTACCCCCGTCCCCCCTCTCGATAATATTCCGCATCTGGCCGCAACAATGGCTCGATTGTGCGCGGCTCGATATAACGTTGCCCAGAGGCAACCGGTTAATTACCCGACGTCACAGTTACCCCGAATCGTCACTCTCGTATCGATCCCTTCCCGTGACGGACGCGAGATCGCCGGCCCCCCCCCCCCCCCCCGGAAAATATCCCGCGCGAATTTTGCATTCACGCGCGCTGCTCGACGACGCTCGGCGACAAAAAGTCAAGGGGGGAACGATCGACGAACATCCCGCTTTTCACCTCCGTTTTCACGGTCGTTAACCCTCGTTACGAAACGCCGCGATAATCGATCCCCTCTCCCTCTCCCTCCCCCCCGGCCATTCGTGACGTTTCGGAAAAGAGAGAAACGCGCTCCCACGCGAATTGCGTTCGCCGTTTTTCCCGGAATGTTGAGAGCAAGACAAAAAGGAAAAAAGAGATACGCGCAGAATTCTCCGCATGGGGGGGCTGGCACCCTCGCGCGCGACACGCCACGACGACGCAAGACCGCAAAGGGTTTAAACGTCCCGTCGGAAGGGTGTCGCGCGCCTATCGATCGCGCGCACGTCCACCGTCTCCCCGGTCTATCGATAATTCCGAGGTGAAGCGCGGCGTCGCGCGCGCGAGGGTGCAATTCCAATCTCTAGGCTTAACAATCTCGAAACGATATTCTCCAGCTGGACGGCGGCGATAGCCAGAGAAAAAGAAAGAAAGAATGCGACAAAGATGAAGATGGAGTCGAGAAAAGAGACGAGAGCGTCGGACGACGCACAGGCCGGGCCGAGCTTGCGCTCCGCGGACGGCGCAAGTTCCGGCAAGTAGTTTTCCAAATAGAGTCCATCGGCCGGAGGGAGAGAGAGAGAGAGAGAGAGAATATGGAAAAAAGTAACCCGTGAAAAGGGGTTCGCTGTTGCGCCGCTCGCCACGCGCGGCGTTGCCGCGTTTCCGCGCGTGCGGCGCGGCGCGCAGCGCTGTGCAACGCGCACGCGTTGCATCGGCGCGGCCCGGGACGTGCGCGAGCGATGGGACCGATCCGATTTTCGGCTCTCCGCCTCGGGAACGATCCTCCGTGCCCGGTCGATAGGACGATGGACCCCAGGACCGTGATTAGGGATCCGGGGGGGGGGGGGCGAGTCGCGGCCGCCTCTTTATACGTTCGATGCGCGCGTAAAACGGGCAGATTCGCTGTTTGCCGTGAAGTTAGCTGAGTTTTGTGTGCCGAACAAAGGTACGGCATACTTCCTTTTCTCTTTCTTTCTTGTTTACGCTCCGTTTTTTTGTATGCTATTTCAGGCAATAGAGGCAAGAAAGACGCGACGTTTGTCAATAAACGATCCTTCTAACGTTATACAATGGAATTCAAATCTTTGAAGCAAAAAGAGAGGCACGGTGGTTAAAATTCCTCGGTACCCGTCATTTTGTTTCGGCAACTATTTTTTTTGTCAGGCACAGGTCCTTTTTTCGCCGTGCCCGCCAGGGAGTCCCTTTGGAAACAGTCCTGCGCAGTGCGCGCCGCCGCGCCGTCCCTTCCGAGCGGAAGGTATCGATGCCCTTTCGGCCCTGTTCGAAGCCATCGCTAACCGCTGCAGCGGCGACGGCGGCGGCGGCGGCGGCGGCGGCGGCGTTGCCACGACTTTCCTGGAGTACTCCGGCACGACGGAAGAGGGGGGTTACGGGATAGAGGGGCGGGAGGGAAAGGGAAGACGCACGCGCGCTCTTTCTCTCCCCTCGTCCTGTCTCTCTCGCGCGCGTACGGGCAGGGGTGGCCGACCAATTAAATATGTCGGCCACGGCGGGGTGTGGCGCTTGCGCATGCGCGCGGCCGTCGCGCGCACGGCGAGGGGAGGGGGCGACGGAAGGGGAGCGGAGTGCGGAGTAGCGGACCCCGAGATCGGCGGCGAGAAGGAAAGGAACCGGCCGGCGAGCAGAAAGAGGCGACGAGTGCTTGGCGTACGGTTTGTGTGGTGCGCGCTACCGTCGAGATAGGCTCGAGAGAGAGACCGGAGTGCAACGCGCGATCGTAACGAAGGCGGGCATCAGCGACGGAGATCTTGGAGGAGCAGGAGCGGACCCCTGCGACTAGCCCCGAGCAGCCCCGAGGCGGACCGCTAAAAGGGGACCGACGTGTGTGTGAGAGAGAAAGAGAGAAAGAGAGAGAGATAAAGCGGAGTCGAGAACTCGAGAGACAGAGAGACGCGTTAGCAGCGTTAAGCGAGGATGACGATGGCAACCGAGACGGAGAACAACGGGCCCGAGGGCAAGGAGATCAAGGATGTGAAGGAGATGAAGGAGGCGCTTAAGGACGACGCGCCGCCGGACAACAAGCAGGAGGAGAAGGACGCGGCGGCGAAGAAGGACGAGGCGGCCGCCGGCAAGAAGGACGACGACGCCGCCGCCGCGGCCGCGGCCGGCGGCGCGGCCGCGGCGCCGGCGAAGGCCAACACCGTGCACCACCCCGACTACGAGAAGGACGTTGTTTATCTGTATCAGTTCCCGCGGACGCCGCTGCTCCCGTCCTTATCCCCGTACGGTCTCAAGGTGGAGACGTGGTTGCGGTTGAACGGCGTCAAGTACGAGGTGAGTGCCTGTTTTTTTTTACGCGAGCATCTTTCCTCCCTCCTCTCACCCTCCCGCCCACCCTCCCTCTCTCACCCTGAGACTCAACTCCGCGACACGGCGGACTCCAAATCGGTCCCCTCGCGTCTTCTCTCTCGCGTGCGTGCGTGCGTGCGTGCGTTTCTGCCCGTCCGTCTGTCCGTCCGTACGTTCGTTTGCCCGCCTGCCGGTCGCCGGCCTGCGTGCACTCCCGGTGCGAGGGAGGATCGATTGCCTTTATCCCATGGCACTCTGTCGTTTCTTTCTCTTTTACTCCGTATACGGCGGAACTCCGCGCGCGCGGTCGATCGTACCCCTCGAGGCGTTTTCGAGATGTAAATGATGTAACACCGTGACGAGATTGCGCTATCTTTTTGGAGAAAGGAGAAACGGAGACTGAACGGAGCAGGAATATCGGTTGAGTCCGCCGGATTCGCAAGCCGGCAAAAATTGTAATCAGTCGAGATCGTATGATAAGCGCGTTTCGTCTCCAGTCCCACGATTAGAGGGAGTTCAGCGAGTAGAATCGCCCTCGCGCCCGGTCCCGCCGCCCGCGCTCCGGACAATCGAGAGAGCGATTTAAATTCCCCCCTACCCCCCCCCCCCCCGTCCTCGACTCGTCGGCGATCGGCCGACATGGCGTCGCGATTTAATCCGCGCGGCGCGGCTGGTAATGTCGGCCGGTCGGAATCCGGACTCCGGAACGCGTCGACGCGGCTGCAGGGGGTGATTTACTGTCGTCTGGTGCCCCCGAGACGCAACGAACGCGCGCGGCATTTCGCGCTCAGAGGAGGGAAATAATATCGGGGTGTGGATAAAAGGGAAGCGCGACGCGACGCGCGACCGCCGAAGGACCGCCTGTTTACACATCCGCGCGTGTGTTCGCCAATTATATCTCTCGCCGATTGTCCCCGAGTTAATTCGGCGTGAATCCAACTGGAGAAACGCAACGCGCTCGGCACGCGAGTAAATTTACACGGACGACGGTGTCTGTTACGGAGAAAGGAGCTTGTCGCGATTTTTTATATTTAGTCGGCTCTCTTTTCGTATACGATTTCATTCTCTTTGGATTGTCGTACGTTCTTCCGGTCGAGGTAATCCCGCCGTACGCGCTCGAGTGCGCATCGCGACGTCGTAAGCGTAATTATCCCGCTGCTGCGACGCACGATAAAAATGCACGCATAAAGACGGCCTTCGCGCGGACCGCTTCAAAATGGCGGCCGCTGTCAACTTTCGGAGCGGTGCCCTCGACCTAGGCGTAGACCCAGTGAAAAGTGGAGAATTCGGTTCAGACAAACTGATCGTCTCCCGGAGAATTGTAATTAAACATTTTTAAAGTTGTAACGATGACCCTCCTGACGAAAGTACATAAACTCTGTGCAAATTGTGACTTGTTACGGTCGAAGCTAATTTGTAAGACGAAATATGATGAAAATGTACGAAGGGAAATGACGATACCTTCGCATCGTCCATGTTTCTGGTCCAAAAAGATCGGAAAGATGCAAAACGTAATATTAACATCTCGGCACTTGCGCAAATATTCACTTGTTATGCTTCTTGCGATATCAAGTTTCATCCACGCTTGAAAGAATCTCGTGATGCCTTCGATCGCGAGGCGTGTTTTTGCTCCCCGAACACTGTTAAATTCAGAGTAGGCCTGTTTGTTTTCGCTGCACTTCAGAATCAGTGCAATAAGTTAGGATGAAACAAATGTATTTTCTTTCGTTCTAACTTATTGCACTTTGCACTAGTTCAAAAGTACAGTGAAAACCAACAGGCCTAGCGTCAAGTTATATTCAATTTAAGTCACTATCGCACTATTGCTCCGACTTAATATGTCGTTAGTTTAACCAAAGTAATGTTAATTTAACTAAACCAATGGAATTCAAGCAATATTGTTTGTGTTAAGCTAATAAATTTTGACGCACATGGTAATTAAAAATAACATGTTATTTAACTCAAGGTATTGCTTTAAATTTCATCCTTTAATATTTAGCAGTGTAGGGAGCACCCTGACATTAAATTTAAAAAAAAATAGACAAATAACTTTTCGAGATGGAGGCCTAGTTTACACCACCACTTGATACGCGTATTAAATAGTAAATAACTAGTAAATAAGTTTGATTATTGGCTGATCAGTTCAAATATACTACTTGATACGCGGATCGGTGTAAACTAAGAGAGATTCTCACCTTCAATCGGGAGGAGAAGATCGGTTAATTTGCGGGAATTTGAGGCGGTAATTCCGGAGTAACGTCTATTCTCGTTATATCCGTTGCTCGCGAGTACGGTAAGGCGATCGGCCGTTTCTTTCCGCTGCGCGATTTTATTGATATAGAAAGCGGGGCATCTCGCTTCTCCGAGAGACGAGGTAGGAAAACGCGATCTCGGACGAAAGTTCCGTCCAATATTTCGCCGGAATCGTTACGATCGGCGCTTGTTTCGGTTCCCGAGAAACGGCGCGATGCGATAATCGGCACGCCGAAGTCGTCGGGGGTTACCAATCGGTTTCTTTCCCGCTGTAAATCGTCGTTTCGCGGACTCGAAGATCGAAGCGGGGACTCGCGGGAATATCGCGAATCGATCGTCGCGAAAATCAATTGTTTGCACGTCGCTCTCGTCATAGTTTGGCGACGCTTTCTCGCGCGAAAGTTCGCAATATTCTTCCCAGCGGCAGCGCGATAGCGCCCCGCACGGCACGCCTAATTATCGCGGTTCATTAGGACGACATTGTGAGCGAAAATCATCGCTAATGATCGGCATAATGGCCAATTGAGAATTCGCTCGTCGGCGCGCTTTTGTATCCTCATTGTCGGCTGCTGTGTGATCGTTAGCTTATAGGAGCCGGCCGGGTTAACGGGCTTCTCACATTTTCATTACCGCGGCCCTGTGGCTGTGTAACACATACGGGACGTATCACCCAGCCGCGAGATTCCGGCCGACGTGATTCGAAACTTTACGCGTCTTACATTGAAGACCGCGCGGTAGAAAACCAGGCCTGCAGTGCACGAAACCAGCGGCGACTCGACGCGAATTTTCTCTTCGCGCGATAATGAGCAGGCAGGCTAGAAGTATACCCATTCGTGATACGCGGAGGATATCGCGAATATATCCCGCGTTTCCTTTCGACCGCAGATTCCTGGAGCGATCCGCGGAGTTTTCCTCGACGGCAAAATTATGACTGTCGTTTTTTACAATTATCTTCTAACTGTAAACATCCTTGCGATTAATCCTCAAATTAAAGCTTTATTAGAGCGTATCTATGCTGGAACGCGGCGAGATTAAAATATCAGGAAAATTTCCCCCGTCATCTCGTAAATTAAATAAATACTCCGCTGTATACTGAAATACTTTGCGTTAAGGGGAAAAAAGGAAACCCTGAACAGCAGCGGAGAATCTGCGTATAACTGTTCGTATTGTACATCGCGGGCATAAATTTTCCGTAGTTACAACTCCGCGCAGAATTCCGCGCCGGTGATCTCTAGCCTGGTTATCGACCCTCGTGACACATTTGTCTTCTACATCGTCGCTGTTGCCTACCCCTTCGAGTCGTTACCCCGACATCTGTTGAACATAACGTCATACCTTCGGAAGGGAGCGGCGCGGCGAGGAGTTGCCGTTCGTGTGGCCGAGCTAAACAGAGGAACGCTTCTCTCGCGAGTTTTTCCCGACGAATTTTTTCGAGCGAGCTTCAAAGAAATGTCCCTAATCTAATCTAACTCTATCGACGGTAATATCAAGTTACATTAGAGATCGATTTCCAGGGAGAAAAACTTAGCAATTCCCATAAATACATGTTTTATTTCGAGATATACCCGTCATATCTAATCTGAACAAAGGATTCGTTCAACGCTAAAGTGTGGTTAATAGGTTTATCATTGATACTTCCGACTTTAAGGCGTATCGTATCAGTTGCACATTTATTATTTATGGCCCGCTATAAATAGCGTATAGAGTTTGTGCTGATATTAGAAGCTATTACTCATTTCAATGTAATGAGAACGAAGTTAATTACACGGCAGTGTAATTAGTTGTTGCGTCTCCCCTTCGAGGAAAGCCAATTAGATATATTTCTTTAAAATTCCGTTATTTTCCGTGCGATATCGTCGATTTCATGCGAAGTGCTTCGTATCTCTAGTTTATTATTGTGTAGCACAGTTTTGTTTATTATTTGCAGCATACAGTTTTGTTATCTCTTCAGTTCTGAAGCTCAACTTGCCTTTTAATTTTTAATTGCTCGTTTAAAAACTATCTGTCGTCTCGGTATTGAAAACTTTATATTTTTGTTTGACTTCTAATATTTATGATTGAAAATATATTAATTAAATTTTTTTCTACACGCACAATTCCTTTTAAACGTTTTCAGCATCCAAGAACATAATTCTCCGCGTCAGTTAATTATTTCTTCGATCAATTTAGCCATAAACCATAACTGCCTGCCGAGAAGTGGCAGCTGTCTTGCCGTAATATCCGTACCACGAGATATTATTCGCCGTATTTTCCCAATGAATACCCGTTCCGATCGCAAAATGGTAGAATTGGAAGAAAAGAGGTCGCAGGTAATACGGAGGAAGTTCCTATTGAACTAATCATTAGATAGCTACAAATAACGGGTGGAATGGTCGAGATCAATTGGCCAGGCCGGCCAATTTCGGACGTGCTAACGGTTATCGCGCATCCTAACGGATCCACGTCGTTTTTCGAAGAAAAATACTTTTATCGTTTCCTCGCGCGTTTCTTCGATTCTGTTTCGGCATCGATATCTCGTAACTGGAACGACACCATTTCTCCGTGACCTGGAGATAACAGGGGGCCTGTCCTATATCCGGACGAGACCTTCTTTTATCTCCGAACGAACGGTCTTTTCATCATCCCAGTTTCGTATTTAAATTTATCTCCGAGAGAAGAATGTGTAACCTTGCGCCGCAGGTATCTCGGATAAACTCGGATAAACCTATTTTTAAAAGATTTACAAATTAAAGAGGCAAGAAATTCTCGAGGGTTCGAGTTAGGCATTGGGGATCTGCATTTCTCTCGAGGACACAGCGTCGGGACTTCTCGTTTCTTCGTTTTCCAAGCGAGACAATGCATCACGGAGGTGAAGCGCGTTTTCTCTCGCGTTGACGAAGCTGTTCATCGAACGGTCATTGTGCGAGGAGAAAAGCGAAACGTTTCAGACTTTCGTCGCGGAAAGGCCGAGGACGGCGTTAAAATGTGTGTTACTGTCGTTCGAGGAATGCGGCTGCTTTTGTCCGCTTTTTCTCCGACTCCGCTAAGCAGGAGCTAATCAATGAAATCGCGCGAATTCCTTTCGCTTCCGCGTTCCCGGCTTTCGATATCCCGGCGACCGGCCAGCGAGTATATATTTGAGGAATGGATTTAGATATTAGGTCGTTGAACACAGCGCGCGCGGGATAAACGGAGGATTTTGCGTCCTCGATAGCCAGCGCGCCGAGAACATCCGATTACGTCAAGCGTATATATCTTTACGGGAGGTTCGTTCACCGTCTCGGCGCGGCGCAAACCTCCAAGGCATCGAAATCCCATTTGTTATTAGGGGAGAGTAATTTAGAAAGGCACTTTAAAGAGATACAAAAGCATATCGACGAGTGGCGCGTAAGAAGAAAATAATTTTCCATCTGAGCGCGCGAAACGTTTACCGGCTAATACCGCGTTACGATGTTGGAACAATTGGCAAATTATTAAGTGCAGCATCCGCCCGTTAATCCTCTCGGCGTGTTCACACGTGTTTCGCACCCGTCTGTCACGGGTTTCCCACCACCGGCGTCGCCTGACTAAAGCATAGGACGCGTCTTGTGGAGATGTAGCAGCTCTTAGATCTTTCATGCAAGTCCGGAATGTAACAAGAGAACGAATAAATGCGGCAAGAAGAGCAATTCTGCAGATCTCCGACGCTGTGGAGGATTTTCATCTCATGGAATATCGTTAAAATCTTTTGTGTAATATTCTGTAATTTATAATAATAATTATAACAATTACTATAAAGTTATAAATATTATTATTTTTAATTTATAATTATAAAGCCGTACGTA
Source organism: Temnothorax nylanderi (assembly GCF_030848795.1). NCBI lineage: Eukaryota > Metazoa > Arthropoda > Insecta > Hymenoptera > Formicidae > Temnothorax > Temnothorax nylanderi. Next base: position 152,251 of record NW_027249118.1, read on the forward strand.
TATTCGTCAATTTCGCTCCGTGGCGAATATTTCTTCTTTTAGTTTGCTTGTTTCAGGATTACTTTAATAGCTCTCGTAATTATACGACAAGAAAAAAAATTACTCCGTTATCAAAGATTCCATAATCGGAGAAAGTGCGTGATTTTCGAGCACCCCGTGTATCATCGGGAATTTAAGAAAACTACACGTTGAGATTTCCGCCGGCCTGGTTCATCCCAGGTTATCGAAGAGAGAAGGGGCGAGGAAGGAAAGGGCGGGGCGCGGCGTAAGAGATGGGCTCTCTCGGGGCCGCTGCGCTCGGTACAGCTGCACGCATCTTTGACCTTCGGTCATTGCATAGGCGTGGATAATCGTGGTTCGCGCTTGACACACGTCTTGGTGTTAGGCCAATGTCACGACAACTCTAATTAAATGGTTCGATTTTTTATTTTCTTGTAAAAGCGATAATTATAGAAGCGATTAACCTGTTATCTCAGTTTAACAGATTAATTACCTCTAATTACCGTTTTATAAGGCTATACAAATCAAATAATTAATTATTATAATTAGGATAACTTTAATATCAGGCTTTTAAGAAACATATACGTCGTAAAATAGCGATCTTGAATTCAGATTATTTCCGGGATGAAGTTTCTCCATGGCGCAAACTTTCGATAAAAGTGAGACCGATCGGAGATGCACGGCCCGTATACCGACGCTACTTCTCTGTACAATTATGAATGACTGCACAATGCTTGGTGAATTCCTTCCGTAGGGTATTGTAAAGGACATAATCAACACCGGCCGAGTTATGGTACGGGCTGGGTCGCTCGCAACTTAACGAGCCGTGAAATTAGCTGACTCATAGGATTTAAACAGCATTCTACGGGAGAAAAAACAAAGTGCTCCCGGTTAAGTTAGAAGAAGCCGCCGACGTTATTTTTCCCACCGTGGGTTCGTTCCTTCAAACGACGCTCCCGCCGGTGTTATGAGCCGAACGTTTAACCGTTATGGAACGGCCGTCGTCCGTGTATCTCCGGGAGAAGATACACGCGAGTGGCACAAGAACGTTATGGATTTTATGTACATGGAAATAATAATTTTCGCGGGCAAGATGACCGAAGGCGTCGCGGTTTATTGCCGCGGATAAAGGATGCCGAGATCCTTATTGAGTGAATAACTACGGACAGTGCTCGTTTTACATCCGTTTATGATCTTACGATTCACGATCGCGCGTAATGTTCGTATACGAGACGATAGATTAGCGTTAATCGGAGAACGTATTTCCGCCGCGGATATTTCTGGGGCACGGTGTATATTTATATGTCCTAGATTTATATTCGCTGCCTCTTTTCGATTACAAACACGCCGACAGAAGCAAAATGAATAGCCAGAATGTTATCGTTCAACTACACGCTGTTAGCGAATATTCAATTTAGGATTAATTACCGATGCATATAACGTTATCGTGAACTCCATGCCGCGATCACACATTTTTGTTAATCAAAAGTCAATTTTGTAAATTTCACGTATCTCGTTAACAAAAGAAAAATATTAGCACAGATTTCTATCGGTTGGAAAAAAAAATCAATATTTGTATTCGACCCAAAAAAGAGCTCCGGCTAAAAAGACACCCGATAAGTTGGGGAGGAGGGGAGCAACCACGGCATCTTTTCTCCCTTTTTACCGAGATGAAAAAAGAAAACATACAGATACACGCGGCCGATATGCATTCCAACTGCGCAACCTGTTTTAAGGTGCGCAGTCGAGTAACGGCGTTGATCGCGATTATCGGCCACGGTGCCTTTCCGAGAAGCTTTCGAAAGGCAGGCGAAAATACAATGTCAAGCGGCCCGGGAGGAAGTGGAGGGAGCCCACACTAGCCCAGGAACACACACGCGGCCGGAGCTCGCTCGCGCCTCTCCTCCTCTAGCCGCGCGTACGTTTCCGGCGATTTAAAGACCGCGACCTGCCTCAACCGTAAAGTAGGTGCATATTTTCCTCACCTGCTCTGCTGCCGCTCGCGCCCGCTCGCCAAGTAGCCGCGCGTACGAGTGCATGTGCACGCGGCACGCGCGTCATTAGATACGCGTGTATATGGCCGCCACGCGGCATACCTCGCCAATCCGATACAATCCAACGCAAGGATGAAAGTTTGTAAATAAAATTTCACGACAGAGCGAGGAATTCGAGAGATTACGCGCCACGGCGCTGTCACGTCAAACGTCTGCCGTTTTACGACGCGATGATTCTTGCAGAATGAAAAAGATGGGACGTAGAGATGATCCCGTAATCGCGTTCGTAATTTTAACGATATTACGCTATATCTACCGGAAAAATGGGATCTATTTTCGGTACTTTGCGAAACAGTGAAAAACGAATGTCGTTTATTGTCGTGACTTTTTGATTTTTATTACGTATCTTTTTGCTAATAATTGTAAGCCTTACACGCTAATTAAAATCATGTTAGAACGACGTTCGAAATTAGGTGAAGGGTATAATCATTTTATATTTTCCATGTTTTTGTTCGGAAAGAATCGACTCTAATTTTTTCAATGTCGATTTAAGTTTGTGCTCGCTGCCAGATATTTGTTAAATAATAATTCTTTTTCATAATTCTAACGCGTTTGCGACTTCGCCATATTTTATGACTGGATTATGAGCATGCTTATTGCAAATCAGATTGTAATTAACGTGTCTAATTACATACATCTCTTATCATCGTGTTATGATTCGAATGCTGTTTGTAACATGCATGTCTGTTAAAACTGAACTTGACCGAATCGCGATTAAAGAATTATGTGTTATCAAATCTATACGGCGAAGGCGAGTTTTAATCGGTAGAATATATTTTCGCGTAAGAATCTCGTATCGATGTACTAGACAGCAAAAATAACTTCAATTTTTTAACGTTTTTTTTTTAATTTTTGCTGATTCAGATTTATGAGTTCAAATCATCTGTCAAAGTTTTATAGAAAGGTCAGCTATCATTAACTGATGTGAGTTATATAATTTAGCTACAATTATATAATTTAGATACAATTAAATATATACGATACTTCATGAGATGATATTAAACTTAATGTATATTAGCAGAAACAACGAGATAAAATTATTTTCATTTCCTCTACAGAGCTGTCAAGTCTCACGCAAATCAAACAAGGGCCATTTAATGCTAGTTGTAAGCATCCATTGTTGACTTAATCGCGATGCAAACATGCAGCAACGAGACTCAATGTGTTAATCAGCGAACGATACACACCAACACACACACACACACACACACACATGTATCATAATAACGATAACAAGCGCATTTGTTGCACGCGACGATGTCCCTTGTTTAAATAATTGTTCCATAACAAGCGTTTCGGGAGACATACACAGTTTTACAGACTATGATAAAGGGGGAAATTACGAAGGACGTATTTTTGGAGATTCGCGCTTTAAAATTGCAAATAGACAAGTTCTTGCTCTTCAGCTAATTGTGTGAGTCTAATTTCTACCAATGCAGATTAACTTTAATCTCGGTTTAACTTACTTACTTTTTATCCTTTTCTAGTTTTAGGAACCAGAAAAAGATAAAAAGTAAGTTAAACCGAGATTAAAGTTAATCCCTATCGGCAGAAACGGACATGAGTGAGCAATAATTCAACAGAATTCTAATTTCGTGGAAGGAGAGCACGATTGCAAATTCATTATTCGCCAATTACTCTCATTCGGTGTTAGAACTTCGAGGTTCGCGTACAAGAATACACAAATGAATCTCATACGAAATTTTATCTCGACGGATATTGGGTGCGATCGTCAAGTTCGCGCCCATTATCGAACGCTCTCTCCGCGTTTACATTCGCCGCTCCTTAAGAATCTCGGTATCGCGTTTGTTATTCGAGCGCGTGCCAAAGGCCGCCTTACGTCAATAATTCGATGCTGCGGGAGCAGCAGCGCGACGACGATGGGCGCGGAGAATGGAAATATCGGTATTCATAAAGCGTTGCCTCCCGTGGCAGGACGCGACGACGACGACGACGACGACGGCGATAAAGAGGAGCGTATATGCGGTGCGCCAGGCACACACGCTCACTTTATATAGCGATGCGCGCGAGTCGCCGCCGCCACGTATGTCGCAAGACGGACAGCCCTCGGACGTACCGGCGTGCGGGAATAATGCGATACATATTGACGAGCTGCCGATGCCGTGGTAGAAAACAATCTCGCGTGCACGCGCGACTGATGCGGAATTACTTCTCGCGCCTTACTCCTCCCTCGTTTCCTCTTTCCTCCCAGTGCAGCCGTGCGCTATGCATGCCGACCGGATGATTTGCGTTCTTCGCCGATCCGATTAATTCTTAAGGAATCTTTGTTTTTCTCCCCTGAAGGTATTTGCATACAAGGCACTTGTCGATACAGCGCACTTGTAAACTGTTTTATATGAGTCTTCAAACGTTCTTGTAAAAAAAATGTCACTTTCGCTCTAGATAATCTTTAAGTGATCTTTCTCGTTTACGAGACGCGACTAAATGTTAAATGTCAAGATACTGTGGCGTCGCTTGATTCACAAGATCAGTAAATATTTTGCTGTGATATACACGTGCACTATATACACACATGATATATTTGAATATAAATAAAATCAAAGAAGAGATATTCGCGGAATAAATGAGGGATTACAAAAATATGCTAAATATTCAAAAATATTTACACGTATAATATTTATGATATAATAATTATATTTTCTACCCGGTCAGTCGCGAATAAGAGAAGCAAATGGAAACGGTGTAAATATGTAAATAAAATACATTTGCATAAAAGCTGCGCACCGTTTTGCTTTTAATAACGAGGAAAATATCTTTTCACGTGATAAAAAATTACAACGCAGAATATGTCGCGTCGCAATAACGCAATAAATACAAGTCGGACCGATAAAAATTCCAGCTTGTGCTTTCGATCTCTCTCAATTGAGAAATCAATGGGCGCTCATCCTCGCGTCTCCACGACTGTTTTTTTACTCCCAGCCCGATTTGCTCGCCGTTTGCGATCGATCGGGCGATCGATGATAAATTGGCGCCAGTTGCTGAAATTCCTTTCGATGATAAATTCTCGGCATTCCGCCGCCAAGTCACGCGGCTAATCAGTCGCGATCGGTAATGAGACGTCGTCGTGATGCATAGCAAATAATGCCGGTCGTAAATTAAGCCGATTCCAGAGTATTCTGATTAAGCGACGCGGACGCGCCGCGCGTTTTTATCGTCCAGCATGATCGGTCACCCGGCGCAATTATTCATGAAGAGAGTGACTCACCGGAATGGTATATCCTGGAATTCAGTCTTATAGTTACTGACGCGAGAACTGTTGCAACACGGTCATACGCATTGGAGTTCCGCTCGGAATGTCGGTTCAGATAATTCGAGAACTTTACGATTTCCATACGTCGCGTCGCTGCGACAACGAGATCATCCTTTCTTCTGGAAAAGAATCCGATTTAGCGACACAGAGATTCAACCGCGTTTGCGACTTTCTCTTACGTGAATTACTCCGAAATTTATCCGCTATTCTCACTCATTGTTTCATATAATTTCATCTAATATTAGATACTGATATTAATAATGTGTAATTATGTATCTAATATTAATAATATGTTTATATTAATTATTAACATTACTTAAAATACTTTGAATTTTTGCCCAAATTTGATTCCAAGATCAGTTCATAATTTCCATTAATTTCAAATGTTTTTTTATATCTACATGCCGAGGATTTATCATTTTTTAAATTCTGTTTCTATATTTATATAGAAGCGAGATAAAATTCTCTATCGACATACAATTAACTGTGACCCTGATATTATGCTAAATCTAGAAATATTTACGCAGTCTCGAGAGATTGCGTTATTAAAAAGTGGACGTGCCCAGGAATGTTCAAGAGTGGAATGTGTCAATGATTACCGATTTTATCTTGTCTTATCGGCAAATATCGTGTTTATGTCATCTGTTACACCAGATCGATTCACGCACGATAGCATAATTCCTCGTGTTTCGTGCCGTTGAACGCCACGAACGACGCAACTTCGATTTGTCCTTTCGACATGCAAGACACTCGCCGGTCTTCTTCGCGTCGCGCTTTTCTCAAATAAATACACAATATTCGTTATAACATATAAGGTAAACGTACCAGTGTCCGACCACATTGGAGAAAAATATTTACTATTTATTTGAACAATTATAAATAAAAATAATTATTATTGTAAAAAAATCTTTAATATTTAACGATTAATTGGGAAAAAGCTTATTTTTATTTTTAATTGTTCAAATAAACAGTAAATATTTTTCTCCAATGTGGTCGGACACTGGTACGTGTCCAGCCACACTGGGACGTTTACTTTAAAACATCATTACGCGGACGTATCTTATCCGCAATCCCCGCGTAACGCGATAGCGTTCTTCGATATTATCGATCCCGTTACGCGATATTACCTGCGGTATACAGGTGAGCCCGAATCGCCCGACATTTCATACGCACGAAAGTCCGCGCACCTGGCGCATCATCGTTGCCAACGAGCGTTACGAACCGCTTCTCGGTAACGTGTCTCCGGTAACGTTCGTCTTTGTCGTCGAGGAAAATGCGTCGTGCGGCTTACAATCAGTCGTAAATCCGTTTTCTGAAGGTAAAACGCGGGTATTGTTCCCCGCGTTTTTCGCCGCGATTATTATTCATATCGCAAAACCGGAGCGCGGACGGGGCTCTCTCTCTCTCTCTCTCTCTCTCTCTCTCGGAACGTTCTCCCTTCGGGAACGTTTCCGATAAAGCAAACTTGTGATAAAGCTGTTCCCTGGGTGGTCTCGAGGCTCCACGGGGGATCCCCTTTTGAGAGACTCTCGAATTCAAGGCATGCGCACGTGTTCGTGCCGAAAAAGATATCACGGTAATAAAGTGTGGCCTCGCAGGAATTTCGGAGAATTCCTAAAGAAAGGTCTAACTGGAAGCAATTGATTTTCCATGGACCTTGCTCAAAATATAACGTTCGGTCGGCAAATTCTTCAATATTGCATTCTTTCCACGTGACTATTTATAGAACATCAACGCTGCGTCGTATCCTCTGGCTCTCGCCGAACTATTCTCGTTTTATCGAACATATGCATGAAATACGAGGATAGAAATCGGAAACCCGTGTTACTTTATACACGATACCTATATGGCGTACCGGTGAATTAACCGGTGACTTGAAAATTCTGTTCCGATAACCCGGATTCTATTATGCGCCTATTACCGCCTGTTTATCTTCTCTATTGCCATTGTTCTAAACTTGCATGATTCTAGAGACGCAGTAAAGATTTGCAAGCGATGGTTCATGCAAATTATGTGTACAGAATTTGTGCATACACGTTACGAACAATGTGCACATTGTTCCTGGGACGTACTAACTGCGCGTGAAATACGATGTGCTTAGTTCGTGTCTGTTACTTGTATCACGCGATTCAGTGGAGCAAAAAAGTAAAAATTATACAGCAGACAATTTTTCTTTCGTACAATGTGCTCTACAATATACACTTTTCTGATCACCGAAGATATTTGAATCTTTCTTTCTATAATATTAAAAAAAAAATGCAGTATACGAGAGTCCTTCTTTTTTGCAATAAGTATATATTTGAATTTTCTTTCACGTTGGCGTTGTTATTGTTATGAGTAAGCGTCAGTCACGATCGAGACCTTCGAGCAATATGGCACGTAACTCGCATTGCAGTAACGAACGTTTCTAAATATAATTCTTATTAGCTGAGCTGCCTCTTCTTTCGCGCTTGTCTACGCGGTCTCTCCCTAAGTTTCTCTCCAAGTTTCTTTCAAGTGAGACGTAAATTTCAAACTTGTGAAAAGACTTGCCTGTAAAGTCTGATTTAGTAAAAACGGAACGTCGGCTGTATTTTAACGGTTTAATATCAGAGTTTAATATTAATTACGTAGCAAGAAGGTATATTCGTTGATGCATACGAATATTTGCCGGTGATACAAATTAAGATATGAAGAAAAGATTTTTTGTGCCGCGTATTAAATTTCGCCTTTCTCGCCTGCTTGCATTTCATTCTTCGAAGTCCAGATGCAAGCTAATTAATTTGCAGCCGTGAGTGATGAGATATAACGTTACAAGATATGTCAAAAATTCGAGCGCAGCATTTTCGAACGGTATAGCTGTCGTTCGTCGCTGATTCGTACTTTTCAATTTTTATTTTCAGTTTTAGTTTATGACATTCGATAGTTATTTACGTTATTCATATATTTCAATATTCCCCCATTCATAACCGCTCATTTTTACCAAATTTGAATCCTTTCACAGTTCCATTGTCAATAAATCACAATAAAGTACGATGACAGAAATAGAACGGAAAAATCGATTTAAAAAAAGAGCCAAAAAATTAAATATATTCCAGAATTAAAGCGTGTTTTTAGATTTTATAAATATTAAATGCACTCTTATGCCCTTAACGGGCATTAGTATTTCCAAATAAAACGCAAGATTCTTTTCTCTCTCCTTTCCTTTCCCTTCCTCTTTCTTGGAGAAGCAGCAGGGAGATTATTTCCACAACTAAGGATCGCAAAGTGGCTAAAGTCGTCAGAGTAGCTAGTCATAACATCAGCACATTTAATTACCGTTGTCGCGAGACGTGACAACGGTGGACACGAGGCGCGGCGCGCGGCGCGCTTCGTTGATCCGCCTGCGCCGCGGGATTTTTTTACGGGCGCGCCAGCTGTCTAATTTCAAGTAACTGCACGGTGGCATATATAGAAATAAAATGCGGCGGAAATAAATGCGGGGGCGGGAGCGCGTCTCTTAAAATAGCGAGACGAGAGACCTCGCTCTCTCTTTCTTCCTCTCTCTTTTTGGAGCCACCGCGCGCGCGCGCGCGCGCGTATCTCTCGCAAACAAGAACAAAGCGCGCGAACAAAGAGAAAAGTCTGCGGATGCGTCGGAGGCGCGAGGAGGCGAGCGAAACCGGGAAGAGGGCAGAAAGGGGAGAAGACGCGACGGAAAGGACGGCGAGAGGGCAAGGCGCGGTGACTGGCAAGCGTTCTATTACATTCCATTAGTCGGTAGTACTAGATTGCCCGCTCTGGAAATGCGATTGTCTTCCTCTCTCCTCTTCTCGTTATACGGAGCGGAATCGTAACGCGCCGCGCGCGCGCGCGCGGCGTCCGCTCGCGCCCGTCGCTATTTTCCGAGACACGCTCCTTCGTCCGCCGTAATTATTTTATACGACTTGTCACGGCGCAGTGTATTGCGGTCCCGTGTTCTAGGAAAAAAAATATCGACGAAGATTCTTACGAAGGCGTTAAACGAGCCTCGGTGATATAATTTATTAATCTTCTAAGAATCGTATAACCTTATTGAGAGTACGATTAGACACTTCCTCGGTAATTCCGACAGCAAGAATTTATAGCTCGAGTCTTTGGCTAGGATTCGATTAACTCGCAAATTTTTTACGCGCTATAAATTTCTTCGTTAATTCCGCTTTTTTTTTTAATTTAATACAAAGTAAACTTACGATCGAAAATAATGAAATTTTATCACGTTAATTTGCAAAAATCATACCTTTAAAATAAATTCTGTTTAAATTTCAAAAATAATGGAGGAGTGTAATTATACCGAGGTTTAAATAAAATCTGATTTAAAATGTATCTGGAAATAACTTTTATAAATGGACATGGGATTATTATGATACTAGCAATATTTCGTTCTACAAACGAGTAGAATATTTTTTCAATCGTAAATTGATGCCAGCGAGGAAAATATCGCGCGTTCACGCGATCTGTCAGAAATTTAGATTAATTAATACCGTTCAACACAAACTCCGTTCTGCGCTGCGGAGTGTATACCTGGCCAACGTCAGAGACACGAGAATATGAAGCGTTAAACGTGTTCGGAGCATCGAAGTAGAAGCCGCCGAGGAAGCGTCGTGTAACGAAACGTTCCGGAGTCGCGGGGCTTGACGCTGCCGAGAAAACGCCTCGCGTTCGTCAACGCCGAGGCCGGCCGCAACATAATTACGGGTCTCCGTATCCCGGCAGCTGTAAATCCCTCGCGCGCCCTCGTCTCTCTTTTTCTCTCTCCTCGCCTCCATCTCGCGCGCGCGGCCGCCCATCTCTCGTATCCACGCCCGGGTACGCGTTCTCGCTCCCGTCGTCGCCGGTCGCCGGTCCACTAACAGCAGCGGCAGCAGCAGCAGCAGCAGCGCGGCGTGCCTACATACCGTCCGCAATATCGTCCAATTTAACTCCTTCGCCGTGGGTTTTAATTAATTAATCTTCCAATTGAACCTCATTACGGCTTATCTTATCGACGCCGCGGCGCAAAGGGCAGAAAGGGGGGGAGGAGGGGAAACTTACTTTGACTCTTCGCGGTCCGTTTCTCTTTCATCTTTCTCTCCCTCTCTCCCGCGGTCTCTCCGCTTGACATTCCTCGACCGCGAGAAATTCATTCCGTCACGGCGGGCCCGGCGGGATGGCATGGCGTGGCGGACGCGGGGGTTCATTGCACTCCATAGAAAAATAGACGATGCTCGCCAATCTGCCGCACGTCCCCCGAATGTTCTCTGTCTCGCGTTTTCTCGCGGTTTCCCTTTTTTCCCCCCTCACGCAAAACAAACTTTTTTTTTCTCTCTCTCTTTCTCTCTGTCTCTGTCTCTTTATCTCTACCTTCGCTCGGTTCGTTTTATTGATGATATACCGCGGTGCCGCAATCGCAATTACTCGTAACGACGCCGACAACAGTGTCATAATGAAGAGGCAATAAATCGATGGTGCAATAAATCGATTTGCATATCACTTCGTAGATTGTTGCGCGGAGTAGTCGAACTCTTTAGAATTCTTATCTGCCTACGATTTAATTAAATGACGGAAAAATGTCATCGCGAAAGGCGCGACACGAATGTTGTACAGTAAATATATCTACAAAGTTATCTGAAATATATAGGAATCTTTCGGATTATATGCGAAGACGTGATAAGATGTGCATTTGTGGCATACGAGTTTAATTGTATCACGATTAACTGAAGATAATTATTTGTGATTTTTAAATAGCAGCAAGATTAGATCCTTTTTTAAAATTGATAAATTCTAAAAAGAGAATCTATACACTTGGAATTATTTAGAAAAAGATATATTGTTTGAAATGTAAATATGGAAATCTTTTTTAAGACTTAACTGTTTTATAATTGATCACACATCGCTAATCTGTAGTTTATTAATGGATTATTTCTTTACTCACGTGTTTAAAAATTATACAGTTATACCGTTTGCTTCGCAAAAAATGGAAAAACAACATAAATTTCTTTCTGTTATGCCATAATTCCGTTTTCGAAACTGGACAGTGCAGCGTTGAGAAGCTCTCCTCGGCCTCGGACGAGTTACCCGGAGCTATTTGTTGCATGGAAGGATATCGACGCGCGGTTATCGTGTTTCGTAAGATAGTTTACGCGACGTGAACGGGCCCCATTGTGCGACTTTACGGTGTCACGCTCGAGGAAACAACGGGTTAAATGTCGAGATAATTCACCGTCCGTGAATGCAAGGCGTGGTGTTTCTCCCAATTTGACTGATTACTGAAACAAGAGTGCAACTTCGCATTCGTCGGCGCCTATTGATCGCACGCGCGCGACCATTCGGCGTCCGATTGAGATTCGATCTTTCCTATTTCGATCCCACAATTTGCCATTTTGCAATTTACCAATTTGCATCCAACGTTGCCGCATATCGTATTATCGGAGAATCAATTCGCTTATTTTTACGATTTTCAAGAGAGAAAAAAAGTCCGAAAAAGCTGCGTTAAAAAGTTTCCGATTTTTGCTCGATAAGAATATATTATTTTTATTTCTAATTAAAGATATGTTATTTTAGTTATTAATTCGATTGATTTCAAATATATACGATTAACTTGAAATATGCGCAACGGACATCATTTTATTTGTCGCTGGAAAGGGTTGCTTATCTAGCATAGACTTAAAAAAGATACAAAAGAAAGACGGATGTTATTTTTAAGACGTCCGTTTATAAGAACGATAATTCGTCGTAAGAAGGAAGGAATTTTTCATACAAGCGCTCGCGCGAGGCTAATTTACGTTCGCTGTCTAACACTTTGAATACACAGTGGGCGAGATGAAGCCAAGGATTATCTGGTAAGTTAGCTGAGCTAGCAATCTACTTGATCCAAGCGACGCGATACTACGGACACGCCGAGCGATACTATGCGTGTTTAACTCGTCTTTCATTCTTTTTTTTATCTCCAGCGCCGTCAGTTAAAAGTGCCTCAACACATTTCGACGTTCGTGCGTCACGCGCGATATATCGGCGTTATATGTCGCTCGCGATGCACGAACGGCGAACGTGTTAAATCCCTTTATTACTATAATAACTTAGAAACGTCACTTTTGACGAATGCGAACGATTTTCAACGAAATCAGGACGGGACTTTTCTCTCGTCACGATCGCCGTATCGAAGCGTAACGTGTTTTCCAAAATTGGCAATCAATTTCTCTTCAATTGTTAAATTCGATCTGGTCGCGACTTCCTTTCGTTTCTTCCTTGCTGTCGATATCGCCCGTTCGACGAGCCAATCGTCGAGTTTAGAACTCTCTTTAACTCTTTAAAGTTAACGATAAAAGAATATTGGAGTCGAGTGACGGTTGCGGCGTGCGGGACGCGACGAAAGGAAGAAGAGACGAGAGGAATTTTCTTTCGCGCGCGCGCGAGGAGGCCAAGAATTCGATGTCGAAACTATACGCCGATGGGTTAGCGTTCTCGCGATGGTAGTGCGATGCGAATCGATGCATCGCGCGTGTCTCGCGCGAAATCGCGTATTTTGCGTGTGTGCCCGCGCGCTATGGGCATATATAGCGATAAGTAGCCAATTATGCTGTGCCACGCGACGCACGTTCGATGGCGTACACATGCAAATCTTCCGGCGACATCCGTCGCGTTGGAACGTCGCGTCGGACGACGTAACGGCGTGGAAACAGTACGCTTCTGGTCCATTAGGATGAATGGGGGATCGGATGTATCGGATATATGCATAGATTGCGCGCGATGCGGCGTATTGTCGCGTGGCGCGGACCAAGCTGATTTGCAGCTCCTCGGGCGTATTCAGAGATCTCAAACGTGGAAATTTCTCTTTACGATGCCCTTCTCGAAATTCCCATTAAGGATGTTCGGTTTTAAAAAGGATCGTGGAGTTTTGATGACTTAAGATTATAAAAGAAATATATGAATATATATTATTGAAACTACAAATGTATATTTATACATCGTTTTTCTTTCTTAAAATCACAATTGCTTAGATTATGTTGTGATCAATAAGATTTGTTCTTTGTACAATTTGCTTTATAACGATAGACTGTATATGTTTCTTAAATACGCATCTCGCGCAGTTTTTTTCATACTTGCTGTAAGACGAGTAAAAATGATGCGTTGAAAAATTGTATCTCGCGTATCTGACTAATCGTCTGGATCCTCAAAATGGAATCCGCTCGCGATTCGCGCCCGATTCTCTAATATCACAATTTCATGCTCCGCGCATTTACCGAGAAAGCTTAAAGGGACCCGTGGCCTCTGCTCTAAATAGAATATAATCAAAAGCGATCGATAAATACGCCAGTTCGGCCGCCCTCGTTCTACCTGGACCTAACGTAAACGGTCCACAGTCTAATCGATAACATCCCGAACTTTGACCCTGGGACGCATCTGTGCCCCAATACAGAGACAGGTCCCCGCTCCTGTCTCTCCCTCTGTCTCTTTCTCCCTCTTTCTCCTTCGTCTCCCCCTCATCGGGAGAATTGTTGCCCTGTTTCGCGATCGAGACTGGTTTTTCGGCGCGATGCGTGCGTGTGCCGGGTGCCCTTACGTCGCCGCGCGCAAACGGCGTCGGCGACGTCGGCGGCGGCGGCGGCGGCGGCGGCGGCGGCGGCGGCGGTTCACGGCACCATCCCGCGCGATCAATATCAGCGCAAACGACGACGGCGGCCACGACTACGATCAACGAGGGTGACTACGATGACGCGGACAAGAAAGAGCGAGAGAGAAAGAGAAAATCATCACATACGAGTACGCGGTGTAATGTATATATGAGGCGTGTTAGGCATGTATATGCACACATACGCGCGCGTACGATGCGGCGAGCGTGCACATGGGTAAATTGTGTGTATGTGTGCGGCATGTGTGTGTATGTACGTATGTGTGTGTGCCAATGTGTTGACGCTGCGCCCGGCGGGAGGGGGGGAGGCCAAGTGGGGACGTTGCCAGGCGACGGAAGCTGCCTGCCGTCGCGCCGCGCCGCGCCGCGCCGCGCGCGAGTTCATCGTCCTCCGCTCGCGCGCTCCTCCCTTGCGCCTGCACCGATCCGGCTAGCCACCCTTCGTCCACTTCTTTCGGCTCCTCCGCGTGTGCGCGCGCGCGAGCGCGAGCGCCGAGGCGACGAACGCGAGCGAGTGTTTCAGACGACCCCGCCCCGTGGATTCGCTCTCCTCGTTATCGTTCTCATGAATTGGAATCGACGACGAAGATTGTACGTATCGAGATGTAACGTTGTTTCGGTGTACCGAGAACGGAGATGCCGAAGGGTGCTCCCTCGTAAAAGATTTTAATAGATTACGTGTAGGGTGGGACCAACTAAACTCCCTCTTCGGAAATTATCGGAGATCGCGATACGATCTTTGATTATTTTAAGCTTTGTTAGAGGATCTTCGTTATTAATAAAAGAATAATAGAAGATTCCACTCAATAATAATAAATCAATAATATTGAAGTAACACGTAATTGCGCTTTGAGAATGCCATACAAAATTTGAATAAGATTTGTAAGAAATTTCCATAAATACGATATAACAGGGATGCCCCCGTGTCCCGTGTATTATATCGCGAAGAGTAGATATTGCGGAAAAAGTTTAGAAAATTCCATTTAATGATAAAAAAATAATATTGAAATAATAGGTAATTGCACATGCCATAAAAATTTTTATAAGGGCAGTAAGAAATTCCCACAAATATACGATATAGCAGGAATACACCCCGTGTATTATATCGAGAAGAGATATTGCGGAATATTTTCGTCCCCTGTCGTCATTACCAGCCGGAATTGATCGATCCTGCCGTTCTCTCGAAAAACCCGAGAATTTCCAATAAATAACAACATGACGTAATAGGGATGCCGGTGCATTTTATATCGGGGGCAATGGGCGTTCAGTGCCCCCGTGACCCCGCCCCGACCTCGCCTTCGTTATTATCGTTATCATATCGGAATCAAACATGTAACGGATAAATAATAAACGTGACGTAATATAGAGACGCAAATGTGCCGGAATGAGGGCGTGCTGCGCGGGACAACGTTCGGTGTAAAACCCCGCCCTGCGACTATTTTTCGTTGTCGACGGATTGCAGATTAAAAATTGAAAATTGCTCGGCTGAGTAACGAGAACGACAAGAGCTGTGAAAATAGCGCCGATTTCACATTTTCTTCCCTCGCAAAAGTAGAATGATCTCAAAAGGATCACGCGACAGATTTTTTTGCTACGTTCTCGCTCGCGCGTAGATATCGAGAGTCAATAATCAACAAATATTGGGGGGGGGGGGAGGAAGGGAAAAAAAAGCAGAAGATATCAATCAATCGAGGGAACGAGAGGCTCGGCAAAAGGATGACTCATCCGGGCAGCTTATATTAACGCGAGGCATTCGGCCGACCCCCGTACAGCTGACAAACGCGTATTATGCGCGGGCCGTATAATAACCAGCCCTCATCGATCTCGCCGCCGTGTGCCCGACTGAAGGGGTTAAAACTGGAGCAATGGATCTCCGGCTACGTACGTCGGCGGCCTCCTCCTCGTGTCGACGGACCCGCGTTGCGGATCCGCGTAGTGCGACGCGTAAATTTCAGCCGCTTTCTCCAAGCGCGGCTGAAATTTCACGCAGCATTGCGGTCCTCCTCTCGTTTTTCCTCTCCTCTCCTTTTCTTTTTTTTTCTTTCTTTCTTTCTTTCTTTTTTTCCGTACACCCGGCCTCGGCTCGGTAATTGGCCCCCGGCGCGCGCGTCCGTGCCCCTTTTGTTCGCGCTTCGAGCTCGCTCTTCCGAGCCTCTCGTCTCGTCGGCCTCGTCGCTCTTCCGCGCGCACTTCTCACGCCGCGCTCGCACGCGTCCCTTAATCCTCTCTCCCCCCCGTTTTCCCTCTCGCCTTTACGAACTTCCGTGCGATTTGCTCTTCCGTTTCATTTCCATTTCGGCGTGCCGCCGGCGAGCCGGTTTTTCGGGGCGAGACGCGTTGTCGTACCCGGCGAATCCGCTCCTCTCGGCTTGACTTTGAAGGTGCTAACCCTCGGTATTTTACGAGCGCGAGGCACTCGATCCACATGGCAAATCGTGCGCGAGCGAGAAGACACGCTCCGTTCAAGTACAATATCACGCAAAAATCTCACCCAGCAGGTTTAACGGCACTTGTTCTAATCTGATGATAAAACGACACTCTTAATTATTGTTAATTTATATTATCATGACTACATTGCGTGGAAAGTGTATCTGTTACAAATAGCATTTAGATCTAATCTTTCTCTAATTAGCAAGAAGAGACAGTAATATTTGGAACATTGGGATAAATCTGTTTTATTTTTATATACGCTATATCTTAAATTGTATAATGAAATTCAAGTTTAAATTCTTCCTGGAACGTCGCAGTCTGCTTCCCAATAAAATAGCGGAGTAATGAATTTAAAATCGACTTTATGCCGACGAGAATTTATTAACAAATTAAGAAACTGTTTCTCGCCGAGAGAGCACTTTCAACAAATTGAATTTTAATCATATGTATCTCGACACGAGATCTCGTTTCTCAATTAATAACTCCTAGGAGGAGCTTATCTTAATAGAAACTTTATTCAAAACTAATTGAATATTAATAATAAAAAATTCGTGTCGTAACGATAAAAATACGTTAAGTTATCGTGAAGAAAGAAATACTTTGAATTCAATGAATTTTTGTCGGTCAAGCGATGATTCCGAGACACCCCGTATATCAACGCGTGAAACGTTCGCAGATTACATGTAATAAGCTGATTCACCTGTGAAAGCCACGATATCCCACTTATGCGTTTAACGCGGTACGTACGTCTATAAATAGAGCATGTGCCTCGCGAGAGTGTGGGTATGCCTGTTCGTCTCGATGCAGCGTTATTTATTACGGAAGAATCGCAGCAGAGCGTTTCACAACATTCCGCTTTACAATGCGGAATAACAAGCACAAATATTGTCGATCGATCCGGGACGATTTTATTCATAGGCTCCGGTCAAGAGAAAAAAAATATCACCGCAATTTTATCCCGAATTGTTCAAGTTAAAAGGAATTTCGCGCGTTATTGCGATTCAATAGAAGTAAGCTGCACAAACGAATATAAACACGATGCGTCGAAATATGTTTTTTTATTTTACGTTGGATCTCGCACAAAGTTGTTACATCAGTATTCTAGGGATCGTTTGATATTTAGTCATTGGAATCGCAAATGTAATTTTATCGTATATTATGTTACAATTTATTTTATTATTATATTGTCGTTTTTTTTGGCAAAGGACTGACTCTTATTCGGTTGTTTCCAGAATGTTGACCACAAGATGAAATTCCGCTCCAAGAAAGGCCAGCTGCCGTTCGTCGAGCTGAACGGCGAGGAGATCGCGGACAGCACCATCATCCTGCGGGAACTGAGCCAGAAATTCGGCAAGGACCTGGACGCCGGTCTCACGCCCGAGCAGCGAAGCGTCTCCCACGCCATGATATCGATGATCGAGAACCACCTCGTCTGGGTTGTCGCGTGCTGGCGCACGAAGAACCTGGATCAGGTGCTGAAGGGCTACAAGGTCAATCTGCAGCTCGCCCTGGGATCACGTATCCCGAACGCCATTCTGAACTTCTTCTTCAAGCTCACGTTCGGACGCAAGGTAAGTTTCGCTTTGTCGTTCGCCTTGTGATTTCGGTGTGACCTAGCATACAACTTGGACGTTAGAAATCACTGAATGACAATTCACATTTCACAATTTCTGATCATTCAGCTGTAATAATTTATTCGCACCCATATACGTATTTTCGTGTACGACTTATTTGCATATTTCCATAATTATATTCCACATTATTTCCACCATTATTCAAACTAAGGTCATGCTGTATGCGAAAATAATTTTTCCCCTCGACCTTTTCTCTCATTGATTTCGCCGAGACCGCACGATTTCGTATGTTCGCGTTTTTTCGATTAGCTGTGCATGTACCACTCACATTAATGCTAGTTTGCATTCGTGTAAATACTGACTGTAGTTTTGTCATTGCACAATTTTTGCCAGTATTCAAAAATATGCCTCGCATAGCCAGTCTCATCCAGCAATCACTTTAAAGCTGCCTTAGTTGAGTCCTGGTCGAGGTTTCCGTCTATAGATATTAATAATATGGAATATAAGGATAAGTGTGAAATGCAAGTTTAGAACGACGCAAACCTTGTTGGATATCCGCTAAAACAAGTCTGATTTCTAAAACATTATTTTCGTCTAAATTGTACTTCGACCAAGTTTCGCTACTTACACGTTATCACAATGTTTACTTCATGCTATCTCCAGAATCATTCATAGTATTCGCTTAGAGTGCACAAATTGCCACTTGCGGCCATAAATGTGCTATGAATGTGCTAACTAGAGGTAGTATCGCGACGAGGAAGCGCAATCGTAGAACAAAATATCGTGACCATTTGTAGTGAGATGGTAGTTGGATTGGTTGCAGGGCGCGAGGAAAGTGAAGGCTCAGGGAATGGGTGTGCACAGTGCGGAGGAAGTGTCCCAATTCGGCTGTACTGATCTCAAGGTGCTCTCGGACACGCTCGCCGACAAGCCCTTCTTCTTCGGGGACGAGCCGACTACCGTAAGTGTCGTTAAGGGCCCGGACACACACTTTTTCGTAACAGTAACAGTAGGATTTCGACCAATCGCGTTGCTCGATTCGAGAACGTACGGCCGTACGTTTCCGAATCGAGTAACGCGATTGGTCGAAATCCTACTATTACTGTTACGAAAAAGTGTGTGTGGCCAGCTTAAATCCGTTAACATGTTGCCTACGGCGGTCAAGAGTTTTTACGTCACGTATCACGGTGGTATGTTCCAGCGTGATATTTGGTTCGCTGTGTAAATAATAGTTTCAGTTACATGTAATCTGATGCCGTAGATAATATCGGTGAAAACCAGTGCCGCTCGTGGCAAAACGGTGCTCTCGTGGTCGCTTTGTTTTCAATTATCTCACAAATATTGGACTGAGTAAATAGCAATTATTGGTTCGAGCTTTGATGGTTTTCGATTTCCCAGTCGAGTAAAAATTAATTGGTTTTAACTAATTGAACTTGAAGAAGACAATTAGATAAAAATATCTTATTTAATATTGAAAGTTCTACCGCAAAAGATTGATAGAAGATATAAGATTATGAGCTACAATTTCGGCAATCTGTGTAACTGGTCCCTCGGTGGCGATCTGTTTGGGTTTGTGCAGATGGACGTGGTAGCATTCGCGCATCTCGCTCAAATCCTGTACATCGACAAAGACACGCCGTACAGCCTGCGAGACTACATGGTCGAGAACTGTCCCAACTTGGTCGGGCATTGCTCGCGCGTTAAAGAACGATGTTTCCCGGATTGGGACGAGATCTGCTCCAGCCTGGACATGAATACGCATCTGCCGAAGCCCGAGAAGCAGGAGGAGAAGGAGGGCAAGGAGGAGGCGAAGGAGTCCAAAGAGTCCAAGGAGGAGAAAGAGGGCGACAAGGAGAAGGCGGACAAGGAGGAAAAGGAAGTCGAGAAGGACAAGGAAGTTGACGAGAACAAAGAAAAAGAGAAGGACGGCAAATAAGCGGTCTCTCGTTGTAAAGGGAAGTAATAAGTCGTTTCAAGGATTTAAAGGCGAAGAGTCGCGAAGGTGTATTGGCAAATGAATAAAGATAGAGATAAAGAGAGAGAGAGGGATAGTTGGCGGTAAAAGTGTGTGTGTGTGTGCGTGCGTGCGTGCGTGCGTGAGCGTGGTTGCGTGAATGCGAACGACGACGGAGACGAGGACGATGTAGAAAGCACGTACAGAACGATGACGAGGGAAGGGAGTTGCCGGAAGTGAGAGATTGTGTGCTGGAGAGAAAGGGGGAGAGAAAGAACGAAAGGGTGAGAGAGAAAGGCAGAGAGTGTGTACGTGTGTACGTGTGCGTAAGAGAGAAAGCAAAAAAGAAAGAGATGAGGTTTGGGACTAGAGCTCTCTACTTATACGTATAGATATTAATAGACTCATGTATAATGTTAATACTTCGTTTATATACGTTCAATGCGCATCACGCGTTACTTCACATTGACACACTCGAAACACACACGACCGGAACGACTATTCTCTAACCCACACGCCCTTTCTCTGCTCTGCTAAGGACAAACGAAAAAAAAAAACACAAAAAAACGGGGCTATCTCATAAGTCATTAGAAACGTAGGATTGCAATATACGAACTGCAATAGTCTGACGCAGCTGGGGTCTTTGTCGACAGTGGCCAAATGCAATATAGCGTTAACGCTATAAGATAGAAGTAGTTACGGGAGGAGAGGAAGAGAAGAAGAAGCGAGGGGGTAGAGTCGCGCGAACGGGCATACCGATCCCCGCCTTCTAAGGCGTCTCCTACTTCGCTTCTCTCAATGATCCTTGCTGTGCATAAGTTACCTTGCGTCCTGCGCGCAACGTAACGCAATCTTCTTTTTAATTTAGTTCACGTTAATTTCCTTTTTTGTTTTTAATACGTTCACCACGTGTATCGCGCGTTTTTACTTTCACTTTCATATCGTGTTAAATGACGTTTCTAAAAGATTTTGTATGACGAGAGATTTTTTACGACGTATATCATTGAGAGAGATTGTCTATCGAAACCATCTGAGGAAGCACCGTTGCGTCCCATAGCCGGTTCATCGACGCGATCCGAGATTTTTTCATTACGATAACACTAATGATAACGCTAATGTTAACGTAACAATAATATTAATAAGAGAATGTGACAACAATAATAATATTAATACTAACCGTATAATAATGATAGGAGGAAGGTAATCCGATGTCCATCCGCGAAAACGTAATGTTGGGTCATCGATTGACTGAATTACTTCTCTCTCTCTCTCTTTCTCTCTCGCGTTCTTTCAACAATCGAATCGAGAGTCGAGTCACGCCAATTGACCAGGCTAGCAACGGACGTCCTCAGACAGCCTAATGTAGAATGCAAATGGAGTTGAGCAGGCCGTACGGAAAAGTGGTTCGATCCGCTCTTCCGTCTGGCCGTAAATCCCGTTTGCATTTCAGCATCATCTCGAAGCGCGTGCAATCAAATTTTACTTTTAACGACGACACTCATTCCTATATTTCGTACGGACTATACGATTTGCAGCCTTTTACGATCACTTTTTAGACAAATGGGTAAGGAACCGCGATAAGCGATGGACGGCACATATTATTACCTATTATTTGTATATTATTATAGTATATATGTAGACGCGCGCGAATGCAGTCGGACTTAGATACGCGATGAAGATGCCATTCGTGTATAGCAGAGTCGTAATATTTCGTCCCCTTATCCACCATTCCTTGCTCCCTCCAAGCTCTTGCGTTTTTTTCCCCTTTCTTATACCCTCTTTCTTTCTTTCTTTTAGCGAAGAGGCACAGGTAATGTTTTGATCTCTTTTCCCTTGGTACTCAAAACGCTGTGCTGCCCACGTATTTTATTGATATACGATTTTTCGGACGTGTTAAGGAAAAAAAAATTACCTTGCGTAATACAAAGTGTCTTTCACGCATCGAAAATCGACAATTTGATGTATAACGGGAATTGAAGTTTTTTCTACGAACTGCGTAGCGGCTGCGTAGTTTTTTTCTACGGCAGCTGAACATATTCCACGAGAAGACACGAGATATATTACATTTAAGTAGCTTACTATATTATTGATAACGATTATATATATATATACATACATCTATATATATATATATGATCACGTAAAGAAAAAATGATGAAAAAAAGATTAGTGGATGATGCTGTTTATACTTAGGACGGCGCATATGTTTTCACCTGTGGTTACATATTATTATGGATTATTACGTGCGAGTAAATAATATAAATTAGAGAATGGAAGAAACATTTGGACAAGAGAGACCATAACGTTGCAAGCACAGTAGGTAGGCCCACTCAATACAGTAAGATTATTATAAGAGGAATATTAATAATTATTATAATATGACTGCTCGTTTTATGCTCGGCGCTATACATTTCATTGTCATTATTATATCACCATTTATTAACGATATACATACGAACAAATAAAATGTGTTTATAAATATGAAGCGAACTTTACGTAATCTGTCGACGTTTATTGCGATCTGCTGTCCAAATCTCTTCAGACCACACTTAGGAAACACTATAACATGCATTTGCTGCAAATCGTAATAATGTGATCGTAAGGAAAGGGTCAATCAATCAATAATCCCAATTTAGGATCAATAATTATTTATTACCTGAACTTTGAAGACATACGTAACAGTGAAGTATCGAGAAGTAACATTTGGATCGTTTATCCACGAAGAAATTCGTTTCATGCGCGTCGTAATTTCCATTATTACTACGTTAGATGCTTTATAGACTTCCGTTCGAAATTCACTTTTATTTCGTATTCTGGGAACGTTCTATTCGGCACGGAGATATGTTTGATATTGCTATGACTCAATAACTCGATCGAAAGTCTCGGGACAGAAGAAATCGGGACACGTTCGTATTGCATCTAAATTTTCCTCATAAGCACCCTATATGACGTACTAACGGAATGGATAGCGATCGTGATAGCGAGCTAGGTGAAGTGTAAACGTGACTGTTTTATTACGTTCGCCTGACGTCTCTGGCGATAAATATTGCTTATTCGCTGCCGAGTTACTTGAGACTTGAGATACTGTACACACACTTTCGTTTCTCTTCCGATCTCTGTGCGCGTTTCTGCCAATTATTTTATCTTTAACGAACCGACAGTATCAACCGCCAACCACTACAGATCATTAATTTTACAAATTACCGTTAGTTTCATAAATGACCTACGTCGTCTTATTCGTATTACATTAAAATCTCGCTTTAAATTTCGTTTCTGCTATTTAAGACATATACTTTTTCTGTTAGTTGACAGCGAGCGCGGTAAACGGCTGCCTAATTTATTTCCGCAAGAACTACTCTCTTGGAACAATATATAATATTATTAATTTATGCAATTTAAAGTACGCGTAGCGGTTGACTAATTTGAATATAGTGACGCTTTTTAAGAGTTCTTCTTAAGCCTGAATATTATTTAGGACATACAAATTATATATCATCTTCAATCTTTCTTCTTGTATCTAAAATAAGAGTTTAAGTACGTACATAAATAAAGCCGCTAATCAAATCATTACCGTCGACTTGCCGTACAGAAACGATGCTCGAATTGGTCGATAAAACTACTTTTGGTACCCATATAACGTCGCTACAAAAATAATTTTCTTTGTTCATCTCATCATTCGATTCTGTACGAAAAGTCGCCGGTACCGTTTACGCCTAACGCCGGAAAGGGCTTTTAGTTACAAAAATAATAACACTTTGTCTTATAAGCCTTTCCACCTTGGAGAGGGATCTTCTCGGTTTCCATACACCGAACTTTGTACGCTCGACCAAGTACAGTTTCGTATGATTCCTCGAGATGCCGATATCGCGCTTGATAGAACATCGGATTGGGAAAATTGCGATTCGGCCGTCGGAATTTATATTTTTGTCAGCGGATAGACGGGATGCTCGATGCCGCAGAGAGAGAGAGATAAGGTAACACTCAGAGGGCTGTACTGGTCGTAGCTGTTGCCGTCGACTGCACGCCGGACTCTGAATTCGGTCGTCCGGCGTGTGGCTACAGCTACGTGGACGCAGCGAGGCTGATGGACGTTGACTCGGTGACGGCCGACCTCGGCTTCACGTCCAGGGAGTCGTACAACGGGAATTCGCAGCACAGGATGAACTTGAGGAAACGCGGCACCTCGACGTAGATAGCCGGCGGTATCGGTATCAACGGCGACGTGGATTGCTTGTAGTAGCGATACTCCGCGTTACTGGAAACATTTGCGGAACGTTGAAGTATGAATGATCAAAATTCGCATGAACATACAATAGAGCATAAATCAGCATTCATTAATATATTTTGTCACAAACTATAAAACAAAAATTTAAATAACTTCTTAATTATTTATCTTTAAATTATTATGTCTTTCTGATTACGTTGAAACTCCAATTCCTCTTAATAAATTAGTACATACAATAAACATTTATTTTATATTTAATTTTGCTGATAGAATACTATTTTTTTAAGCTCGCAAAAATTCTCAATGCACTTCTGCGACACTCACTCCCGGTATCTCTCGTCCGATGCCTGTTCCAATAACGGCATCCCCGACAGAAATAGAATAATAAACGTCGTGAAGATCGGAGATGCAATAGCGACCCATTCTGCTCCTTCGATGACGTTTAAGGATATTAAAAATATCCCCCACCAGACGACGATCTCGCCGAAATAATTTGGATGCCGGGAGAGCCTCCAAAGTCCTAGAAACGTTAACTTATAAATGACAACGGTCTTCAGCAAAAAGAAAGAGAGAAATAATGTCATCGAGGTAATTGGAGCACAGCCAAGCAATAAGTATAAAACGCGAAGAAATTTATCGGGTCTCTTGGCGAGCATTTCCAGGTCCGTTTTTCGGTTGCAATGACATAAATCTTTGAATAAAAAGCAACATGTAGAACTCCTAATAATATATATATTTTTAATATATATGAAAATCAGTTTGACGAACATCTTTCGTCAAAGTTTGTCGAATATTAATGAAATCGCGCAAACCATGCTTTCATTAAAATTTTACTTGCAGCATAAAGGATTTAACGGAGTTCGGCAAAAGAATTTTCGGATATACGTGCATGGTCGGAGGGGTAATCTCACCGTCGTTACACCACTTTCCATTGTTGACCGGGTCCTGCTTGAAAGCGAACTTTTGCAGATCGGCATAGGTCTCGGCCAGCAGGCCGATGAAGAAGAGGCCCGTGCCGGCGCTGTCAAGTGTCGTCATCGTCTTCGGTGCGGGCGGTATTTTGTGGCGCGGAGAATTGATTATTATCACAGGCAGGCTGACGACGTACACCCACACGGCCTGCGAACCGTCAACGTTACCCTTCGATATCAATACCTCCCGCGAGAAGGAACGGGTGCGGCGTGCTCGCGCGAGCGAGCGAAACGGAGACACGCGGTCTGTCTACTTCACCTGGAATGTCCAGAACACGGCGAAGCGGATCACGTTGCTGCGTCGGTCGTCGAATCTCTTGTCGCGGCCGATCTTGATGATTCGGTACAGGAGGTATCCGGAGAGCCGCACGCCCCACAGGCACACGAACACGGTCACCATGACCTGCCGGCTGTCGTACGTCTGCACGGGGGAAGAGAAAAAGATTACGTCCGTGTTATTTACACCGATGCGGATTCGTGAAACGCTTGTAAAACGACTGAGCGTCGTATAAAAAAAGTTTATAGACAGGCATAGGTCATCCGTTAATAGGTATTAAATATATCTTGCCGTTTTATTTATAGCACCGGCTTCATTGAGGGTAAAACTGTCGATGATAAAATCTACGGTGGGGCAACACGCCGCGGCAATGCGTCTCAAGACGTATTCGAACTTCGAGAGAGAGAGAGAGAGAGAGAGAGAGAGAGAATCGATCTAAGAATGATTTACGAATTCAAGTATCGCGTAATTATTATCAAAGATTATTTACAGTTGCAATAAAAATTAATATAATTTGACTATATTAAACTTGTAATCGAGTAATAATAATTAACAGCATTAATAGTAATTAACAGTATAAGTGATAAAGTGAGAGAATATCTTCATCTAATTTGTGATCTCTCTATCTTTCTTCGAGTCTGTTGAAACTTTCCAAGCCTATCTTGGTAGGTTCTTTTCTGATTGAATTTCTGCAATGCATCCCATAGGCTTAAAGTTACCGAAACGAGAGTCGAATTTCTCAAGAGAGCTCTTTCATCGTAATCCGCAGGTAAATTTTCGCGCACGCTTTCTTCAGGTTCGCAAATATTCCATATGTTTTCGTCCAGATTTTATCCGTCGAACACCCCTGACGTAGGTCACACGTGCACGGGAGGTGGTACTATAGGTAACGCGTTAGAAGTACCTTGCCCACTTGACCGAGAAAGAAAGTGAGGAGGGCGAGAATGATGAAGTTGGTGCCGCCGGCGAAGTCCGTCAACTTGTCCAGCTGGAAAGTGGCCGCGATCATGAAGAAGATTAACTGCATACCGACGGTCACGATCGCGCTCACGGCGAGGTGATCCTCGTCCAAAATGTCGACCGCCATGTCCTCGATGACGCGTTCAGTCGCCTCCGGACAAATTATCTCGGATTCTGAAAACGCGATTATCCGCGCTGATGAATCAATTATACCTTTAAACCCTTTTGCTTTAATCCAGAACTAATTGCTCTAGTTCTTTTTTATATCTGAGGATCGTTTCCTTAAAATCGACAATTACCCCGTTTGGCATGGCGGAGGAAAATGTTGAGTAAATTAAATAGAATTTTTACTTTCTTAATCTTCAAGCACGCGTAACAGCCAAGACAGGTAATCAAGCCTTTTCACGTCAGTTAAAAATTAACTCAATTATCTGTCTTACGTACAAATAAATTTGTAACAAAAGAGAACGGGCAATCACCAACTTGAACTTAACTAATCCGAGCTGTGTAGGAACTATTATAGGAAAAAGAAAAAGAAGCCGCTACTATGGCTGCGTTCGAGGAGCGCGCTATTAGCGCTATTGCATCATTCTATCTTTATCGCTCATCAAGTGTAGAACAAAGGATAGAATAAGCAAATAGCGCTAATAGCGCGCTCCCCGAACGCAGCCTATATAGTACAATTTATGGGTCGTGATTATAAATTATTCCGTGATTTCTTACTGCCCTTAAAAATTCAGTATCGGAGGGAAGAAGAGAAACGCGGTCGACACCGGATCCTATTTTATGGCAAATAAACAAGTTACACGCTCCAGCTGAACAAATCCCGCCGCCGTGAACACGTCGACGTGGTGTATAGTTATATTACGATTTCCGCAATGCGGGAAAACGCGACGCGATCGAGGATGTGCCCGTCGCTGTAACACGCAGGGCCATTCCCAGGGAAATTCGCTAAGAAATTTACGACATAAGGAACACCCGTGCGCGTTCTTGGCAACGGTATTTTGAATAATTTGAGAATGTTCCAGCGCGCGTACAGCTTATGAATTTAGAATTACCTTCAAAACCTCGCTCTCTCTCCCTTCAGTCCCTCCCTCCCTCTCTCTCTCTCTCTCCCTCTTTCTGCGAAATAATCTAGCGTGCATCTCTGTGCATGATTCTATTCATTATCGAGCGAGGTGTTGAATAAAGCAACGTCGAACGCCCTCGTCTTTAAATATAACGCTGTCCACTGTCGCGGAATGATAGCGCTATCGGTGTCACTCCGGTTCTCCCGATTTTTCTGACGCGGGAGGCCCGAAGCAGCGAACACCGAGGGAAAGAGAGAGAGGGAGAGAAAGAGACGGCGAGGAAATTACCTCTCCCGTGGAGAGCCGCATCTCTCGCGGTGGTTTCCCAGCGCGTGAACGCGCGTCCCGCCCCGACGCCGCTTCGCTCGGACGGCCAGGCGTGGAGGAAGTCCGATGTCGCCGCGGCTAAAACGAGGCGCGCACTCCCCGCACGACGGGTATCACGTGTGTGAGAGTCCGCCGCGGGTCGGCGACGCTCGCTCGCGAGCCCTCCTCGACGGCGCGGCGGCGGCGGCGGAGGAGCACGAGAGATGCGCGCGTCCTCCGCCCCCCGCGGCGGGGGGTGGTCGGAGCGGACGAGAATCGCCTCGGTGCGGCGCGGCACCCTTTCTCGTGCCTCCCGCCCCCGCTTCCCGGCCTCGTGCCGCCGCGTCCTACGATGCGCGTTCTCCTCCCGGTCCGCCTCCACGGCGCACGCCTTCGGAGCGCCTCCTCACCGCCGAGGGGCCACAGCGGGCGCGGGAAGGTCCCCGTGGTGTTCACGTTTTCAGGGACACCCGCGTCAGACGGATCCGCGACCTCGGCGTGCCATCCAGTGCCATCCATTGTGGGTCGGTTTCGGGAGGGGGAGGGATTATCGCGGGATTATTTTAATTGATTACAGACAATCGATTGTTCGAATGAATTAAAATACGCACGTGTTCGGATTACTCTTATATTTACTACTTATCAATGTATCTTTTCACATTTTTCAATTTCTTTTCTTTAAGATCTTATAAGTTTTTTTTTTATAACTACTTTTCGCACGGATTTCTATAATTATAAATAAATTAGAGTCTAGAGCGTCGAAGAACGTCCCTTTCTCGAATCCTAGCTACCCCTTTAAAACTTCTTTGCCTTCGCTCGCCTTTCACGATGTTTCTTTCTAAACCTCAGTCCTTTCCTTTCTTAATTCGCACTGCTTCCTTTCTTTCTTTCATCACAATTATTCCATATATTAATCGCAGCATCCATTCTTTTTACCATTGGTCTATTTTTCTTTTCACTCATCTTTATCCCTCTACTCTGAAATTTCTTTCTCCCCTTCCTGTCAATCTCTCTTATTTTTCCTTCACTCTTTTATCCCCTCTTGTATCCTGTCTCCCTTCTTGTTCCAATCTTCCATATTGCTCGTTTGCAATCTTTTTTCCTCGACCTCCATGCTAAGCGTTTGCTTCAATCGTGCACGTTTTGCGCGTGCATTTTCAGGACGTATTTATTGCGATTACCTTATAACGCTTATCTTCTGCTTCGTCAATTCGGAAGTGTCGCAATGCAATTCGGTTCATCGAGCCAGGAATCAATATTGGATGCGCCGGCGCCTCGTTGAAAACGCTCGGGAACGAAAATATGGATGTAGAAAAACTGTTGCAACCGCGAACGCCAGTGGTGCACGCTTGCAGAAATAAAAAGCTTCGAACAAAATAAACGGTGTTTTCATGAATAAAAAATTCCATTGAGAAAACCGACATTTGAATTGTTACGATAGTATTTAAAACGTATACGTTTCAATGAGATCATTAACAGAGGATGGATTATTAACAGAGGATTATGCTCTTTTTATAATATTTTATTCAGCAGCATCCACATGCACAAGATATGCTCATTAATAATACCAGCGTATAAATTATTATGAGTTTACCAAGCATAAAATTATCTTGCAATATGGTTGTATGAAACAATTTAGAAAATGATTTATTTATAAATATTAATTTTATTCAACGGTTTTATACGAAGATACAGTGCTCGATAAAATAAAATACTGTGCGATAGAAAGATATATATTTTTTGTTTAAGCTAGTACCTGTATAATCTTAACTCGATCAATTAAATAACAAAAAATTTCATTACCATGAACAAATCTTAAATATTAAATTTTGATTTATAAATCTCAATGTGAAAAATTTATGTGAAAAATAAATTCATAAATTATTTATGTAGCAAATATATCATGTATTGTAAAAAGTTAAAGGTTACGTGTAAGGAGTTATGAACGGTGTCCCGCTTCAGAAATCCATACTTCATTTACACTTACAAATAACTGCACAATATCAACAGATTAGGGTAAAAATAAATTACATTTATTTCAATATTATATAGCGTAAATACCCTTAATATTACAAATGCAAACTAAAGACCTCTCACACTTTTCTCACAATAAGTTGATAAACTCGCTTAAAAAACGGACTTTCCCATTAATCCCATATTCCTGTGTATCAATATGAATATATGTCGATTATGTAACGATGTCCGCAGCGTCGTAACGTGTTTTGTGAGCGTTCCTTCAATGATATTATTATTAACATTACTGTTAATAGCGTACATATTAAAAACCACGTATTAGCCTGTTCGAGGTGGCAATTCCTGATTGCACGATGATGCAATTTGCAGTTCGAGCGCTCATTGCTTCTTATCTTTCCCAGGCCAATAATCTTAGTATATTGCACTTAAATCTAGTTTCTAGTGTACTTGCCCCAGATATGAAGCATAAATACGGATGCAATGAACAAGAGGGACATGACTAGCACTGGCACTGGTCCCCTGCAACAAAGCGAATTCAATATTTATTAGAACGTTGTCGAGACACACATGTGAGAGAAGATTGATATTGTAAGAGAGAAATAAATTATCAATGTTGTACATCAATCAACGTAGGCATTTTAATTTTTGCCTATAATTTTTTAATATATTACATCTATTCTTGTTATCTTTCATAACAAGTGAAAGTACATTGTGATAAACTAACATGTACTGAATCTCTTCATGTTATCTGGCACTCGACACGCGTACGGAACACGCAATCTCCAGTCAAAATCTGGAATTTCTCTTCAGCCAAACTCTACTTACACTTTAATGCCAGGCGAGTCGTCGGTATAAAACCTCCACATGCCACCGGAGCTCGTGCCGGTGTTCCTGTTCCTGGCGGAGGTGGTGACGGTGGTTTTCCTCTGTCTGACTGTGCCGCCACCACCTGTTCTTGGTGCTACGGCCTTGCTGGGCGACCGTCCAACGGATCCCACGGAGGTAGCGCTCGGCGCGGCGGGCTTTTCCCCGAGAAAAAAGGAACGTGTTAGTCAAAGTCTTTCCTTCGGATATACCGAAATCTCGTTCAAACTCATCATGCTCACCATTGTGCGACTGTTCTTGTCAACAATCTGGAAGAATGCCGAGAGATTCGTTCGGGGAACGCCACGGATTCAGCTTGGTCGTTGAAACACACACCAGATATCTCAGCGGCGCTTGCGTTCTGGAAGCCTTGTAAGTAAAATACAGATCGTTACGGGTCGAGATGGGTGAACTGGACGCCCGGAAGACAACTCCTATGCAGACTTTTCGTTCCTCTGGTCACCTCTCTGTGCGAGAACCGGCAGTAACGTGGCGACAAAACGTACGTACGTACGCCAACGAACTCTCGTCGAGGCGATTCGAACGCAGGCTGGCGGTGCGACGCGGAGCAGCGGGCGACGTGTCGAACGTGTATCCTACACGTGGACCACGTGGTACGCGACGAACACGTCACCGTCGCGGCTGCGTCCTGTCCTCCATTGTGCTTTCTAACTGTCCCGCGATTGGTCGTTTTCGTCCACGTTGGACAAAACACTGCCGGACCAGCCGGACTGCGATTATGCCGCGCGAAACGTTCGACGGCAACCATTTCGGGAGAAACCAGAATTGATGACAATTAAATAACGTCCTAAAAGAATCACAAGAATTATTAACAATTATCCGGAAAGAAAAAAACGTCGAATTATAACGCGCGAAAAATTCTACAAATATATTTCCGTGGACTATATGAGAGAAGAAAACAATTCGAACGTTTCTGTAACGCCACGTAGGGAAACATATTATTCGTTTAATAAATAATTTTTTTATTATGTATTCCAAAGGAAATAGTTGAACAAATTAATAAAATTAAATATAGCGAGAATTTAATTACGCACTCCTCGAGACGCTTGAAAGATCGTAAAAGTTGTCGGAAGAATATATGACGATGATAAAGTAGGAGAGAATGGGTCTCGTGTCGCTCGAAATTTCCGAAAATTTCATCGGAGGTATCAGGATAGCAGAATAGGCAAGGAGGTCGCAGGAGGTGTGCCAGGCGCGCGCGGCGAAAGTGGCGCCATCTCGCGGCACGGTCAAGAAGCCTCTGCTCAATTAGCCCCCTTTATCTTGAGTCAGCACCGCTAGACGGGGACTGTAATCCATCTTATGCCAAAACGTGCTAAAAGTCACTAGGTAAATCTCTAGTGGCTTTACTACAGTTAACCTCCTTGCGAGTTATGTGCTCCTGATAACTCCGCCGATTTTTCGGGCTCCGTGTTCCAGCACGCGCACGCTATTTCCCGGGATGCCACCTGCTTCCTCCCGTCACATCATACTTTCCTAATAACTTTGTCGAATTTTCGAAGATTGCGAGACACGTGTTCCGTATTCTGTACCGATATACCGACAACTGTCGGTGTCGTTAAGTTTCGTTGCGCAGCTTTTACACGATATGAAATACCTGCGCAACGATAACGATAAGTAGAAAAGGAATTGGAGAACACCGTGATCTCGTACGTATATTAATATATGTTTCTTCCATTGCACTTTTATTTCTTATAATAACAGAATATTAATTAATAAGGAATTACACAAGAATCGTCACGTAGGGATTGTGTGTTAGAATATAAGAAAGTAGTGTAATGTGTTCTAAGGTTATGTATAAAACGTTCCAGAAATTGTTATATCATAATTTGAAAACTTCTTGAAAAATTTATTTCACGTTACAGTTCGATTTATTTAATATTTTGTTGTTAAATAATATGTCTATGTGTTATACTTGTGTTACTGTATGTGATAAACATTTTATTTTATGTAGCATAATTCTTCTAGGTGGAATTCCTCTTATTTAATCGAATTTACTCTCTGTGAACGTGTGAGCAATAATTCGTAACAAAGATGCAGTCTGATGACGAGCTGTTGGAAGATGAGGAAGAAATGCTCGTTTATGTGGAATTTGAAGGGATCACCGGTAGCGATACGTTCAGTAATCAAGATCTTCAATTGGATATGATCGGAATAGATACTGAGCATCCTATGATGGAAATTAACGGACGGGTATGTAGCATTCTGTTGCCCGTAGAATTTAACAGGTGAAACACAAAGTGTGCAGGTTATATTTAAATTTCATATATTTATTTCCTTTTTAATTATTTTGCACATATAGTTTTATGAAGGCACTTATGAAGACGCTATGGGCACTTACATGTTTTTCGAAAAAGATGACAACCCGAAGGTGGACGATGAGGTATTTGATAAAGTGCCGTCTCTGAAATACTTTGCTAAAACGAGAAAGTTGCTCAAGATGCAGAGAGTGTTTACGAAACCAAGAGTCGATATCCTTGGTGATTCTGAACACGACAGCTGTATTCCAAATACCGAAACGTTATTGCAAGCTGGAGTGCCTCCAAAATATCAAGAGGAAGGTAAGAAATAAAACAAATTTCTGCGTCGTGTGCTATATTTGACATGAAATTAATTTTTCTAGCCATGCAGTTTTGGAGTAAAGTACGTAACGATAAATTAGAAGAACTAAGTATGTTTTTGGCAAAACAGAAAATTAGGGAAGAGAAAAAATCCAAAGGTATTTTATCAGATTCAGAGCCTGATGAGGATAATCTACTTGTAGCCAAAATCAAAGAAAAATCAGAAGAGGCATGATTGAGAGGATTCAAAGATTATTCCTTTGAAAGAGTATTTCTCTCAGTCACTAATACGTTGGAAGCTTTTAATATATTTGAGTACGTGTAAAAATCTGTATTTAAAGTAGTTGTAAGAAAAATAAAATAAATTTTAAGTACATTTCTAAACTGTTTTAAAGTTCTAGCTAAATATTTTAATATTTAGAGGTTATAATGTTCTTATTACAAGCGTTATACATTCAAAGCATGAGGCTGGCACAATAATATTAATGCCCAGATAGTAAAACGCCTGTCACATTTACGAAAGATACGTCCAGAGGTTTCATTGGTGTACAGTTTATATATTATTGATGGAAACAATTTACACATTGATGCTGCAAATAATAGTTTGCGTCTGTGATGTCTAGTTCTATTAAAATGCTCTGACAAAGAAATAGAAAATCTTATTCATACTTATTTTATATATATTTATATACATATATATTTCATGTGTAAAAAGTAATATGCATATAATGTGTATATCTATTTTCTAATAACATCAAATCGTACATCGAATGCTTCGTATTCGTTATTTCACTTTAGACCTGAGTTTTGTTTGATTCTAGATCAGAAATTGTATATCGTGTGTGTTGTGTGTGTGTCTTTACCAGTCGAGGTCACCGGGCAGTTCATCCGGGTACTCTCCTGTTAGACAAGCGGTGCAGTGACCGACGTAATTACTCTCGCGATTGTCCATGCGGTGCCTGACCGCCTCAACGAGTCCTTCGACCGAAAGGTACGTTAAACTGTCCGCTCCCACGTGCTTAGCCAGTTTTACACTGTCAAGCTTATTCGCGATAAGTTCTTCTCTCGTTGGAATGTTGATGCCCATGTAACATGGATACTTCAACGGTGGCGATGCTATTCTAACGTGAACCTGCAAACGCGACATGACGAATGATAGTGATAAATATAAACAGAAAACGGCATTAAAAAAAACTTACCTCCTTAGCGCCGGCGTCACGTAGCAATTTGATAATCGGACCGATTGTATTTCCCCTGACGATAGAATCGTCGATGAGAACTATTTTCTTTCCCTTTACGTTCTCCGACAAAGCTCCGAATTTCTTAGCTACTCCGAGCTGCCTCAGTCGCGTACTAGGCTGAATGAACGTCCTACCTACGTATCTGTTTTTGCACAGCACTTCGGCGAATGGTATCTTAGACTGTTACATTAAAAAGAAAAAAGCTTAATTAGACTTCAACTGCGCTCACATATATAAACTGTTCTTGCATTTGTACAGTGTATATTTGCAGTTATGCTGCTGATTCTATTTGTGCTTACTTGTCTGGCGTATCCATGTGCCGCTGCAGTTCCAGATTCTGGCACAGAACTGACTATGTCCGCTTCAATCGGGGATTCCATCGCTAGCACCCGTCCGCAATTCATACGTACGGAATATACCATTTGCCCTATAAACAAACGATTCAACGTGTCTATTTCTCGATGTCTAATGCGTTATAATTCTATATTTTATTATTCCGATTTATGTACCCTCAAAAATGCTGTCGCTTCTGGCAAAATAGACGTATTCGAAAATGCAAAAAGCCTGCGGTTTTTTATTTGGTCTTTCCACTATGTCGATAGTTTTAATGCCCTCTCTGGTCAGCTCCACAATTTCGCCGGGGAATACTTCGCGAACATATCTCGCGCCGATGCTCAAGAATCCGCAAGATTCCGATGAAATTACCCAGCCTTCTGCCTCATCGTCATCGTCGTCAGAGTCGTTACTTGCTACGATTTATTTCATTATTTTGTATTAGTTTTAAAAAAGCATTGTTGAAATAGACAATAATATTTCTATTAATATTTCAATATGCACCTAAATTGCCGATCGGCACGATCTTCCCTAAACAAAGAGGCCGATTTCCGTAAGGATCTCGCACGCCATAAATTTTGTCCCTTTGCATAATCACCAACGAGTACGATAGGGGTGCCAATTGCATAAGGTGTTTGATACGCGCAGGCCAGTCCGGCCCGTTGACTTCACCTTCCGGCGGATTCAAACAGAGCGCTTGTGTGATGAGCTCCGAGTCCGAGTGCGTCGACAAACCAACGCCTCGACCTAATACCTGGACATACATATGAGATCAACACGGAATTCAGTTTCCTTAATGAATTTTGACGCTTGATGACGTAAACTGAGGAAATAGTTCGCAAAAAAAAAAAGATACGTAAATTTTCCCTCCGCATTACCATTTTTCGTAGAGACTCCGTATTGACTAATTCTCCATTGTGAGCAACTGCCAATGCCCCGTGCGCGGTGTGTACCACGAATGGCTGACAATTGACTTCTTCGCTGGCCGCACTTGTGCTGTATCTGGTATGACCAATTCCAAGATTTCCTTTGAGCTTTCTCATATTCTCATCGTTGAAAATATTATTGATCAATCCCATACCCTTATGAACATGGAATGACTTCGAGCAGACGCCCTCGCTTGTAACGATTCCTGCGCTTTCTTGCCCCCTGTGTTGCAACGCCACTAAACCTGACCGAGCAAAAATAACAAAAATGCTTTATCTCATATTGCTAATACCAACGTCTTACCTTCGCTTTCGTTTCTATTTCGTTTTTTTCTTCTTATTGCATATATATTTATATATCTTTTTATCTCAGCTAATTTTTAGCATATGAAACGAGTGTACCTACCTAGACAAACAACTTGGGCAACGTCGATTTGCGATGGCCAGTCCCCAGCAGCGATGCATCCAAAAACACCGCATTCATGCGTAAGCCCTGTAGGCCTTTGTCCCCTGGTTTCACCTTTACTTCGTGGCCTCGTACATTTTGAGTCCTCCGTGGAAAGGCGAGACATTGCTTCGGTACAATGTTCGCTATCTTTATCGTGAAACGTTTCCATTGTGATCTGCAATAAATAAAATATATTAATTTTTTCCTTTTTTACACATCAATATATGTAATAATGATTAAATATGAATTACATAAATATACAGGGTGTCTGAGATCGTACACCTCTTTTAAAATGGAAGGAAATGGTTTTTATAAAAAATCTCAATTTTCATCTAGAATAATCTAGATGGGTCATTTCCGGTCAGTACCGGAAGATGAAAGTACCACCACTCGATAGAGCGTACTCGATATGCTTATCAAAATTTGTTAGATTTTTGATAAAAACCATTTCCTTTCATTTTAAAAGGGGTGTACAGGTGGTCTCAGACATCCTGTATACCACTTGAAGAAATCAGAAAGTATAATATCCAAATATGCAGTAATTAAGATAGATAACTAAATTAAAAGGTCACAAAAGAAGAAGACACGATAATCATAAATACGCTCTATTATTATCAACATTTAATTTAATTTAGCTACTATCATAATACTTCTCAGATTGGAAAATTTTTGATAATTTAATTTATTTCTCTGGATTTAACATATCATATGTGATACCTGCAAAGATTTTACAACATGAATATATAGATTGGATATAAATTAAATATTGTAAATCTCATTAAAATGTTCAATAGATCCTTTCGCAATTACTCCCCGTGGAGGAATTATCTGCGTTGCTCTTATAAACTATTGACCCCCAACGGACTGATAGAATCGACATATCTTACGTTTGTACAATGCTACAACTATGTTTTCTCATCACGTTTACGCAACCTGTATTTCGCAACTGGTTTCATCATCTTACATCGTACTGACATCATAAATGTCAAAATATAGAACATTCATATTTGTGTTTACAGCAAATCAATCCTTTCACGTCACGCGAGAAGTCACATACTATTTTTCTGCAACAAGTTAATTTTCCACTATGTCAGTTATAAACTACATGCAAATACGAATGTATATATATATATATATATATATATATATATATATATAATATCGTCTTTCTTTCATTAATCTTACGCTCTGAGCTGATTCTCAAAGTTAAACAGAGAAATCGATCGTATTAAGAGAATAAATATGTTGCAAATGAAACGATAGAAAAGAAAGACAGAAATTATTTTCTCATAAATGTTAGTTTTGATGAGGCAAATTGTAAATAAACTAAAGATTAATTCTACGAATGAAAAGTTATAACGTTAACTTATGATTTTAACTTATGACTCCAAGATTTCTGAGATTGATGCCGAATGCGATTACCACAGAAAAAATTTTTCTGTTTTTCAATCAATGGTGGAAGGAAAGTATAGACTTGTCTTCCGAATAAATTACTGATCAAGTCAAGAATAAATAAAATGTATCATATATTCAACCCCTTTGGAAACTCTAATTACTCGTTGAATAGAGATATTTGATATATAATTCGATACAACGTTCGGACCAAAAGAATACATTAATTTCCTTTCGAGTATAATATCTTTATTAGACAAGTTTCTCGAAAAATGCATTTAATTCGTTGTTTGAATCTTCAGAATTCGGCCGCGTTATCGTAAGCCTTTCTGACGTCTTAATCATCATGTACAGTTGCGTTGATTTATTTAAATTGGATAAGCAAGAATTTGAATAAGAGAGTTAAGAAAAAAAGGACGCAACTGAACGGGCTGCATACTTGGTTTAAAAATATTCTCTTCTGTGCAGATGAGATCCACAATTTTATTATCGATATACGTGCACAAATTACCGTGAATCAGCTAAGAAACTGCTTGACAAGTTTATTTAACGATATTTGATATGCGTGAAGACTCAAAATCGGGCAAAGCAAAGGGAAGGGCCGTAATCAAGAAATGTGCAAACGCGATAATTTTTTATATACGATATACGGGGCGACTTCGACCGAACTCTGATTAACTCGACCGGCAGAATCGTTTGAAACAAAATTTCTAATATGCAATTCGTTATCCTAATCTCTTTTCCGCAAATAAAAAAATTTAATAACTCTATATCAATAAAACAGTACAGGCATTAATCGAAAAATTAATCGATTTATTAATTCAATCAGCAGAATTGCTTAAAGCAAAATTTCTAGCTACATAATTCCTTGTCTTTAATTTTTTTTCTAAGCACAAAATAATAGAAGAGTAATAGAATACTTCTAAATATAAAGTAATAGAAGTATTTCTTAATAAGTTAATCACTGATTGAGTTAATCGGTCGTTAATCGGAGTTTGGTATAGTCACCCATAGTCCTCTTAATTCTTCTCTCCGAAAGTTTATGCTACTCAGGTAAAAATAGGACTCTCTTGCACATTGAAAAAAGTCATACGCAGCGTATATAAAAAAACGCGTAGTCAACCCATTGAAACTGCATTTCTTTCCCGAACGTCGAGGCCAGAGAGCGACGTTTATTATTTGCAAAACTTAAATGTGATAAAAGTCGAGTATAAATTTCTGAGTGTTTATTAAGAATATGTGAGATTAAATGCACCTTAAAGAACAATAAGCTTTTTATCAAGTCCGACTGTTTTCATTTTCATATAATATGTAAACACGAGTACACATGACGTGTCGAACCCATGCGGTCTTAATGGGTTAACAGCGTACGACGTAACGCGAAATGACGTAATGAAACCAACAACGCCGCTCGCAACGAGGATCAGCCGGGATTTGCTCCGGATGGTGCGGATAAAGGATGCCACATCGTCGCGTCCTGTCGCACACGCAACCAGCCGATTTCTTCCCTTGTGGGTCTTCACTCAGCGAAGATTCCACGAGGATCACGAAGGGGTATTACCTCGTCGTCACGAATAAAACGCACGTGGACACAGCTTCGTAGTGATTCGAATCACGCCCGGTTCGCGTGGCGAGAATCCTGGAGGAGAGGTCGATCGACGGGAAAGCGATGCACGTACCTTGCACATGTGCCGAGTGTGGACACTTCACGCCGAGAAACGTGCTCCTCGTCCCGCTTCGGGAACGCGTCTGGTGTCTGGTCCCCGTACGGAAAACGTGCGTTTTGCTCCGTTACGTTCCAAACTAGAAGTGGGACGAACCGGGGTACCGCGTGCGGCCAATAAGGGGAGCCTACCGCCGGGGGGGCCGGAGGGCCTCGGTCGGCACGACTATTATCTCTCCAAGAAGAGGGACGATGCACGAGGAGCTGCAGGAAGGATTGATCCGCAGGATCCTTTGGGCTTGATGAATTTACGGACTCGAATTCAATACTATAAACATTACACACAGTGATACATTACATGAGAGCCCATGCACAATGAGAGGAATAAGGAACAAGGAATTAAACATAGATAGATATAGATATATAGATATATAGATAGATAGATAGATAGAAAGAGAGAGAGATATAGAGAGAGAGAGAGAGAGAGAGAGAGAGAGAGAGAGAGAGAGAGAGAGAGAGAGAGAGAGAGAGAGAGAGAGAGAGAGAGAGACACCGTGTCTTGAAAAAAGATGCGACTATAAATTCTCTCTATGTTTAATTCCTTGTTCCTTATTCCTCTCATTATGAATGAGCCCTAATACTCATAAATACACATTCCGACTTCCCATTATTCACGTCCAATCGATGTTGCATCATCCGACATTTGTATTCAACTGTATTATATCTGAAGGTCTGAGAAATTTTACATATTTCTTTTTAGAATTTTTTATAAATCTAAAATATAGTATAATTCACCAGGGTATAAATCATAAGTATAATCATAAATGTAGTTAAAAATTATATAATAATGAATATAAATTATATTTTTGTATTAATTATAAATCAGTTCCTTTTTTTCAAATCACTATACCATTAGTTCTGGCCGTATTGCTCTCTGAAAAGAGGCAGGTGCTAATAATTAAAGAAGAAGAAGAAGCCGCAAGCCAACGGTTGTGTTCGATTCAGAAGACGAGCATACGGGCTCGTCTCTCCGTCTAGTGACGACCGCAGGAGGATCGACGCGAGTCACGCTAAACACTAGGATCGAGCCAAGGGCAGATCACTTAAAGACTAACGATGTTTACGTCAGTCACGGCGTGACTATTGAAATTAGCCACCTTTTGACCACCGATAGCGCATTAGCACGGCGTGACCTCGAACGTACGCAATCCCATTTGAATTTCGTGAAGAGGAAAAGGCCGATATCTTCTTTGTTCTCGTCACGAGATTTCGACGCTCCTGAATAAGATTAGTCGGGACAATGCCGCGATCCAATTTCATCATTTTGACGTGCCGTCGAAGTTCGAGGGACGAAATCATTTCTATCGCGTGTTGTACGTTATAATATCATACGAGTTACAATTTCGACATATTCTCGTCGCAGTATATTACCGATGTATACTTATGTTTCGTGATTTGGATAAAAGGAACTGATTTATAAGTACTATAATAATATTTATATTTATAATTAATGTAAATATAATTTATATAATTTTTAATTATAATTATATATTTTATAATTTATGTATACTCTGGTGAAAAAATTTCTCATATTTTCTCAGAAATTTACTTAGATACTTTCAAAAATAATTGAAGAGATGAGAATTTTCGGAACATTTCAAATTGCAATTTTGTTGAATTCCACACAGAGGATGGAAAGATAAAATAGCGTGATGGACAGACAAGTTACTCGATTCAAGTGAAAAAATATACACAATGAAATAAATACAGTCCTATAAATAGCTGAGACCACTTACTGAGGCTTAAAGACCGAAAACAGCCCAGACTCCTACAGGCTCACTATAGGAATTTTCCGGTAAGCTGGATTAGAACATGGAAAATCCCCCGCTATGGAAAATCCCAGCAACTGAAAGGAAAATTAACGGTCAAATTATACGGTACAGTAACAAATTACTAATTATTTTTAATTACTTTAAACATTTAAAAAATGTGCTTTTTCGTGAAAAAGAACAATTAAATTTAAAGAACTTAAAATTTAAAAAAATTTAAAAACAATTAATTTCAATTACAACCACTAGAATTTATAATTTCTTGTAACTTAAACTATTTTTATAAAAAAGATTGTCTCCTTAGCTTTAAAATGCATTTTTAAAGATTTCTCTACAACAAAATATAACCACAGATATTAATTTTTGAAGTTAACGACTTTATTTTTCACAAAAATTTGTATTACTTATAACTTATAACTGCAAAAAAAATGTTATATATATTTTACTTTACTAAAAAAGTTTCGGTCGATTAAAAAAATACAAGGTCATTTATTGTCCGATGGATTTGACGTGGAATTGCCCATATGTAGCCTGTATGTCCAGCAGAAATGGGTATTATAACGGTCTAAGATTCGGTTATCTATTGATCCACAAGGAACCTTCTAGAATGTTTCGTAAATCTACTCGATGGAATATGAGCTGTGACACACGGGTGGGAATAACTTACTCTCTTCGCGATGTGGTACGGCGCGAGACAAATATTATTCGTATGATTTTTCATTGACGATATCACGTTGTCGTAACGAGGAGCCGGAGCAGCTCCGAGCCAATCGGGATTCCGGCGGACGAGGATCGTAGTGGGGACCGCTGAAGAAATGCATGTGGAATCAGGCGGCTCACATCCATTCCGATAGTAGACGTTAGAGCGGCAAGATGGCTGGTAAGTCCGATAGAACGTTAGATGCGATAATTCCGGCTGAACGGGTCGCTCTCTGCTTACATTCGGTAGAAGCGTAGACCAGCACCGCGATCCCCCGGACGCGTATTAATCACAGAGTCACGAATCTCGTGACACGTTTATGTCCGAATAACTCGAAGCGATTCCACTAGAAGAGAATGAGAAGGGGTAAACAAGGATAAACAGAGATACCCGGAGCAACAGGTGGTCGATAACGGCATTCGAATGCCGGCCGGCGTCTCGTGCGAGTGCCCTGATATGCCTGTGTTTAACACAACTTATATCACGGCAAATTATTAAATTTTCTCACCGAGTGATTTAATCAATCAACGAGTATTCGTACAAGAATGGTACATTAATGGACAATTTGTACGAAAACAGTCTATGATCTCGGAACAGTCTATGATCTTACTCGAAGGAGGAAATAAATTATCTATTCGTTTTCGTTAGAAAATGATAAGAGATTTGTTTCGTACCGATCAATATTAAAAGATTACCGTTTTCTTTGGTTTTATAGATTATAAACTTGGGAAAGTTATCAACGAGGGAAAGACGAAGAAGGTTTACGAACTTCTAAACGACGCTACGTTATGTTTGCTGGAAAGCAAGGACCGCATCACCGCCGGCGATGGCGTAAAGTCTCACGCCTTAGAGGGCAAAGCGATAATCAGCACATCCACCACCGTAAAGGTCTTCGGATTGCTCAATCAAGCTGGTATCAAGACAGCTTACGTTAAGTCTGCCGGTCCAAAGTCGTTCATAGCGAAGAAATGTGACATGATACCAATTGAATGGGTTACTAGGAGGCAAGCAACTGGTAGCTTTCTAAAAAGACATCCCGGTATGTCTAAAAATTAATACCCTCCTCTTAGAATTAACAGAAGGAATTAACCGAAGAAAATGTCAGAATGCACGATACATTCGTATATAATTGTTTCTAGGCGTACCTGAGGGTTACAGATTCAATCCGCCTCTGCTGGAAACGTTCTTCAAGGATGACGCCAATCACGATCCGCAATGGTCCGACCAGCAAATTATTTCCGCGGGTTTCCAACTGGGCGGCAGGAAGATAACGAAGGACGAAGTAGATATTATAAAACGCACCACTCTTGTCGTTTTCGAGATTCTCGAGAGAGCTTGGGCGGTGCGTAATAGTTCGTTGATAGATATGAAGATAGAGTTCGGCGTGGATTCACATGGCAAGATTTTGCTGGCTGACATTATTGATAGTGATTCCTGGAGGCTCTGGCCTTCTGGAGATAAGAAACAGATGAAAGATAAGCAGGTAAGATTTTTGTTGCCGATAGCTTGAGGCACTTCCGTTGGAATTACGTCAGATAACGATTGTTTACAATTTATACCTGCTATTAGGTGTACAGAGATCTGTCCAACGTGACGCAACAGAATTTGGAAACCGTAAAGTGTAACTTTAAATGGGTAGAGGAGCAGTTGGATTATGTCATTGTAGCACCCACTCCACTAGTTGTTATACTCATGGGCTCGCCATCCGACGAGGCACATTGCCGAGAAATTGCAAAACATGCTACAGCATTAGGCCTAAAACCGCAACTCCGAGTCACCAGCGCCCATAAGGGTACTGAGGAAACTTTGAATATTCTTGCCGAATACGAAGGCAGCGGAGAAAATGTACGTTCAAAATTTCATCTTTTTTACATAGCTTATCGTAATAAACTTTTAATAGATTATGTAAACTGTAAGTTTGTTGAATATTACTTTTCATCTGTGAATTTTTTGACGAACACAAAATAGATCTTTAAAAAAACATTTAGAAAATTTCAGCTTTGATAAATGGATCACACATATTATTCATTGCTGATCTCGTCAAGTTGTCTATTTTAATAGAATTGTGTACGTATATGTTCAGGATAATTCTTGTAAAAGTATGTTACGTTGAACATTAAAGAACGTTACAAAATGTAATTCATAGATGCAAAAAGACGTAATGTATATTGAATCACTGTCAGAATTCTTAAATATAATAATGATTAATAATAAGTTATTAATAATTAGTAATAGAATCATTAGAGGAGAGATAGAGCACACATGCACATATATTATTTAAATAAATAATTAAGTATAATTATACAACGCTGATCACTTTAGCAACAGTGATGACATTGTGCAATTTTATCGTGATATTTATCATGACGTTGGTCACTAACTCGCGATATCAAGTGTGCTAGCAAAGGATAACTGTATCAAAATCCATACTGACCCCGTCGAAGCGGTCCGCGTTATCCTCTTATGTCTTAATCATAAAACTTGCGATAAAAAGAATGATCAGAGCTATAAAAAGATTATTTATTTCTGTTTATCACAATTTTTTCTTGTTTTTTTTTTATAGGTGGTACTGATAGCGGTAGCCGGCCGCAGCA
This sequence comes from Temnothorax nylanderi, assembly GCF_030848795.1. Classification (NCBI taxonomy): domain Eukaryota; kingdom Metazoa; phylum Arthropoda; class Insecta; order Hymenoptera; family Formicidae; genus Temnothorax; species Temnothorax nylanderi. The sequence continues at coordinate 196,497 of NW_027249118.1, forward strand.
ATGGTTTGGGTCCAGTACTCTCCGGCAACACGGTCTTGCCTGTCATAAATTGCCCACCTTTGAAGTCGGACAATATCGAACGAAGTGTGTGGTCTTCGCTTGACGTTCCTTCAGGTATTCTTAAATAATTGTATTCACAGTAATTGATCTTGTTTTCTGAAACATAAAGTTAAATCATATTTACAGGACTTGGCTGTACGACGGTCGTGCATCCAGAAGCAGCTGCACTCGCGGCGGCGCAGATCCATGCGATGCAGAATCATTTGATTTGGGCTCGTCTGCGAGCGAAGCAACTCTCCAACTTCATAAGTTTAAAAGAAGCCGATGTTAAATTACGGGAGTAACCAGTTGTGCGCAGCGTTTCGGCTAATAAAACAATAAGTGGCAATTAAATTCAACGTTATAACGATTTAACGTTATTAACGTCATAACATATTCGTCAGGCTGGAGACAACTGCGTTGTTTTTTAGAGTCTCGTGGATACATAGCAATACAATTGTGAGAAGACCCGTTCATTCTTTTATATACATTTTAGTGTATTAATTCATTTTGAATGCTACTCTTGAAGTATTCTATAGAGAGAGAGAGAGAGAGAGAGATTTAAAAAATTTTTTTTCGTGTGCATTTTTTGGCATGCATCCATGAAGATTGAGATACAATTTTTGTTCTGTTAAAAATACAGTATGATTGTGCCATAGATTGCGATACGATCTGAATTTTATTACATCAATGATTACGTTAGCTCTTTTCATATATACTTTACTGTTATTGATTCTAGTAATACTTTACTGGTTTCAAGTATCCAATATTCGTCTATTTCCACTTAAGCAAATTTTCGAATAATGTAAAACTTTATACGAATTTATAGTAAAATGTATGTTGTTATATCCAAAATAAAAGAAATGCAAAATATTGAAGATCTCTCTTTCTGTGTATTATACAACTACATTATTTTTTTATTAAGTGAAATAATATGTAATTATATAAAATACAAAGATATATACTACATACATATATATGTATATAGTCATATGAGTCATGTTGTGCGAAGCGATTCTTCAACATATCTATCTATATATACATTATAAATAAGTGAAAGTTGGGTTTGGAAGAATATACAAAATTCAATCAAATTACATATGTATGAAAGATACATCCAACAGAGTGTGCATATGAAAGGGAAATATCGCCAAAACTTCAATTGCTTTCATATACATATGCAATTTTCCATATATTCACCTACACGCATTTATACTTATACTTTTTATATACATGTAAATAAGAAACCAAATTATGTCTTACACTGAATGCTTGTATTAATCACTATTAAACATCCTTGACTATTAGCTTGCTAGAGCTTCTATCTCCGCTAGCTCCTTCGGGCAGTTTTTCGTCAAAACTTCTGGACCGTTTTCCGTTATTAAAACATCATCCTCTATACGGATACCTAAGCCATGAAAGTGTGAAGGCGCGTAAGGAGTCTTCGGGCTTATGTACACACCTAGTGCAGCGAAAAGAAACGCGTAAATTAATTTGTATTAATTTACAAATAATTCTTTAAGACAAATATAACGAGGAGTTACCAGGTTCCATTGTTATTATCATTCCAGGCTGTATCCTTACGCTTCTGGATATTTTTCCCGTGTCGTGCACGTCCATTCCCAGATAATGACTGACATGATGCGGGCAATACGCGTACGCGGCCGCTAATAATTTATTTTCGTCCATGTTCTTCGGTATCATGCCAATTTCTTGCAATCTTTCTCCCAGAAGAAAACACATATGACGGAACGCGTTGTCCAGCGACGGCATTTCTTTTAAGCTCTCTATCAAGTTCTTTTGTACGTCGAGCACTATTTCGTAAAGAACTTTTTGTTCCGGCGTAAATTTGCCGCTAATTGGCCAGGTCCGCGTTATATCGGATGAATAGCCGTGATACTCGCAACCTGCAAGTGGAAAGAGATGCAAGGGCATATCGATTACGCACTAATCATTATTTCAGGCATTTCTGTACAAACCTGCGTCCATCAAAACCAAGTCGCCACTTTGTATAATTTGATTGTTGTTGATATAATGTATCACATTTGCATTTCTGCCAGCTGCTACAACGGGAGGATACGCCAGATATTCAGCACCTCGCATCCGACACTCGTAATCTACGGTAGCGAATAGCTGATGCTCGCACATCCCTGGCTTTGAGGACCGAATTGTTTTTACAATAGCGTCAGAGGCAATTCTGCAGCTCTCCCGCATTAAATCGATTTCGCGGGCGCTCTTGATCAAGCGAATTTCGTGAAACAGAATCTTGGGAGAAGCAAATATTTCATTGTCCGTCAATTTAATCAATTGGCATAGCTTCTTATGCAAGATCGGCTGAACAACATCCGCATGATCATACCATACAATGCTGCTTTTGTCCTCTTGTACGAGCGAAGACAGGAACCGTTCAAATTCCGTAACTGGCAGAGCGTAATCCGTGCCGAATACTTCAGTTGCCATTTCAACGCCAGTTCTCGGGCCGTCCCATAATTCCGAATGTTCGTCCCTCGCTCTCACAAATAGGGTGTACGACGATTTATTCTCCTTGCACGTAAGCACCAGGATACTGTCGGGCTCCTGACACCCGGAGAAGTACAGGAAGTCTGTGTTTTGCCGAAAGACGTACGGTATCTTGTCCGACATGTAGGCCTTGGACGACGCAGGTATAACGACTATTTGCTGCCTGTGTACACTCTTGGCATTTGCAGTTACACTCTCTACCAGTTTGGAACGCCTTCTCTTGAACTCCCGAAGCGATAAACCTGGCAGCACCTCGCCGCATTTTATCAGGTGAGGATGCGTCGTCGATGTCGGTTGCCCACACGCGGCTGGATAAACACCCCGTGTGCATTCTCGTTGCGTTAGATTGCTTTTCAGGGTCGTTTCCGCCGAGAAATATGCCAGCAATTGACAACCTAAAATTATATTCGATGTTGAACGTCGACTTTTTACATACCAGACTAAAAATATCAGATTTATTGCGATATTATGTAAGCTACAACAGCGATATTTTCCTTTCATATTGACGTGCCATTATATAGACCGGTGTAAATGTGTTTCTCACCAAATTTGTTCGGATTGTATCTCAGCGAACGTTTTATGCTGCTGAACATATTTTTTCCTCGGATACTTTTGGCAATCGCTGACGCTCACCGCGGAATTTTATTTTGCAGCTTATTCTACGGATAGTGTAATATTTTGCATTCGATGTAGACTCCAACCTACAAAATTTTTACATATGTATATCATGTATATCAAAACTGGAGTTCTGTAGAAGCGCCAGGTCCGAACAATTTCTGATTGGCTTGAAGTCACGAGGTTTTCCACCGCCATCTTACTATTGCGTACACGTGTGCGTATGTATGCACACGCCACCCACTCTCTCTCTCTATGGGTCCGTTCCGTTTCACGCATATGCGTGCATTTATCTATAGCATACGTAACGTTTACTATAGACAATGCGCGCATCATGCGTGAAACGGAACGGACCCTATCTCTCTCTCTCGCCAGTGTGGTCACGTGGCCGCGGAGCGAGCGCAAAGCGCGAGACGGGAACAGCTGATCTTGGCTGATCTCGGATGGAGAAGTGTCCGGAGTAGTCCGGACGGTCCGGACTCCGGAATAGTAGATCGTGGAACAAGGGAGGGAATCAAGCACGAGTTCGCGGACAGGCCATCGCGTCACCTGTCACCTGCCATACAGACGGCATGTAAACAATTGTAAATAAATATGTCACGCGCCCCGGACGCGCTCCGCTCGATTACCGCGCTATCGCGCGAACACTGGCGGCACTAGCGTCGATGACAATCGGTGGGTAATCGAGCAGCCGACGAACCGTCGGTGATCGGGGTTGAAAGAGCTTTGAAGATCGCCGACGGGGTCGGCGTCGGGCGCGCCTGTGTACGTACGTACGTACATACGTGTGCGCTCGTCGAATGCGTGTGAGCTTGTGTGTGTGCGCGCGCGTGTGTCAAAATAACGATACCGTAATGTCACGACACGACACGTTCGGCTGAGTTTTCCCAATCGCGCTCGGCGAACTGACAGCGACGTATGTTTACAGATGGTGACGGGTGGCTAGGGGACGGAACCGGGCGAGAGGCCGCGAAGCGCGCTAATCGCTAACCTCCTCCTTCTCCCGCGGATCGACCCCTCCGCGCCCAGGAGTCGTCTAACAGCCCCAAGAATTCGTCCGAGGGAACATCTCCTTTTCTTTTCTTTAATTAACGTCGGAAGCCTCGAGAGAAAGAGAGAGAGAGAGAAGGAGGGAGAGACCTGGGAGTAATAAATTAGTCAATCTCGAGGCAGGATTTTCTATTTATTGATCCACCGTGAGACGGATTAACAGCCGTCATGCGATCGCGTGGAGGCGAGAAAGGAAAACAATACCTTCGAAGAGAAGGATATTATTATTTGTGACTGAATCTCGTGAGGGAGATCTGCCCGCCTGCTTGTATCTGAGTCAACAGATCCGATTGTACATTGGGATCTTTATAAATTAAGATCGTAGACAAGATGAGCAACCAATTAAATATAACGGTTAGGCCCGAGGTAAGGTTGGACGCCAAGTGGTTGAAGACTGATCTACAACGATTCCTTTATCGCGATGGACTGGCTGAGTTGTGGAACGAGATGGTACGAGATGGCGAAATCGTCGGTTCCTTCAGCGATGGTTTAATCAATGCTGCGGGAATCGTAGCGAAGAAAGGTAAGTGAATGTAGAAATAAATAACGACAGCAAACATATTAAGCTTTTTATCTGTGTTACAAGTTGTTCGTATCTCTAAATGGCTCCTTTTTGGACGCTGGGAAAATAAGGGCTTGAAAATGTAGATAGAAATAACAGACTCTAATTATATTAACATTAAATTCTTGTTGACACTTTCGATTAATTTTTTGTGTACTTTTTTCAGGTGAAAATGGCCATTATTATTGTGGTATGAGAGTGTTATCTTGTCTTTGCTGTGATGGAATTTGTGGGCCGCAACATGGCTGTAATTGTACTCCGTGCCAGAAACTGGATGAGGAAGAAACTGCGAGAGCAACAGCGATGGTTGAAAAGGCCGTATCTGCCAAGCGGATAATGGACTCTTGGCTCTGGGGACCACAGCCATGTAAACATTTATACTGATGTTTTATTCTTTATTTCAAACTGTCTAAATCTTGTTTAAGCTGTTGAAATATTTCGTGTCTGATAAAACATTGGAAAATATTTTTATTTTAAAAATTATAGATTTTATGGATATTCTGTATTTTACATAAATAATTGGTATTTTTTGTTTAGATAGAATATCTGTTTTACAAATAATTTATTATCTTTCCATATATATTTGTATGCGCTAATAAGAACAACTATTTTCGTATCTTTTTTGCAAAGTTTGTATGATATCTATTTACTTACGTTTGCATGTATTTCCTCAGCATTAACAGACTTGAAAGGATGCATCGATTTGTCGATTAAGGAGCAACGGAAGCTGTGCTGTGAAGTCGCAAATAGTACATTATCCGCAACACGTTTAAGACAGCGCTTGATAGTCGCTCGAAGATATTTCACTGCTCTGTCTCGTCATAAACCACAAGAGATCAAAGATACCTCAAATTTACCAAAGTCTGTCGGAAAATTACAAAAAACGTTGAGTATAAAGTTGTATATATAATATATATGATTATGATAAGCCATGTATTTATGTTGCAAACCCTATATACAGCACAGGCCAAATTTCCTAAGTGATTTGTTTTCTCGTGCACATTACACGCAGAGTATCGAAATACAATTATAACTTGATCCTCTTCAGAGTACGTTATTTTCTGTGTGTTTTGTTCGATACTTGGATTGTTTTTATAAATGCTTAAATATTTTGTATATTGCAGGCCGAGACCTAACGAAAAGGCGACCTTAGGATTAGCGCGCGTTGGTTCACGCGCGGCCCTCAATTTCTCGTTTGCGTACTTAAGACGGGCTTGGAGATCCGGGGAGGACGTCGAATTTTGTAGCGAATTATTGACCGAATCGTTGGAAGCGTTGCAATCGTTGCCGGAGGCGACTCTCTTCGATGAGAGTAACGTTTCTCAAGTCTGGTTGGAGGTCGTAGAAAGATCAGCAAAATTTTTAAGACAAGTTGTCACAGGGTATATATATCTCGCTTCTGTATTAAGTTATAACAATTTCTTGTACAACAAATAGACATATATATGATGTATTTTTTTTCAGGGAAGTAACTACCGGGCGATCGTGGCGTCCCGTGCCATTGTCAGACCAGCATACGGCTCTTTGCTTGTTACTAGAACTGGTTGCGCAAAGAGCTACTCTCTCTAGTTTATTAGACTCCGTGGTTTTATTACTCCATCTCAGTGGCAAGCATAAGAATCAGGACAATCGAGTCACACCACCCGGAAGCACGGCACCGCTCGTCCCGCTGTTACGGCGACTGAATATGATACCAGCGATGAAATCGCGCAGGCATCTCGACAGAAACGTTACACCGGGACCCTGTGAAGTGCTACTTAAGTATTTACGATTGCCGGACGACGACGCCGTATCCGTCGACTTGAGAAAAGCCGCGGTTATCATAATGTGTAATTTAAGCAGATTGGCCGCTCCCCTTTTGCCACCCGCTAGTGCCGAGTACGGATTCCCAAGGAATGGCAACGGTAGGCAAACGTTTCAGGAGGTACTAGCTTGGGGTGGTGTAAAGTTTGGAAATGGCTCCACTCCCTTTTACTGCGATGCAATCGCGGAATTGGGCATAAAGCAGCTATGCTGCACTGAACGAGCATTAATGATATTGTCGTTAAATGGCAACGTATACAATATGTATCACGGATCCGAAACGCAATATCCGCAAAGGGTGCACGGTTTCTCCGACAAACCGATCACGATGATCGCGTCTCACTCGGACGGCAAGCATTACTTAGCATTAACGCAGGACGGTTGCGTGTATTCCTGGGGCAACGGAGACGGCGGTCGGCTTGGACACGGTGACACCGTCTCGTACGACGAACCGAAATTGATCGAGGCACTTCTAGAGAAGAACATCGTGTTCGTAGCGTGCGGCAGTACGTACTCGGCGGCGTTAAGCGCCAGCGGCGAGTTATACACGTGGGGAAGAGGAAATTACGGTAGATTGGGTCACGGTAATTTCGACGATGTCATGAGTCCGAGCTTAGTGACAACGTTGAAGGGTCATACAGTCACGCACGTGGCCTGCGGTAGCGGCGACTCTCAAACCTTGTGCGTGACCGCGTCCGGCATAGTCTTCTCTTGGGGAGACGGTGATTATGGAAAACTAGGCAGGGGAGGCACGGACGGCTCGAAAACGCCGAAGATCGTCGACAAGCTGTTGGATATCAACGTGGTGAAGGTATTTTGCGGCGGTCAGTTTTCCGCGGCGCTGACGGTCCACGGGGAAGTGTATACGTGGGGGAAAGGTGACGCATATCGCTTAGGCCACGGCAGCGAGGAACACGTCAGATATCCCAAAGTCATCGAATCGTTGAGGGACAAGAAGGTCAAAGACCTATCCGTAGGCACCACGCACATATTGGCACTGACGGAAGATCAATTTGTTTACGGATGGGGTAGAAACGATTACGGTCAAATCGATCCCACGTTAGGTCCCGTTATTTCCGAGCCCACGTTGTGCCCGACGTTATCCTCGAAGACCGTCATCGGTCTGGCGTCAGGTCCGACCCAGAGCTTCGCCTGGTGCATGTCGGCGTGGTCAGGCGGTGCTAGCAGAGTGGCCTTCGTTGTCGACATATGTGAAGAGACCTTCCAATTGCTCGACACACTCCTTTCCAAGTCTTGCGAGGGCCTACCGGGAATACGACCGCCTACGCAGGATCGCGAGTGCCTGGCGGTAGCTACGTTGAACTTGCTTCGATTACAGTTACATACCATGTTAACGCATAATATTGACACTAAATCCGTCGGGCTCGCAACTAGCAGCCCGCTGTTGAGCTCCTTAAAGCAACGCTGTGTTAATCTGGCAAGCGCGACCGGGATATTAGCGACGATACAAGAAGCGGCGCAGGCGGTCCTGCAAACTGGCTGGAGCATACTGCTGCCAACGGCTAACGAGCGTGCGAAGACACTGTCCAGTTTCCTGCCAAATACCTCGAACAACGTGGAACAGTCGAGTTCAGCGAATATGTACATAAATGGTGGACAGCGATTCATGGCTGATTTATTAGTATCTAGTTTAATGGTGGATGGCGGATTGGAGTTAGCGTTGAAGGCCGCGATCAAGGTGGAAATAGCGGATATGCCGGACGAGAAGGATTATCTCGACGTGGGCACATCGAACGTCGTCAAGGTGAAGATCGAAACGAGACAGGGGATGAAGGACGGTTTCAATACTGGGAAGAACATCACGACTATCTCTCTGCTTCAGCTAATACAGCAGTTAATTAGGAACGGCACGTGCATTACGCAATCCAGACTGCAGCAAAGCTCGTCGCAGCAGATGGATCGAAACGAGCATCTTCGAAGATTCGACAATTCGCCCAGCCTGAATCTCCTGCTGCGTTTCCAACGTTTGCTGATCGCGCAAGTGTACGAGTGTATCACGCGCAAGTCACGCACGGAAGATCTGCACGATCAGGAAATGATGGGCGCGGAATCGCTGCTAAAGAAGTACATCGCGCAGATCTGCGATCACGCGACCGAGATACTGCCGTTGGCGTCCGAGATAGGCGGTCGTTCCGTCAAAGATTTCATCACCATCGCCGGTGTCCTGAAAGGCGACATAATCAACGTATTGCTTTCCGAGCTAGTGACTTGTTTAATATTGCTGCAGGTAGACTACTCTATGCTGCTCATCGATATGAACTGGATGGAAGTGATTGCGCCGATCCTGGACTCGCTGGACCACTTCGTGAAACTGGCGCCGACGATGGAGAAGAACGAGGCGGACGATTTGTCCTGGCCGGGGATCATCGCGCCGCTGCATGGAAATAAGATACCCATCCAGGAGGAGCCCTCCTTGATACGGTGGGCGGACTTGGAGAATCACAATCGCGACGGCGGCCTCTGGGTGGTGGTGAATAACAACGTTTATGACGTGCAGGATATCAGAAACGACGGCTCCTGGTCACCTTACGAGGTGCTGCAACGGTACGTCGTCGGGCGGGACGAAAGTTCGGCGGTGACGCAATGCGGCGCACCGTACGGTCAGCTGTCGCCACCGCGGGGCATGATGGACTCCTGTTTCGTCGGTCATTATTGCCAGGCCGAGCCCGACGAGAACGCGCGGGTCACGATCGAGGTGACCGACGTTTGCTCGTCCCTCCTGGACACGGAAAGAGCCCTGGGATTTTTGCTGGGCTTACACGCCTACCGAATGCGACAGAGCCTGTCGCTTCAGTCGGCGGAGAAGGAGGCCGGGGTATGGCTCACCGCGAATTTCTTGCGGGGTGGCCTGCAAGTCCTGCAACCACCGAATCCGTACGAGGAGGAGAAGGACGAGGCGAGAAGCAACACGTCGACCGCCGCTAACTCGCCCACGGAACCGCCGATCCCGGTGCACGCGAAGAACGAGCAGCAAAAGGAGCACGACGACCGAACGATCGCGTTTATACACGCATTAGCAGAGGCGCATAAAACCGACGACGGCCACGTTCGAGCATTCTTAACGATAGTCGACAGGTACTCTAAGGCTAATAATCTGTTCTCTCACGCTGATTTCTGCGGCGATCATCCGGTCGAGGAGATTAGTCGCGTTCTGATGGCTGTGATTATAAAACATCTCGGTTTGGGGCAACAGGCGCTCGCGTTAGCGGAACAGGAATTGAAGACCGTTAGCAGCGCGAAGCTGAGCAACCAGTTGGCCGACATGGCGCGAGCGATTTATCAGACCAAGTGGAACCTGGTGCGGATCAGGCAACAACAGAATCGCAGTTACAAGGAAGTCTGCGCGCCCGCGCAGGAGAGGTGCAGGTTTCTCTTGTACGAGGTCAGATCTGCAACGAGTTACGAAGTCAAAGGGCTCGAGGACCTGAAGCTACTGCATACCGTCCCTAGATTCAAGAGAGCCGCTCGCACGGTCTTAGCCGATATTCGTAAGAATAAAGATACATCCGGCGGAGGCGGTAAACCGGAGGACATCCTGAACGCATCGATACAAAACGCCAAGACGAAAAACAAACCGGACGGGGACACGACGTCCTCCTCCAAGGAGGGCCTGACCGCCGCGGCTTCCTCCTCCACGAAACTGGAGGATATATCGGACATAAAGAATAAGATTATGCAGATAACTGAGAAGATTCGATGCGGACCGATGCAGTGGCCCACCGCCGACTATAACGGTTTAATGACAAGCATAATCGAGTTCGTCATCAACGACGGTATCGGCGGGGACGTCGAGACGTTGCGCCGCGCGATGTACTGCCAAATGCAACGCGCCCGCGTGCGGGAGCAAGGTATCTCGATGATGCGGGAATTATTGAGGAAAGACTACCTGATACCGTCGGTGAAATATTCCCTGCTTAACGGCTGGCTCGGCCTGACCTACGAGAACAAGTCTCTCAGCGACGGAATCGCGCATTGTCTGTATAATGTGCAGTTAACGACCCCGTATCAAAAGTCCAAAGTCATCCTGGCTGAAGCCGAAGTAATCTCATGGGCGGTACAAGCCTTGCGGACGTACGTCGTACAGGCGGAGCTGCCAAGCAAGCAGAAGGTCAGCGGGAAGAGCAGCTTGAATCAAGGAACTTATACCTGGCTACGAAAATTACCGAGAGCGAGATTTCTGCTGACCATCCTCGGCATGCTGACCAATCACCAGTGCGCCAACGAGATCGGGCTGCTAGTCAATTCGGGCCTTTTATCGAGCATCTTAACTTTACTGAGACAAATTGGGCCGTCGTCGGCAAGTTTCTGCGAAGGCAGCGAGGGACAGGGACAGCAAGGCGGCGACGGCGAGGCGTCGAAAGTCAAGACGGAAATCACGGCGATTTACGAGGACGCCCTTCAGAAGAACAAACCGCCGACCGTACAGCTCAGCGGAATGGAGTTGGCGGCGTTGATGAAGGTTGGCACTCGGGTTGTGCGAGGGGCCGATTGGAAGTGGGGCGATCAGGACGGTCCGCCGCCTGGCGTAGGTAGAGTCATCGGCGAGCTCGGTGAGGACGGATGGATAAGGGTTCAATGGGACAACGGCGCAACGAACTCGTATCGCATGGGTAAGGAAGGTAAATACGATCTAAAGCTGGCCGATCCACCGACGCCTCCCGATGACGACAGCGACGAGACCGACAGCGATGCCTCGCCTGATGGAAATAGAATGGAGAGCGCCGGTTTTCGCGGAGAGGATCTGCACCCGACCACGTGCCTCAAATCGGCGTCGACGAACTTGCTACGGATAATCTTGCTTTCCTGCGGCGTGGAAGCGGATAAGGTACCCGCGATATCCATCAAGATCCTCACCTCTACTCTGCACGGTATAATGTTGACCGCGAACAGATCCGGCGAGTCGAACACTCATATTCAGCTGGCGAGGCAGCATCACGAAACCTGGGCTACCTTCAGTCTTTTGAGGGCGATCGCGAAGTCGACGGGATTGTGCAAGTCCTTGAGTTCGCAGGCCTGGCTTGACCTCCTTCTGGGCATTGTTATCGACGAGGCTAAGCCCTGTCTCGAGAAGCAAATTATGATCACGAAACTACTGGCGGCTGTCCTGCCCTCGTGGGGGACGAGGACAGTTTTGACCGACATGATGCAATTCCTGCAGAAGGCCTTCGGGATATTAGGCCAAGTGGCTCTCACGTGCGACATCGCTGCCGGTTCCGAGCTACACTCGAACAAGTGCCGCATGTCCTTGACCGCATCGTACGGCTCTACCGTAGCTGAGGAACTAACATGGCTAATTCGATTCTTGCACTCCCTTCCTGGCTGGAACGAAGCCATAAACAGATTTCTCTCCACGAAGTTAGCGCTGGCGGTGGATCTCTGGAACGACAGCTCGCTGTTCCACATACAGATGAATGAGAACGGTGGCGAGAACGGGCTCTGCATCCAACGGACGGTCATGGCGACCCTCGTCGTCATCGGTGGTTTGGATAGCAGAATAAGAATTGGCGGTTTGATGACTTCCGACGGCGAGGTAGGCACAGTCTGCAAGTTTACGAAACACTCGAAGATCGTTATGCAATTGTGGAATGGCAGCGGGACGCGGAGGATAGTACCGTTCCACGCGGTCAAGCGGATCAACGAGAAATTCCAACTGGAGAGAATGCCTTTAACAGACACGCTTATATCAGTCTGGGCCAATTTGCTTTTAGGTATCGCCTGTATGGATAAACGACCTGGCGGCATGCCCGTTATCGCTGGTGCCGTGAACGCCGCGATATTACGAAACCAGCAGCAACAACTCGCGGCCTTGAACGCCGGGAAAGCCATGCTCGCCTACCAGTCGAAATTGCGAAAGATCTTGAAGTATTCGTTAGCTAACGAAGTCAACGACGACGAGAGACGGACATCCACGCTTTTGCAGGAGATGCTGTTACGCGCTACGAAGCCACAACCACTGAAACCGATATTTAAGCGTAGAGAATTAGAGGAGGCCGCTTTGGCGGTCTCTCAATATCTAGTATCCGAGCTGAGGCATACGCCTATCCAACGAACCGGCATGACTTCGGATCCTACTACTCCTACATCCGACTGTTCGTTGGTTTCCTTAACGTCAAGCCAAAGGAGGCACTGTAAAGGCAATATAGCAGCGAGAAGAAGCTCCGCGGCAGCGCCCGTAAGTCCTTTAGTAGCTCAGTTGGTCGAAATGGGTTTTCACAGGAAGAGCGTCGAACTAGCTATCAAAAGTATGAGCGTCGCCGAGCAAGGCAGCGTAACGGCGGAAAGTGTAGTGGGCTGGCTATTGGAGAATCCGGATGTCGCCCTCAGCGACACGGAGACCTTGTCTAGCTTGGAGGGTTTGAGCGACGGCAGTGACGATTCGATCAGCGAAGATTTAGACGATTCCCCGTCGGGACAAGAGGGTGCCATGGGCGGTGGTGCCCCGCCAACGTACATGAAACGCTCGGACTTCCTGTCGGTCGACGAGTACGCGATTTACGTGCGCGACAACGTGGTCCCGGGTATGCTGGTGCGGTGCTGCAAGAGCTACGAGGAAGTGGAGTACGGCGATGTCGGTCAGGTGGTAAAGATTGACGCGGAGAACCTGCACGATCTGAACGCGCAGATTGCGTGGCAACGCAAGGGCGGCACGTACTGGGTGCGCTTTATCCACATAGAACTGCTCGGCTATCCGCCGTCTTTGCCAGGTCCACCGCCCGCGTTGAAGGTCGGCGATAAAGTCAGAGTTAAGGCGTCGGTAACTGAGCCCAAGTATAACTGGGGATCCGTGACTCATCATTGCGTCGGCGTGGTCACGGCGATAACTAATAACGGCAAGAATGTATCCGTAGATTTCCCGCAGCAGCACGGCTGGACCGGTTGCGTCGCCGAGATGGAGAAGGTGCCGTCCTGTCATCATTCCGTGATCTGTAACTCGTGCTGCCTGTCGCCGATTTCCGGTCCCAGATTCAAGTGCAAGTACTGCGAAAATTACAATCTGTGCGAGAATTGCTTCTATACCAAACGATCGCACCGACACGGTTTTAACAGAATTGCAGAACCCGGCTCGGCGGCCGTGTACGCCGGAAAACCAGGCAGATATCACAGGCAGGATCTATCGGAATCGTATTTAATCGACGACTGGTCCAAGTGCATCAGGACCTTGAGCGTGTCCTCGCGAGAAAATTGGGCGACACGGCTGGTAGACGGATGCGGAAAATATTGGCAAAGTTGCGGATCGCAGGGCAAACACTGGATTCGCCTGGAGATGTTACCTGGAATCTTGATACACTCCTTGAAGATCATCGTTAATCCACAGGATAGCAGTTACATGCCTTCTGTAATAGCGGTCAATGTAGGAGACTCCTTCACTAATTTAGTAGAATTGAGAACGATAACGATACGTTATTCGGATACTAGCGTTACGTTACTTCAAGATATGAAAGAATATTATCCGTGTGTCGAGATAGCGATAAAACAATGTCGAAATGGCGGTATAGACTGTAAGATACACGGTTTGCGTATAATCGGCCGTCAGAATATGTTCGAGAATCAGCTGACGACCTCGGTTTCTTTCCTCGCGTCCGATTGGGAAGTCTTGCAGGAACAAGTGGCGATACAACGTAACACCGATGCACCACCTCAGCAATCAGCCGTTTACGTTTGGGGCTTGAACGATAAGGATCAACTGGGCGGTCTGAAAGGATCCAAAATCAAGCTACCAGTGTACAGCGAAGTCCTCTCAAAATTAAAACCTATTCACATAGCCGGAGGAAGTAAGACTCTCTTTATCGTTAGCCAGGAGGGCAAGTTGTACGCTTGCGGGGAAGGAACGAATGGTAGGCTAGGTCTAGGGGACGACAACAACGTGTGCGAACCGAAGGCCATACCTTTCCTGAGTCAATTCGTCATTAAGAAAGTGGCGGTACATTCAGGCGGGAAGCACGCCCTGGCGCTCACTCAGGACGGTAAGGTGTTCTCGTGGGGCGAGGGCGAGGATGGCAAGCTGGGACATGGAAATTGCGTATCGCTGGATAAACCGAAGCTCATCGAGGCGTTGAAGTCGAAGAGAATCCGAGATATCGCTTGCGGATCGGGACACTCGGCGGCGATCGCGAGCAACGGCGAGCTGTACACCTGGGGCTTGGGTGAGTACGGTAGGCTGGGCCACGGAGACACCAACACGCAAACGAGACCGAAATTGGTGCAAGCTTTAGTCGGACAGAGAGTTGTTCAAGTGGCCTGCGGTAGCAGAGACGCGCAAACCATGGCTTTGACCACCGATGGCTGCGTGTATTCCTGGGGCGATGGTGACTTCGGCAAGCTCGGTCGAGGTGGAAGCGACGGCTGTTACACGCCCATGTTGGTAGATCGATTGAATGGTCTGGGCGTCACACAAGTGGAATGCGGGGCGCAGTTTTCCCTCGCCCTGACGAAATACGGCGAGGTGTGGACGTGGGGAAAGGGAGATTACTTCCGCTTAGGTCACGGTAACGATCATCACGTTAGAAAGCCCACGTTGGTCGAGGGTCTACGGGGCAAGAAGATCATTCACGTAGCGGTTGGAGCGCTGCACTGTCTCGCGGTGACCGATACCGGTCAGGTGTACGCTTGGGGTGACAACGATCACGGGCAGCAAGGCAACGGCACGACAAGCGTCAACAGGAAGCCGTCGTTGGTGCACGAGCTGGAGGACGCGAGAGTGAATAGGGTATCCAGCGGCTCGAGTCACAGTATAGCTTGGGTATTGGTCGATCAGCCCAGCAGCGGGAACCAGGATCCGGTCACATTCCCGACGGTGAGGGATCCGTTGGGCCAGATGTGTCTGGGCCTGAACAACGCGCCGGAGCAGAACGGCGCGGTTACTGCGACAAGTGACGCCGTCGCCACGAGGCCGTCGCTCGCCAGTATAATACTCTCGTTAGAGAGCAACGTCGCCAAACAGCAGGCTTTGCAGCACGTGATAAACGCTCTTCTCATTATGCAGGCACGAGTGGCGATAGTGACGGCTTTGCAGAGCCATTCGATGCTGAGCGGTTGCGCGTCGGCGAAGCACGTGTCGATACCACCGGTGACGGACGTGATACCACCGTCGGAGGGGACCATGACGTCGAGTACGGAGCACGCGGTTTATCAGAACGTCGGTGACATCGCGCAAGGCGGAGGAGAGGCTCCGGCAAACGTCGCTGAAGCTGTCAACGTGGCCACCAGCCCTAAATTAACTCCCGAATCGGAGGATTATCCGCTAGCCATGTTAGCTATGTCCATGTCTAGTTCTGCCAGTCTGTCCTCGCGTGCCTCGAAGATGTCGACGAGCGCGATGAGTGTTATAGCTGCCACTTTGACGTCCAACGCACAGGTGGTGGGCGAGGACGGTGCGACAGCCTCTGGTTTGGACGAGTTCACGTCAGCGTTAACGGAAGACGACGCGAGAGTCCTGGTGGACCTGTTGAAGCTCGCGGTAGCCAACAGAGTCTGCGCGTCGGCCAAAGAGACGATATCATCGGTTCTGATCGCTCTAGGGAAGGTCAACGGCTCCGTCGGCAGTATGCTCCTGGAACTGTGCGTCACAGAGCTGGAGGACACCGCGGCGAACAGCAATTGCGTCAATAATACACCGCAACCTGTGGTGCAAGAAACGCCGCACCCTTACATAGACGACACCACTTTGACCGGCCACGTGAAGATACCCGGCGCGGAGGCGCTCCGGGTAGAATTCGATCGGCAGTGCTCGACGGAGAAGCGGCACGATCCGCTCACAATAATGGACAGCAGTGGCAGAGTGATGGCGGTCAGATCCGGCAGGGAGTGGACCGAATGGGGCCCGGAGATCAAGATCCAAGGGGACGAGCTGAGATGGCGTTTCTGCTCCGACGGATCCGTCAACGGCTGGGGCTGGAAGTTCACGGTATATCCTATTCTGGCGAAAACAGCGCCTTACGAGCTCGGATCCGATAGGGCGGTATTGTCGCAGCCGACCATAGCTCTGGCTGAACATCTTCTCATGGACAACAGTCTGATAAATTCCGACAGGAACGTCGCCTCACGTTTGGCCACCGCTCTGGGCCAGTGCAGTCAACTGAGCACTCTGTCTGCGCAACAGAGGATGTGGGCGTTGAGAAAGTTACAGGTGGTTTATACAAACGGACCGGGCATCAAACCCGAGGTCGCACTTTCGTCTCTGCTCGGTTCTCTACCGCAAGCGCTTTTAAGACAATACGCGTACGAGGATCCCATGGTCAGAGGCGGCAAGCAATTGATGCACAGCGACTTCTTCAAGGTCCTCGTGGCGCTGGCGTGCGATCTCGAGCTGGACGGAATGCAATTCTGCTCCGAGGTGCACAAGTGGTCCTGGTTCCGAAGGTACTGCCTCGCTGCACGCGTGGCGAAGTCACTGGTCGACCGCATCTCTCTGCCGAAGGCGTTCTGTCACGAAGTCACTAAGCAACTGAACGAGATGGCGATGGACGGAGATGCCGATTACACGAAGGACCATGAGAATCACAATATATTCAAGCAGGGACACGACGAGCAGTTGCTGCAGTGGCTGAATCGTCGTCCGGAGGACTGGACGCTATCGTGGGACGGATCGGGCGCGATTTATGGATGGGGTCACAATCACAGGGGTCAGCTAGGAGGCTTGGAGGGTCCGAAAGTCAAGCTACCCGCACCATGCGAAAGCCTGTCCGCGCTCAGGCCGATCCAACTGGCTGGCGGCGAACAGACTTTGTTTGCCGTAACTGCCGATGGAAAGGTCTATTCGACCGGTACGACGGAACAGTTAACTAATCTAACTAATTTTCCTCAAGGGATTGTTGCGTGGCATATTATGTCTAATTTTAATGTGATGCCTTGCAGGCTATGGAGCTGCGGGACGCCTGGGGATAGGAGGAACGGACTCCGTTATGATTCCGACGCTATTGGAATCGATACAGCATGTATTCATCAAGAAGGTGGCCGTTAGCTCGGGAGGCAAACATTGCATCGCTTTGAGCTCGGAGGGTCATGTGTATTCCTGGGGCGAAGGCGACGACGGCAAACTGGGGCACGGTAATAAGGTGTCATATGATCGGCCGAAGTTGATCGAGGATTTACTCGGCGTAGAAATCGTAGATATAGCTTGTGGTGGTCATCATAGCGCCGCTATTACCAGTGCTGGTTGGCTGTACACCTGGGGAAAAGGTAAGCTACGGACAAGAAAAGCGCCGAAGCTTTTATATTTCTAATTTCGAGAATATTTATCAAATATTGCATGCTTAAATATTTAACTATTGCGAAATAAGTATGTAGTTTTGCATTGTGGTAAAAGAGATAATTGATTGCAGGACGATATGGACGTCTCGGACACGGTGACAGCGACGATCAGTTACGACCGAAGGTAGTGGAAGCTTTGCAAGATTACAAAGTGATCGACGTAGCATGCGGAAGCGGCGACGCGCAAACGCTCTGCGTAACCGACGATGACAACGTGTGGAGTTGGGGCGATGGAGATTATGGAAAATTAGGTAGAGGCGGAAGCGACGGATGCAAGGTTCCACTGAAGATAGATTCTCTGGCCGGGCTCGGCGTAGTTAAAGTCGAATGCGGTAGTCAATTTTCGGTCGCTCTAACGAGATCCGGAGCGGTTTATACCTGGTAATAACAATTATACAGCAATTTATTTTACATATTTATACCGTTTATTCTTAATGAATTACCTACTTTGACAACCTCTTTTTACATTCTTTATTTGCAGGGGCAAAGGCGACTATCATCGGTTAGGCCACGGCACGGACGACCATGTACGTAGACCACGTAAGGTAGCCGCATTGCAAGGGAAGAAGATCATTTCAATAGCAACGGGTTCGTTGCACTGCGTCGCGTGTTCCGACAAGGGAGAGGTCTTCACTTGGGGCGACAACGACGAAGGCCAGCTCGGCGACGGCACCACGAGCGCGCTTCACAGGCCGAGATTGGTACACGCATTGCAGGGCAAGAAAATCACGCGAGTCGCTTGCGGTAGCGCGCACACGCTAGCTTGGAGTACTGCGAAGGCAACGCAAAGCAGAATGCCGGCATCCACACCCATGGAGTATGATCTGGTTAAAGATCTGTCGTATTCCGTGCTGCGCAATAGGCTGGTGTTGCTGCATCATTTCGCGGAACTTTTGTGCCCTGCTCTGGCCATGTTTCCAATCACCGGTCATATCGGACTGAGCAAGCTGGCTCCTATGCTGGTGTACAGCATAAAAGAAGCGACATTCCGCAAGGTTATTCAAGCCACGATGGTCAGAGATCGTCAACACGGGCCTGTGATCGAATTGAATAGGATACAGGTGAAAAGAGCTAGAGCAAAGGGTGGATTAGCTGGACCAGATGGTATCAAGTCTGTCTTCGGCCAAATGATGTCGAAGATGTCTCTCTTGACGCAGGATGTACTGTTTCTACCTCATAGAGTATGGAAAGTGAAATTCGTGGGTACGTATTTTATATCTACGTATAATCACGATTTCTCGAAACGAATTAAATTACACAAAATCGCTAATACGTTTGCATTATTTTAGGGGAAAGCGTCGACGATTGTGGCGGTGGATATAGCGAGAGTATAGCAGAGATGTGCGACGAATTGCAAAATGGTTCCTTGCCGCTATTTATACCTACGCCAAACGGCCGCGAGGATAACGGCACGAACCGAGATTGCTTCTTGTTGAACCCCATAGCCGACTCTCAATTGCATATGAATATGTTTCAGTTCTTAGGCATTCTAATGGGCATTGCTATACGAACCGGTAGTCCATTGAGTTTAAATCTAGCCGAACCAGTTTGGAAGCAACTTGCAGGTATACCTCTGACACCTGCGGACTTGACGGAAGTCGACAGGGATTATGTCCCTGGTTTACTTTGTATCAGAGACATGGATCCCGACGAAAAAGTCTTTCAAACTTTAGAAATGCCATTTTCCACGCCGTCCGCTGCAGGGCACGATGTGGCATTATCTAACAGGTATTGCTTTCAGTAATTTTCGAATTTATTATTTTATTTGTATACATATAATATTTTATATTGAAGAAAATTCTAAAAATTATTTTAAATGTAAAGAACGCAACATAAAAAAAACCTTCAAAAATATCTTCAGTTGATAAATTAAGAGAAAGGAGATCTATTTTTATTATTATAATGAAATTTGATATAAGAGATATTTAATTTATATTGCTTTAGGATTGTCAAACTTATTTTATAATACATCTGATAAAAAAAGAATTTGTGAGAGATAGATAAAACATATTATAATAAAACTTCTCAAATTTTCAGATATCTTAAAATAACACCAGAAAATAGGCACGAATATGTAAGATTGGCGTTAGATTATAGACTACACGAATTTGATGCTCAAGTAGCAGCTGTACGAGAAGGCTTATCGAAAGTCGTTCCTGTGCCCCTATTGGCACTATTTAGCGGTGCTGAACTTGAAACGATGGTTTGTGGTAGTCCAGACATACCGCTTCATTTATTAAAATCCGTTGCAACATATAAAGGTATATGCCCTATTGCAATTGTATGTATCATATCAAAGTACTTACATATCGATAGTTTTAAAATTAAAAAAAAATTGTCTTGTTCTGCAGGTATTGAAGCGATTGCACCACTCGTTCAGTGGTTCTGGGAAGTCATGGATGAATTTTCCAATCAAGAACGATCGCTTTTCCTTCGTTTTGTTTGGGGTAGAACACGTTTGCCGCGCACAATCGCAGATTTTAGAGGCAGAGACTTTGTCTTACAAGTAAGAAATTGCCATTTCTCGATAAGGAGCATCATAATGTAGTTATTATATACCGTGTATCAATTATTATTTTCTTCTTAGGTAATGGATAAGTACAACCCACCGGACCAGTTTCTTCCTGAAAGCTACACTTGCTTTTTCCTTCTGAAAATGCCGCGATATTCGTGTAAAGCAGTTCTACGACAAAAACTGAAATATGCGATTCATTTTTGTAAGAGCATCGACACCGACGAATACGCTCGAGTACAAGCTGCAACCAATTCCGACACTGAAGATACGGATAGTTTAGCAAGCGAAGAACACACTTCGCTTTAAATCATTCATTACGTGAAATGGTTATTTGTGTTTGAAGTGGCATTTCCGTTGACTTCTTTAAAGATGTGTTCACAGATTCTCCAAAAAAAAAAAAAAAAAAATCCTATTTTTCTTACACAGTATATTTATATGCTACACACTATGCTAATACTTAAATACATGTACTGCTTTTGTAGCACGACCAGTTTATTGTATAGTAGATGTTAATAACAAAAAGTAAATAAACTATTAAGATTATTAGGGTTCTCTTAGTCGGTAATATTTATTTTTTAGTTGAATATCAAACTAAACTCCATAATTTTTTACTAGTGTTTTTAGTCTAATGTCAAAACTGTTGGTGTTCAAGAAATAGTTTGCGTAACATCGTTATATATTTCGAAGTACATCTTAGAAATACATTACGATTTGCAAAGCAGATTGTTCCATCACAATTTTTAGATAACTTTATACTTTGATTGCATATTTCATACGTTAAAATGGTTAATATGTAGCGAAAACATCCACTAGTCTTATTATTTTTACTAAATAATCAAATCGCGTTGTAGATAACAGGCAGTGCAGTGTCATCGGTTTCTTTTATATATTAACTGAATTATTTATTGATAATAACACATATGACTTGACATATAATCGCAGCAGACTTCATAATCGAAATATTCTGATACAATATCAAGGTCAAAAGGGTGCTGCATTGTTCTACACAGTCTAACAATGATTCTGGATATATATATATATATAAGTCTGTGAGAGAAAATAAAGCTCTTGTAAGAGAGTCGTTATTAGCGATAAATATTATCCAGAGTTTATACTGGCAAGAAGGAAAGTTATTTTCAGAAAGCTGATGAACTGATTTTATCAAAAATATATAATTTGCAATATTATATTTAAATAAGATCCTTTCTTCCTTAATTCCTTTTACTATCCATCGATTTGTATATTTTTTTCAGGTTTTAATCGATCTCGCGTTAGCATGATGATAAATGATCAACATTATATAAGCACATATTTATTTTTTTAAAGCACATAGATAAGTGGATGTACAAATGTGACAATATGTGATGCTTCTAGTTTCATTCGGTAAGAACTGGTAAAAACTCATGACGAAATTAGTTTCTCTCATTATCATTATGTGTACCAACACAACAATATCGGATATTTTTAGTCTATAATAATAACAACACACATTATTGCATGAACTACGAACAGAAAAAAAAAAGAAAACATAGATAACAAATTGAGCAACCATAATGCTTTACATAAATCTCTCTTTTAACTCTTTTAACGTTTACTGTTTTTCCGATTTAGCGTATGTAAATATATTGAGTAATGTTGTTTTGCAATTGACGTCGTTCGTAATATTATTTTCGTCGGACGAGCTGCGCGAAAGCAACAATTTTGTCAATCGAACGCGCGATGCGGACGCGAACTGATATCGCGGGCGAGAGAGAAATGCGACGCTGCAATGAGAAGTTCTTTGATAATGTATGTATATGATGTAAACAGTGTAATCGTAAAGAATGAACCACAACTAACAGAATAGTCGTGCGATACCGAGCGATCCGTGAACCGGGGGACCGTAGTTCAATCTGCGCTAATATTGCAGTCGCACACAAGCTGAATCAATCTGCGAGGCATACGAAATGCTTCGTTTAGTAAGGAACAAGGTATATATTTGATTTGAAATTAGTGCTTAGTGATACATTATATAAAGATGGTTTTATTCATATTTTTTTATAAAAAGCTAGAAACCGCATACATGCTAATGCTTCTTTTTATTGTTTAGTTGCCTAAATGGAGTCTCAGAAATAACCGAGCGATCGCTACATCCGAAAAGAGCGAGATAAAAAACACTGACATTCCCAGTAATGCAGACGTTGTAATAATAGGTAATTAAGCTTATACTTTGTAGAAACAAGATAAAGAATTATGTTAATGCGACTAACAAGTTATACAAAAATTGAATATTCTACACTGTACATGAATTAAAATATAATTGAACGGTTTCTTAGCAATATCTCTTCGCACGTAGAACTAAAGAGATAAAAATATCTTAGTTAAACATTAATCTTAACGTTTACGGACACAGATTTATTAATAAATTCAATTAAAATGCTCACGATAGGTGGTGGCAGCGCTGGTTGCAACGCACTGTATCAGTTAGGAAAACGTGGAGTCAATGCAGTGCTCTTGGAAAAATCTAAGCTTATATCTGGCACAACATGGCATTCGGCAGGTCTTCTGTGGCATTTACGCGGAATATGCGACGTAGAGACGGAATTGCTGAAAGCCTCGCGAATGCTTTACGCATCTTTGCAAGAAGAGACGGGTATAGATCCAGGATGGATAAACAACGGTGGACTCTGCATCGCTCATACTCCCGTAAGTACGAATATCTCTACACGATTGATGTGTGTGTCTTTATCTATTTCTCGGAGAATAAATATCCACTGTGTTTTTCGTAGGAGCGAATAGCCGATTACGAAAGATTAGTTACCAGCTGTAAGAATTTCGGTATCGATGCATACATGATTGATCCGGTCGAAGCGAAAGAAAAATTTCCCCTCCTAGATAAAGACGCGTTTGAAGCTGCGATTTACTGTCCAGCGGATGGTTCGATAGATCCTGCCATGTTAGTAAATGCGTTGACAAAATCAGCAGAAGGAAACGGTTGCAAGGTACATACTTCAGTTTCCTCATCGCCATCAATCTCTGTAACACACACATTTATACTATAATAATAAAGCTAATTTTGTATGCAAATTCTATAGTATATAGTTAGCAATAAAATTGATAGAGTTATTTGTTCAATAGCGATATGTGTTTTATGTAAATGACTAGAACCAACGTAAAATTCTACCGTTAATTATTCATCGAAAGCTGATTTATATAGTTAAATATATATAATTTTTTAAGGTCATCGAAGATTGTCCGGTCACTAAAATTCTCGTAGAGGATACCGACGGCCATAAAACCGTTCGCGGAGTGGAAACGTCTCATGGTATTATAAAAACTAACGTCATATTAAACGCGGCGGGAGCATGGTCTGGAACAGTAGCGCGAATGGTAGGATTGGATATCCCGTTGGTACCGATGAAACACGCATACATTGTTACTGAGCCGATGAACGTACGAGGATTGCCAAATGTTCGGGATCCCGATTTCGATATCTACTTTCGGGTGCAGGGTGGAAATATAAATATCGGAGGATACGAGCCAAACCCTATCATATTGAAATTTGTAAGTTTTATCGTATACTAAATTGCTGTTATAGAAGAAACGCGTGCAAGACAATGGGTAAAGTCTACGTACTCTTGATTAACTCAAATGATATGTATTGTCAAGCCGCCGGAGGACTTTGCCTTCAGTTTATACGAGCTGAATTGGGACGTATTCAATACCCACGTAGAGGCGATGAACCGACTGATGCCCGCTTTGGCAACCACTGGAATAAGGACAACGGTGTGCGGCCCAGAAAGTTTCACTCCCGACCACAGACCTATTATGGGTACAAAATTTCAGCATTAATTTACAATCGACGTTTATGCGTGACATAAGCACATTAAGTCTAAAATACAACAATGTCCAAAAGGTGAAGACCCACGCTGCACAGGTCTTTATTATTCTTGCGGATATAATAGCGCCGGGATGATGTTCGGAGGTGGTTGCGGAGAACAAATAGCATTATGGATAATTAATGGGCGACCGGACAAACACATGTTCAATCAGGACATCAGACGGTAGAAATTTATTCAAATTAGAAGACAAATCTTAAACTGTAGAAAATGTAATACGTTAAAATGACATCGTGTTCACTCAGTGAATTAAATTTTGGATTTATCAATCGTTCGTAAGACACCTTATATTTTTTATGTCGGTTTATAAAACAGAAAGTATCAGCAACATAATAAGTAGAATGCATCATTCTATTAATGTCTATAATTAATGCTTTTTACACATGCTTTTTTCTCTATTCAGATACATACCAGAACAAAGAAAAAATTCAGTGTGGGTGAACGAACGAAGTCATGAGGCTTATGCAAAAAATTACGATGTTGTTTTCCCGCACGACGAACATTTAAGCGGCAGAAACTTGAAAACAGATCCTTTCCACGGTGTAAGTTACGCTTTATTTCAATCCAAGCTTGATTTTTCAAATTAGATTACGCATTTTTTTTACTCGCAAACGCGATGTATTATTGCTATTTTTTAGTTTCTCGTCAACGAAGGTGCCGTTATGGAAGAACGACAAGGATGGGAGCGTCCAGGATGGTTCCTACCAGACAACAAGACTGCTCCAATTTTACCTTACGATTATGGTGGCTATTACGATACACCAAAGAATACGAATGACACATACGCCGACATATTGAAAACAGAATGTACATTTGATTTTCCACCGCACGATAATATCGTAAGTCTCTCTTTTTACAAGATTTGGCTACTGAAGGCCTATCATAAAATGTTTTTTGCGCGATGAAAAATGTTGACTCAACCATTTTTTTCATCTACTCGTAATAGATACGGGAGGAAGCGCTTGCCTGTAGAAATAACGTTGCTTTATTTGATCTGTCGTATTTCGGGAAACATTACTTATGCGGCCCAGACACGAAAAAAGCAGTGGATTATATATTTACGTCTCAAGTGGATCGAGAAATTAATAGAACTGTATACACCTGCATGTTGAATAAAAGAGGAGGCGTAGAAGGTGACTGCACGGTCACTGGTCTAGAATCTGGCTCGGGTGGTGTAGTCGATCCCATATTTAAGGGAAAATCTTTTTACATAGGTATCTATTTTTATATCTTATCGATCGTATACACTGTATTTTATATTCTAATACTGCGTTATTAACCACTTCCATTTCTGATTTTAGTGAGCGGAGGCATGTCATCGTATCACACTTGGGCACATGTTAGCAAAGTAATAAGAGAGAAAGGTTTCAACGCATCTCTGCATAATATTACAGAACAGATAGGAATTTTGTCAGTTCAAGGCCCTAACAGGTATCAAAATGAAATGCGAATACGAATAAATATATAAATTGTTATAAATGGTATATCTTGCATATATCGTCCGTTCAATATATCTCGTTATTACAGCCGCCAAGTTCTTCAAACGTTAGTCGACGCTGATCTTTCGAATAAATCATTTCCATACTCAACTTCAAAACTAGTGAGGGTAGATGGTGAACTGGTGCACATGTTTAGACTTAGTTTCGTGGGTGAACTCGGTTTCGAATTACACATTCCAAGAAGTTCGTGCGAAAAGGTTTATAAAGCTGTAATGGAATGTGGTAGAAAATATGATATGAAATTAGCCGGCTTCAGAGCGCTGTACAGTTTAAGTTGCGAGAAAGGTACGCAATATTATACAGAGTACATGCTTTTTATCTTTTTAACCTCATGTTAATTTGTCGTAATTGTGTGTAATTGTTAATTTGTCTATCAGGATATCATCTTTGGGGTGCAGACGTGAGAATTAATGACAATCCGATAGAAGCAGCTTTAGAAATCGTCTGCCGCAAGAACGGCCAGTACTTAGGAAAGACGTCTGTTGAACAGAGCCGTAAAAATGGAATAAAAAAAAGACTGGTGCATTTACACATAAACGAGTGAGTATATCGTTTTGCAATACAATCTGACCCTTATCATTATTATTGTTAGTTTATCAGTATTACAAATGCGCACTGTTTACGCACGAACATTTGTTTAATTACAGCGATATACCACTGTGGGGTATGGAGAGCGTTTATAGAAACGATCAATTGGTTGGCTATTTAAGAAGAGCTGAACATGGGTATACCTTTAAGAGTAGCATTGGACAGGCGTAAGTAGATCAAATGACGAATAATAGAAATATGAATAAGTACATATATATATACACGTTTACTCTTGTGTTATTCAGATACATCACAGCTCCAAATGGACAAAATGTTACAAAGGAATTTTTAGAGACGGGTACTTACCACATTGAAGCACGGAGGAAAAAATATCCCGCGAAGATGTATCTTCGAAGCCCATTCGATCCACAGAACAAGAGATTACTAGGTGTATACACAATATAAAAATACTTATCGATATTATTCCTTTTGATTCTAAACCATCTGCGAAAAGCAATTGTGTCTTAATGATCACAAACATTTTATATTTTTGTACATACATACATAAAAGAAATAGTATAAATTACTTGTGTTACTATGATGAACAGTATGAAACATTCCGTCACTCAGGCCTATCCCGCTAATGGGTTAGCATGTATAGTTACATTATTTATCCTGATTTCTGCGAGCGGTTTGTAATTCTTAGGATTCACGGGTTGTTTTTCTAATTGCTCCAAAGTTTCTAAACCGTCAATGACTCTGCGAGTAAGTAAACAGAGAATGATCAGCAATTTTGTACTCGCTACACGTACAGTAAAAATTAAAAGGAGGTGAACTCACTTTCCAAATAAGGTGTACTTTAGATCCAGGTGCGACTGAGGGGCGTAAGTTATAAAAAACTGACTGCCATTTGTATTAGGGCCGTTGTTAGCCATAGAGACGAGACCTCTCGCATTATGCTTGAGCTCCTCCTTAAATTCATCCTCGAACCTGCGATTCCATATAGAGGTTCCCCCCTTACCGGTGTTGGTGGGATCTCCGGTTTGAACGATGAAGCCTTTTATGTTCCGGTGGAACAAGCAATTGTCGTAGTATCCACTGGCGCAGAGCGCAAGAAAGTTCTGAAAAGAGAACCGTGTTACCAAGGTCGTAAAGTGTTTTCCTTTCCCCTAATTGATGTAGTGTCTTCAACCTCGTTTCGGAATTATTTTAGCACAGTATATTAATTATTATTAATTGTAAAAATATAAGAATAATTGCATGTATAGGTTATGCATCGCTGACGAGTGGTTATATGGTTACGTGTCGTCGAAATGCGACAATATATAGAAAATTAACCGATACCTCGCACGTTTTCGGACACATCTCGCAGAACAATTCTATCTTGATGTCACCGACGTCCGTATACAACGTTACGCTCTGGAAAAGACGTAATATTTCCATCACTCAAATTCTACAGATGCAAGTATAGGCTGTAAAATACTACGGACAATTTAACATACCATTTTTCACGACGTATGTATTCGAGCAGAAGGATCTAATCTAATCTAATTCCGTCGATTTCAAGATCACATTTAACGACAAATAAATCCTTTTTAGGGCACAACACACAGGATCCTCGCACGCTCGCTCAATGCTTTCGCGCGTTCAAGCGAGAATGTCGGAAGAGTGCAAAAGAGTGGAGCGGAGTGGAGGTGCAGAAAGTGCAGTTGAATTGCGCACGAGATGCGCGTGGTTTCATTCCGGAGTCAAATAGCGTCTGTAACCATCATCGACCTTTAGAATTATAACGTTCATATTATTATATTACATATTATATTATCAATTATCACTAATTACATTATTAATTATTATATTCAAAGTAATAGCGCGGCGTAGACGCGCGCGCTTGATCTCGGCGGTGCCCGAAGGAAGGCCCGAAGCGAGAGGAATTCGCCGCGCGCCGAGCAGCGCCGCCCGCGGCGGCGAGGCAAATCGCGGTCCGCGCGTCCATTGCTCGCGCCGCGTGCACAACGGACTGAACGGACGGTGGCGAGACTGGCGAGAGCGGAAATAGTGATTCGGTGAACTCCCCGGGGGCGCGCACCACCATTTCCGCGAGGAGTAACCTACGCATCGGATCGGCGGACGGAGAGAGACCGCGAGCGATCCGGGGATCCAGCGCAATTCGCTCGAGAGGATCGTTTGTTCACGGGAGAGAGAAAAATCGCGTGGTCGAGAAGCGTCGCCGTTCCGCGTGTGTGCGTGTGCGTGTGCGTGCCGCGTGCCAAAGCCGGGATCCGGCGACGAGTGGCGCGTCTGTGAGAACGCGCGTTCCCCTCGGCGAGCGTGACGTAATTGTATTGATCCGCGGCGGAGGAAGGGCCCGAGAAAGAAAGAGAGAGAGAGAGAGAGAGAGAGAGAAAGAGAGAGCGAGAGAGTCGCGCATTCGCCATCTTGGGACGAATTGTGTGGAAAAGGAAGTTTCTGCGTCCCGCTTAGGCGCGGCGGCCGTACGTCGTACGCGAAGAGGAAAATCCGTGGCGATCCGCGCGTTAATCTAGTTTCACCGGGAGTTAACCCTGTTGTGAATTGGTAACCCATTTGGACGGACCAAGGTAAGGCGTTATATTTTCTTTCCGCCCACCCGCGGCCCCACGAACGGTCGCGGAGTCCTTCCTACGTGGACGGCTCCGCTGTACCCAACACGACACTTCCCCTCCCCGTCTCCCTCCGGTCGTCCCCTCCCCGCCCCTCCCCCGCTCCCCCGACGCCCCGCGGGGCGCCGTCCGCTTTCTTCCCAACGGGATACCGTTATCGCCGAGGATCGAAAACTCGGCGACGGCCACGGTGCGGGCTGGAAATTTATACGGGCTCGCCTCGTCCCTCGACGACGACGACGACGATCTGACGCGAGGCACCTTCGGTGCGCGAGCCCCGCGTTGTTTTGGGAGCGATCGCGGATCTTTGACATCGCGGCCGCGCGCGCGAGGGGTTGGGTCTCCGCGAACACGGCGTTACACCTGCCCTCCCCCCGGCCCCGGCCCCGGGCCGCCCCCTCGGTCGCGGGGGAATAAAAGCGTTCGGCGACGGGTTCGCGATAAGTCGGCGAGGAGTTATTTTCGTCGCTTTTACCACGGTCTTTTTTATTCGCGCACCGCGCCGCGGCCGCGAGCGAGAGCGGGGTTTATGTACGCCGACATACACGGCGTGACAGACAAAGCTTTTTCTCCGGACCGCTCCGCTGGCCTGGCCTCGCGCACCGCCTGTATAACGCGCGGCCTCGCGCGCGCTGCGGGCATTTGCGCGCTTTAGAAAACTCCTCTCCACGCTACTTTCTTCGCATCACCGAGACGAATTGTAATTGGAATTGAAACGGTGCCGCGACGCTGTTATAGGAAGTCCGATCGTCGTTGCGTTTAGAAGTACTCCAGCTAAAGTGCTATATGTATTACAGTGATTATCGCATTACGTGATATTACAATCTGTTGTAATAAATCGTAGTTTTCGCTCGATTATACATACGGTCGGACAAACGCCGTATAGTGAGCGTATATATCTAGTAGTAGCTTTTACGATGGTTAAATTTTTTATCATTAAACAGCTCCATTTAAATATTAACGATACACTTTATATTCAACGAAGCCTTTTCAAAAGACAATTGGTATTGAAATTAGAATTGAATTTACCATTGAAATTGTTTAAATTAATTTTTTAATGTGACTTTCTCAAATTGCAGTTATTGTTAGTATTAACCGGGAAGAAGGAGGTAGAGAAAAACTGTACTTAGATAACTTTGTCCTTGCAGACAAAGGGTTCGTTCTTTGGGTCTGATTGGTACTAAATGGTTGCGTGCAGACAGCATGTCTACTCTGTCAGGGATTGTGTCGAAGGGGGAGAAAGGAAAATCCAAGTTTCAATCATTAGATATCAATAGCTTGTACCGGGTGAGTAGGGTGAGTTGCAACATTTTATTACTTTTTCTTATTAGTTTTTCTAAGAGCCTTTGTGTTCACGAGAGTATCCGCTATCTCAAGCTTCAGATGCATTAAATAAGCCTGTTTAAATGATTATTTTTAATTTCACTAGTTTCTTACATATATTTTAATGTTATATGTGATTGTTACGTACATAAAATAGCAGTCAGACATTCTTAACATTAAATACTTATATAAAGTTCTTTTTTATACCTGTGTGCCATTGTTTGAAAGAAAAGATCTTGTCTACAGTGCAAACTGGCTAAACGTTTCCAACCGATTTTTCCATGTAGGGTGAATCTTTGGAGCCGCATCAGCAGAAAAATACATTACCGCGCAAACATGGAATGCAAAGTCTTGGAAAGGTGCCTTCGGCACGGCGTCCTCCAGCTAATTTGCCCAGTTTAAAAAGCGAAACTAGCAGCAGTGACCCGGCTGTCAGTCTTGTGCCAAGTGGAGGAAGTGGTTGGGCTACTACTAAGGATTCAACATCGTCGACCACTACTACTACCACCACAGTAGCAACTTCATTAGATAACACTACTGTAAGTTATAATTTGATTATTTTTTTTAGGATGAGACAAAGGAATAAGATGAAAGAGTTTATTGTTCCCGAAACGGGGTTACAAATTTATCTTATATTCTACTAAAAGACATTTTTGTTATATATACATATGTTTGTGTAACTCAAGATGTACTGTTAATTAAAAATTTATTATTTTCTTGCAGACTGTCTCTTCAACAGCACAATGCGCAGCAGGGACCACTGTTTCAACATCCATACACTCTTTACTGCCGACACAACAAAATGTGGCGCAAGCTCCTTTTTTGGATCAGACAAACAACAAATCATCATGGAGCGCGATTATGAGCAGATCAGGAGACGGTACGTAGAAAAAAAAACGTGTTCTATAACTCTACTGGCATGTATGCATAATACTGATTAACGTAGAATGTTAAGGTTTTAAGTTATTTTTTTCTCATTTTTCACATTTTCCGTTTCATTAATACACTATCAAACTCATTTATCTAAAAGCAGGCATGTATGCTTGAAGTAATAATATAAAAAAAAGAAACTCTTTTCAAAATTCTCTAATGACTAAAAACTTTTAATGGTATCTAATCGCGACTACAAGGCGAAAGAGAAATTTACTTTTCCACGTGTAGGTATTCATAGTCGCCTCCCCCTATGAAAAGAAAGTGTGCAAGACCGTAGGCGGGGGCGACGCGTGCAAAATTGGTTGTGTATATATATTGTGGTCGTTGGTTATGTATAAATTGTTACTTCCATATGCTGATCAATAGCATTCGATAGGGTTGAAAATTAATTGTACATTATTTACGCGATAAATCCACTATAAATATATTAATATACAATATACGTATTAATGTATAATTATGTGATATAATATTATTATATAATGATGCCGCATATAGTATTTATTGAAAACAATCTATTGGGATACAAACGCACGTAACTATATCATGAAACGTTAGACAGATGTCCAGAGTTGGATTAATAAAGGACTTCACGAACTCTGAGATAATGATATGTCATGATATAGGATATGACACAGTAAGCATTCTTGTTCAGTTAGCATTTGCGATACTTATATCCTTTTAACATCCATTTCTGGACGTTGGGCATGAGTAAAGTATGAGCGGAGTGGTGTCGTTTGGGTGGTGCAATTAATTGATAGGTACGCCCATTGTGGCAGCAGTGGTTGGTTACGCGGGGCTCGTGGGGGGCGCGAAAGGGGGAAGAGGTGCCCTTGGACTGAGTTTCCTCGCCCACCAGTCCCCGCAGTTCCAACACGAGTTTCCCAGTCTCAGTGGACAGCCGTCCGCCTCCGTCTCCACTCAGAGCCAGACTCAACAGTCCTCAACAACATCCAATGCAATCTCAGTCGCAGTCCATCACTCGTTACTACAGCAACAGCCGTATTCCCACAACCACTCAGGTGGGGTACTGCTTGCCTGTTGCTGCTAGATTCCACTTTTTTATCTCTTTCCAGTAGTGCTCTTTGTGCTTCTCCCCATGATAGCTTTTTTAAGGTTGCATTTCGATTAAATTTACTCAATCATGAGTAAGATGGAAGCTGCATAGATTGATGTAAATAAATCTGTTAATGAAAACTGCAGCAGAGATGTACAAGCATGCGGATTCGTGACTCTTATAAAGGCCAATAATAGGTCTAGTAAATTGTGCTTTAAGAAGTAGTAGTTTATTTACACATTGGATGTTTCATGAAGACTATTTATTTGTACATACATGTATCTTAAGAGATATTAGTGATGACAAAATATGTTAAAGTAATAAAAATAATCTGATTATGAAAAGTTCTATATGTTCTATTATATCGAAGCCATATGAAACTGAATATTTTTTATCTATTCATTAATATTTCTTTATCATTGATTTATTTTAATTAATTTTGTCATGAAATTGCTATATGATTAGATTATTTTTTTAGAAATACCGAGTATATGCTGATATAGCAAAGAAATTAGTCATCAAAATACTGTTTAAAAGTTAAGTAAAGGTATTTTCAATCTCGACTGCAATTAACGATATGGCTTCTTAAAATTCTTATTCGGTAATGATATTTTCATATGGCGTCCACTATTATTTAATAAATAAATTGTTACATAAATTTTATATTCCTCGTTTACATTTTAGGCACGATTATTTTCTATATTAAATGCTATTCCACGAAAAAAATTTGAAAATTATATTTTGCATTAAGATGCATATATATATATATATATATATGCATCTTAAAAAAAAATATATATATATATATAAAGAAAAATATCTTTATAGCTGTATATACTGGAAATAAAAGTTTTTACGAAATCTTTTTTTATCTATCAAGATTTATAAATAATTTTCTTTGTGGAGTAGCTTATATTCTTGACATTACCAGTAGTAAAGATTTAATTTATAGCTTTGTACTAGTTAACAAATGTTTAAATACGCATATTTATTACGTTATAGTTTTAGATATAGTGTAAAAGATTGACTTGACTATAAATGTTGATCTGCATTATTAGGTATATATACGTTTGTAGAAAATTAGATGACACCACAGTGTGTATGTACCAAATCTCGCACGTCATTTTTTACATTTTATTATTTTTATGATCAAATTTAGAGAAACGTATGCATAAAGAATCGAGATTAGTACATAATGTTGTAAGAGACATGTTCTTTGTCTTTTTAATTCTTTTAAGTGAATCTTTCTTAATATTTTGAATTGTCCTATCCCAATTTTTTCATATTTTTAACCGTGCTTCATGAAATGCATTATACTACATTCTGTTATGCAAAATACTCGTATTACTTCATATTTCTCATGAATAAGTTTATATGAATTTATATGCAAAAAAGAACGATTTGAACAACATTAACATTATTCCCAAACATCGTTAAACACATATGATTATAACAAAATTATAATTTAGGACTTATGTGGACGGAATGTATTCAACATGGAAATGAAATCTGAAATATATTTTTTTATTATTTAATCGATCTTAAATGCATACATGTTATAATATCATTTTATACACGTAGAGAATAATGATAAATTTGTAATTATTTTAATATTACAATATATATGTACATATGTATATGCAAAAAGATACGCAAGATTTAAGTAAAAATATTTTGAAGTATTATTTTATAAGAAATAATATAATTGTAATATAAAATATAATTTTATTTACATGAATGTATCTCTACCTATATATATTGTAATTAAAATAATTATATGCTTTATTTTATATAATTTAAAATTAAATTACGTTTTATCAACTCGCGTGGTTTATCTTTACGCTTATTTTAGATGAAATTAGATGTTAATTTATTTTAAGAATAATTGAGCACTTTATCTTTTGTGCTTTATTTATATCGTTTAATTTTTTGTTATGTTCACGACACTATCTCCGTAAAGCATGTTATATATACGTGGGAAAGTTATGCACAATCTATGAAATAATCGCGTGCAAGCATGTACCTTGTTAGCTTACTAAATATTCATCCTTCATCAGTTGTTATATTATCATGTATTATAGGCATTGAAATATAGTGTATTATTTATCTGTTTTAACTTCTGATATAATGAATAAATTACATAGGTGGGATGCCGGGAAACCAACAGCAATCGAATCGAGAATTAAATGCGCAATATGGTCCAGGACCGAGCCTGCGTCCACAGAGTAAGTTTCTTTCACCTTAATCATCGTAGAATCGTCTGATTTGAAAATGTACAAATTAATTATTTGTGACTGAATCCTTGCAGCCGAAGGAAGTTGGATTCAAGGCGGGAGTCGTACGGCAAGTGGCGCAGCACCAGTAACATCAGCTGGTCCCGGAAATGGGAATACTCCGGCGGCCCAGGGCCTCCCTTTAAATATACCTGTTACAGGAGGACACACCCAGGAGGGACCCGGTGGAGGGCGGCAGAACTTGGGCCAATCGCCCAACATGGGCGCGGGCCCGGCAGGCCAGCATAACTCCGTGAACAATCAAGGTTCTGCGCCTTCTTCCGGTCCTCATCAAATTGGGCCAAACCTGCATCACTACCGGGGACTTATCCCGCCATTTGTGAGTTTATTATTACAATCTCGAAAGTCGGAGCTTGTGTGGGTCTTTTTTTTTAACTTGCGTAACAAAATGTATTATATAATGTTTTTAGATGTATAGATCAAATTTTCCTGCTGGATTTTCTTCGCAATTTTCATCAAATTCTGGATCCAACAGCCCCCGACCTAGATTTAATCATCCCTTGGATCGATTTCCACCTCCTCAACGTGATCGCATGGCTGAGGAAGAAATGATGACCAGACCCATCATCAAAGAAGAAGATCTTACTCGTATGGATGATATTTCCCGTGACGCAGGATGGGCTGCGCACGATGATATTGATTATAACCAAAAATTGGCCTTTAGCGACGACGAAGCTGAATCAGAACCATCGAAAAATGTCGAGAAAAAAGATAGTAAGGAGAAAAAGGGCGACGATAATGTCGCAGAGGAGAAGGAGAAATCTCGAGACAATCGAGACTCGAAGGAGCTCCGTGATCCGCCGCATCGTCCTTGGGCTCAATCTATGAATCGCGATTATCGTGGGTCGAACGGCGCAAGTGGTGGCTACGCCGGTCAATCGCAGTTGCACTCTGTACATTCTTTAAGAGGTAAATGTAGTTTTATTAAAATAAAAAACGCAATAATTTATTTAAATTATCTCTAATGCATCTATCTGTATTGCCAAACAGGTGTCGAGGACGACGAAACGTCGAACGAGCGACGAAGAATCAAGGTTGAGGTTGCGTTTGTGGTCGAGCGTGCGCGATTACGCAAGGAAGAAGAGGAAAAACGTTTTCAAGAATCAACGAAACAAGCAGCAGCTAAGAAGTTACAGGACTTGGAGCAAAAGATGAAAGAGAAGCAGGCGAAGCATAAAGATGAGGAACGTGCGCAGTCTGGCGAGCCGAAAAGCTTGATCAGCATCCCGCCTGTACCTCTTCCTATACCCGAATGGGAGAGAGAAAAGGAGAATAGGGAGCGAGAGAGAGAACGCGAACGGTCTCGCACTTCGTCCGAGGGGAAAGATGAGAAAATCAACGCATCTGGACGCGAGACTCGGGACAATCTGAGAGAAGGCAGAGATCAAGGACTGGCGGACTTTCGTCAGAGCGATCGGCAGAATTTCTTACGACAACAGGACACAGTGCGTAGCGAGCGCGAAAGGGAACGCGAGCGCGATCGTGATCAAAGAGACGCGAGAGATCGCGAGCAGCCGGCGTTCTCTCGACACTTTCAGAATAACCTGCCGCCCAGGTTTCAAAAGCAGCAGGCAGAAAGAAGCGGTGCGAATTTCAATCGAATTTCACCGAATGCGGAAAGACCTGCTTCCCAGTCTGTCCCGTTCTCCCAACAATACGATCCCGGTAGATGGCTTCACAATTACAATTCATTGAGTAAGTTTTTTTATGGATTACTTCTGTGCTAGAGAACTACATCTCTTATTTTAATAATCGCAATTGGATTGTAAGGAAAATAATTTATTAAGGATTACTATTTCGTTTTACTTAAGAATAGCACGAAGAGGTAAACTTAATAAAAATTAATTAGTGAATTGTAAATATGAATTTTTAGCTTGGTTAAAAATTTGATAAGATCTTAAAATAATCTTTAACGTGACATTTCTTGTTCTAAGATTTGTTTAATCGTTATTGCCTTTTTTTCTATAATAAGATGTTGAAAAACCAATACATTATATTAAATAAAACTTGTATTAGTAGATAGTGGTATGAAGCAACCCATGCCATCACAACGTCGTAATAGAACCGATTCGGACGCATCGGCACCATTGGATGATGAACGACCTCCGTCTCGGGATCATCGCGGTGGTGCACCACCGTCGAGAGAAGATCGTTATCGGCACTCTTCGCATCGGTCCTATGATAGCCGCAAGCCAGGTGGCTATTACGACGAGTACAGTCGTAATTTCAGAGACTATGAATACGATGACAGACATCCTCGTGATTCTTGGGAGCGCGAGAGACATTTTGACGATAAAGAACGAGACCCGAAGGAGAATCTAGACTCGAGAGATAATCGAGACAATCGAGATACCCGTGACAACCGAGACAGTCGCGATGTCAAAGATTCTCGCTCTACCAGCCGTGATGCTCGAGACGTTAGAGATGTGCGCGACAAAGACAAGAAGGAGTACGATAATTACTCAAAGGTAAAAATATGAAATACTAGTTTTCGTGCGATAGATTTTATCTCAACATTTTACATTGACCGGCTTATTTCGGTCATATACTTGTATTCAACTTGGAAAAAAAAATTTGATTTTGTAGGATTCTTTCGACGAGCGAGAACGCGAACAAAGGGAGCGCTCTGAGAACCCGGAGTGGCGTGAAGAACGCAACGTGGGACAAGACAGACAACTCGAAAGTCGTCGCGACGCACCGAAAGAGGAGCGCAACGAACGCCCGCAGAGACCGGACTCGCGTGACAGTCGTGCCTCCAGAGAATCGAAAACGTCCTTGCGCGATGACGAGATGCATAAGTTACGGGATTGCAGTTCCTGGGTAAACGAAGTGTCGGATTACGAGGAGAAGAAACGAGATTTGTATCACGAGGAGACTAGGGAAAGGGAAAGAGATAGAAGGCAACCGCCCGGTCCAGTTACTAAAGAGAAGCTCGAAGCGGACGAATTGAAGAATGAGAAGCGCAGTCTGACTCAATTGAAGAGAGGTAGTTCTGATCAGGAGAAGAAGGAACAGCCGAAGGAAATTTCCGCTGAGGCGAAAAAGGATATGGATGTATGGAATAGGAAAACGGAACGTGCTCCGGAAAGCAGACAGATTGAGAGGAGTGATAATTCGCCGAAGGCCTGGGCCGACGCGATATCACCGACTTTTGAGAAGGAAGAGGAGAAGATAGCGGAAGCTGCTAAAGATGGCAAGGAGAGCGATGAAATTAAGCAGAGCTCGTTGGATAAGCCCGCTTTAGAAAAAAGGGAGGAAGCTGTTAGCGAGGACGCTAAAGAGGCCAAGGATGAAAAGAGAGAAAAGAGTACGCGCAATAGAACTAGCAGCAGTGGCTCCAGTTCTAGAGTTCGGGAATCCCGAGGTGGACGTCAGTGGGGAGGAACCTTCAGCGTTTATACTCGCGGTTGGCGTGGCCCGGAATCCAGAGGACGAAGAGGCGGACCGCGACCTACCGGCAAATCCGGAATGTCTGCCAAGAGCGGTTCGTATGGGCACACCGATTCCGAGAACAGCGCTGACGAGATATCCGGCTCCACCGAGTCTGGAAAAGAGGACAAGCGATCGGCTCGCTCTCCGAAACCCTCTCAGAAAATCGAGAAGGACGAGCGCAATCGCGAGGTGTCGAGGCGGGACGACAAGCGGGGCACCGAGTATTCTCAGACCCGCAGCGAGAAGAGAACGTACGACGGAAAGCCCAGCCATGAGGCTTTCGCGCCATCAGGCGAGCCATCTCGTCGCGGCAGAGGCGGTTTCCGTATCCGGAATACGGCCACGGGCAGTCGTATGGAAGGTTACGGACCGCCGTCCAGTAAGAGTCCGTTTTCGTCAGAACGTAATACGGACGACAAGCATCAGCAACAAAATGCCGGCCGGCAAAATCCACCAACTCCGACCTCGGAGAAAGAGGCGAGTCTCTTACAATCCCCGCCAGTTGAGTCTACCGATGATAAGATAATCGCGAAGCAACAGGCACTTACAGCGGGTATCACAGGCAGACGCAATAAGTCTCCGAGTCAACAAGCTCAACAGTCCGGTAACAAACAAGAGGCGAATCACGCGAATCAAGTCACCAACGTCCCGTCCCAAAAAGCTCAAATGCGAAAAGATGACTTACGTTCTAAGAGACCTCGTAGTGGAAGTAGGAGAGTACGTATAATTACATTATATTTTTTCATGCTACACACAAGCATTTAGAATATTTAAAATTTTGCATATCTTTTATTGCCACAAATTTAAGATTCAGAATTAGTATGAAATACTTTATATCGCTTTATATCTTATTGAAACACTATTTCGTGTATAAAATTTGAAAAATCGCTTACGGAGTGCAAATATTGAGAACTCTTATGAAATGCTCATATCTTTTGCTTTTATAATTTTATTTATTTTTTTTTTATTTAAAAATAAAAGTTATATGTGATAATCACAATTTATCAAATAAGTAATATATTTATTTCTCTTTTAATGATGCAACAATGTGTTGTGTTTCAGGGAAGAGATAGCCGTGAAGCTCGTTCGCGCGGCAGCAGTGGCAATGTATCGAAGCAGCCCCAGTCGGATGTAGGCAACGAAGATTGGGAAACCACATCGGAGAACAGCGAGGAGCATATAGAAGATCACAAAGAGTCTCGTAATAGCCGCAACAAGCATTTCGGCGGACGAGCCATACAATCTGCGAGTCAAAATGCTATCGGCATGAACGTGCATTCCCGTAGAGGCGATCAGTTGGCAAATCCTAGAGAGCAACGTGAGAAAAATCCCAAGTCTTCCAATCCGGCGTCGCGAGCCCCAGGGGCGGAAAAGCGGAATCTGCAGAATGCCGGATTTAGCGCTCAAAAGAATCATGCCGACGGTATACCGCCTCTGATGCAAAATGCGCAAATACAGAATGGTGGAAGATCTAGAAGTCAAAGCTCGACTAACAGTGGTGCGGTCGCGAATAAACCGAGTAACAAGGATAGCATGGTTAATCGCATCGACGAAATCAAGCTGAGCGATCCAAATCTGGTGAATCAAGCGCTGAACGATCTTAATAAGAAGTCTCAGGCGAAAGACAAGAAGCTGGTGGATTCGGAAATTGAAACGAACAGCTGTACCGAGGACGCTACGAGTGTTGCAGCGGAAGATAAGGTGGACGCTGACGGTTTCCAAGAGGTGCGTTCGAAGAAGAACGTGAAGGAATCCAGGCACAGTCAGAAGGATGAAGCGAAGCCCATTAAAAGAGACAAGGAGAAGGAGCGTGAACGCGATCGTTCGAAATCAAAGTCGAATGGATCGCAGCAAGTTCTGCAACAGGTACAGAACATACCGCCTCTGCTCAGCCAGAATATCCCGCAACCGGCGAACATACCGCAGAAGCAATATGACAGTCGAAATTCTCGAAATCCGAGACTTGCGCCGCGGTTCCAACGTCTGGTGAAACAACAGCAGCAGCAGATGTGCGGACCCGATGCGAGCGATATGAGCAAGCTGAACAGCTCTGGCAACAACTACGCTAAGGAATCTTCTAACAGTCCTGCTCCTCCACCAACGGTCAACGCTTGGGACAAACCTTTCACGAGCCAATTGCGTTCGAATTCTCCGTCTGCGGTTCCTACGGATATTCAGCTGATGTCTGGTTTAACGGCTCAAAATGATCACAGCCACGAAGGCAACGAAGCTAACTCTGGACACAGCAGCCAACGAAATTCACCGAGCGGCGAGAAGACGGGGAAGAACCTGAAGGAGACACTGACGGAAAAGAACGTATCCGACGTGTCGTCACCACCCGTGCAGACTTTAATCTTCGAGAACACGAATTACTCGAAGACGACCAAGACGACCGGACCGACGGATCTGGCGGTGAAATCTAAGTTTTCGAATCACATCAAAACGCAGCAGCAGCAGCGAGCCGAGAAGCGTGCGGAGCTAGAGGAAGAAGCCAACCAAGTTCAACAGCATCAGCAACCGGCGCTCTCTGTTGCATTTTCTAATAAACCGAGTGACTTGATCAAGGACAAGAACCAAGAACCCATCCAAATGCCTTTGTCGTTCAATAAGAACGAGGACAACGCCGACATGAAATTGGACTTCACCTTTGATTCCGATCTATCACAATTGACGGATGATAAGAGCAAGAGTTTGAGCATGGCACGTTCCATGCACATGGCTGGTGGCCAGAGCACGATATCGCCGTCGACTGCGGAGCTCAACCTTAAAATTGCGTCCGTGAAGAAGGTCTGGGAGAATGCACCACCAATGCCGACCGTGGTCGAACATGAGGACGGCAGCAGCGTGGTTAGCAGCGCGACCAGCTTCCCGCAGGCGTTCGAGAGCGGCGACGTCGACGACAGTTACAGCCCTCACCAGCAATACAACCAGAGCAATATAAAAAGTGAAATCACAACGTCTACGAATGTGTGCAAGGTGAGAAATCATTTTGCGAATATTTCTTCATATTATGTTATGTTATTGTGCATGTAATGGAATTGTCATGTCACCAAAGTCATTCCAATATTCTGTATTATTTACTTATTGTATTATTATTGTCATAACTGTTGTTACTGTTACAATTAATTGCTTTTTTAATACTTTTATCTTCTTGTGTCTGAAAAATTCTGTCTAGTAAGTGTGGTGAAAATGAGAAAGGTAAGTGGCTAACAACTTTGGCCAAAGGATACTCAGTCAGCCACTTGTCAATGATCAATATCAATTTAACAGAAATCGTCATCTTTACTTTCATTATCATCATTATCATTATGTTAGTCTTACTTGCGGGTTAGTATTTGCGGGTAATATCGTTAGCCTTGTCATTATCATCATTATTACTCATTATCATTAATATGGTCTTTTTTGCTATTGTTAATTACAAAGCAAGGTATGTGTATTACCACGACATAATGAACCTGTTCATTTTCACCAGATTTTCAGAACAGATTTGAAAATAATTTTTGTTTGAAACTAACAAATGCTTGTTGAGAATGTCCTGTTGACATGATGTATATAACAACTAAATATTGAAACACAATGTCCCTTGTGGGAAGACGCTGACTCTTTGCCTGATGCGCAGCTGGTTCCCCCGCAGGTGAAGCCGCAGCAACAGTCTTCGGGGAGCAGTGGTACGCAACCAGGATCTACCGTTCCTGGGCCAAGTCCCATCGGAGCTGGCCAGAGTCCCATTGGCCATCCTCCTGTCAGTCTCCAAGGTCCCCTAAGTCCACCTCCGTTTAATTCTACAGGACAGCCCTCGCATATTAACTATCAGGTGGGTTGCGTTTACATTGTTTATTATTTCGAGAATTGATACAAGGTACCGAATATTAAGAGAGACAATTTTCTTGCTTTTAGGAATTCCCGCAATATCCTGGTTCACAGGCAGCGCAATACGGTGGCATGTCGGCCATACCGTCGCCGCCGGCGGTGTTATTCAACACAGGGTCGGGACAATTGCCAGCTCAAGCGGGCGGCTTGTACGGAGCGTTTCAATTGGATCAGAGCCGATCACCGTTTACGCAGTACTCGCCGTAC
The DNA here is from genome assembly GCF_030848795.1 of Temnothorax nylanderi. Classification (NCBI taxonomy): domain Eukaryota; kingdom Metazoa; phylum Arthropoda; class Insecta; order Hymenoptera; family Formicidae; genus Temnothorax; species Temnothorax nylanderi. The sequence continues at coordinate 238,532 of NW_027249118.1, forward strand.
GCTCCGTCCCTCCAGAGCTCATTCAGCCAACAAAATGTGTACTTGCAACAACCACCACCGCCACCACCTCACGCACCAAATGCTCCCACACCAGAGATGTACCAAAACAATTTGTCCCAATATCGCATTGTACGTAAATTCTAAGTGTTCTTGTAATGTCTCTTACACAACGATATAAATTTCTGATATTTATAGTACGTTACAACATAAAAGTAATATATGATATTTCTCTGTTCTAGTACAGATATTTTCAATGGGAATAGTTTAATTTTTAATTTCTTTCGATAGACCGCAGCAGCTGCTCCGCCGTTCGGACAGAATCAGCAGCTCAGTAATAATCCCAATACGGTACTAATCAGTTCATCGTCAAATTCTCTAATGTCAGCGAGCGTCAAACCGTCATCTCAACCAATTGGAGCAATTGGAACTAAAGCTCCGCATTTCCAGACCCAGTCTGCCCCTCAACCCAATCAGGTACAATTTTACATTATAAGCTTATTCTGTTGTAATAGGTCTAATAATATAAATTTACTAACAAAACATCATCTTTTGTTAGTTGGCTTATATACCATATGATCCAAATCAAGTGCTCGGCGTAAGCGGTAGTTACATGGGCAATTCGCAATTAGTGCAGAGACCCGGTCCAAATGTGCAAGCATCCAACAGTTACTACAGCGCTACATCCGCCGGTAAAATATAATAAATCAATATACAGTATAATTATATGTGCATCGCATTTGTGAGGTATTCTCAACATTTATCTTGACATTTTCAGATGTATTTCCTGGGTCGCAAACAGGCTTCTATCAGTCTGGGGGTGCTACTCAACAAACTGGAACTCATTATGGTCTGCAAGGGTTTGGACAGCACAGCCAAAGCTTGGCAACAGGTAGTGCAACCCCTGTCGGTCTACAAAACTATGGTCCTAGCTTCCTATCCAGTTCAGGATTGCAAATAGCCGCGGCAGCTCAACAATTTCGCAATCCCACTGGTGGTTTGCCAGGACCGGGAAATGCAGCACCCACGTTTCTTAGTAAGCATCAACAGCAAGAACAGCCCAGACAGTTAAAGAGCCCATCAGGAAATCAACAGGACGTGCTTGCATCAGTTTTTAGCTCAAGTAAGCTCGTTATTGATTTCAAAAATAATTGAAACAAATAATTTTAACCTCGAAAAGTTTTATCTAAATTATATGTAGAAATTGTGATTTTTTTAAAAACTTTATTGTACAAGAATAGTTTATATAATCTGTTGAACTATATTAGTCTAATATTCTAATTGTAGCTCCTCAAATACCGTCGCCTAAATCAAGAAATTGCAAACAGCAATCTTCGTCACAACAACCACAGCCGAGTCCTACACAACATCACAAGTATCAACAATATCAGGGCGTTAGTCAGTCTGCTCTGGTAAGCAGCTACAGTAACTACGTATGTACCATTTATTCATTAAAGTTATCTCATTTAAATATTATGCATGTATTTTATCAAATCGAACACATACATAAAATTCTTAGTTACATGTCAATACTTCAAAGGAATCTAAAGCTCAAGATAAGAAAAGAAGTTATATGAACTTGTTGACGCTTTAGTTTACATTATATGACTCTTTAAATTTTTCTTGTTAGATTTTCTAGGATTATTTCCCAAAGTCTTGAAATATAATTTAATATTATCCTATATCTATATTTATATAAACTTATCTTTCTTTTAAACAATTACATGAGAATTTAAACGAGAATTAAAATGCATGTCTTTCGATACCTTTGAAGAATACTATCTATAATTACTTTTTAGGAAGAAATAAATTTGTATAATACATTATAAAAAACAGTACCATTGAAAATAATATGATTGTAATACGCATGTAATTAAGAATCTCTCTTTTACTTTAAATAATATATATACAAATTTTTACCATCAGTAAACAAATAAGAAATGAAATGTGATATTAAATTTAATCATGTGAGCAAAGAATAAGACTTATTTTATAGTATACGATGAAAATAAAAATATATAGTTGAAATATAAAATTATTTTCATCTGGTTTACAGATGAAAATTGAAACAATATAGCCTTGTGCATTAATCTACAGGTTTTACAACAGAATGTACGTGGCATGGCTATGCCACCTCGTGCTGGTATCCAACCGTCCCAACAGCGTTATCCACCTCCGATACAGCGACCCGTAGTACCATTTGCACCGGGTCCTAATAATCCCACGCAACAGCAGCCTGGTTGTATGCCAACACAGCAGCAGCAACAAGCTCAAATTAACCGCCACAGACCGAATTTACACCAGCAACAACAGCAGCAACGTAACATGAAGATGCAGCAACAATATTACTCGCCACAAGGTTCGTAAAATATATACAAAGACATGTCTGTTATCTGTTAAATATAGAAGCGGTAAATTTAATATCATGAATAACATATATGTGATTAATATGTAATTAATATCGGTGAACTTTTTGTTCTAGGAAACGTTAAAATGGATTCCAATGACAAATCTGACAACCACAATGACAAGATGAATGATGGTCCCTCTGGAACACAACCTGGGAGCAACAAGCCTAATGTGAACCAACAAGATAGTGATAACAATAAGGAAGAAGTGAATCAACAAAACGAGTGAACGTGAATATTCGTGAGGGTGAACAACTTGCTCTTCCATTTTGTGGAAAACACCTTTCTTTGATTAAACCTTTGATATAATCTCGTCGAAAAATAAGGGCAAAGACTAACGTGCTTTCCTGTTTCTCGAGGAAGAAAGCACGCCAGTGTCACAATGGAATTCGTTTATCTACGCGAAATCACGTGCTTATATAATCGACTAGCAGTTAAATAGATTAATTTAAAAAAAATCTGAGTTTCGTGCTGTATCGAAAGAAAGAACTTGTAGAAAGGTAACATTCTGTACGCACCTTTCCCGTTCTTTACTTCTAACAGCATAAACTTACCGTCTTTGTGCAGTCGAAAAGACGTTTATTAAGCATTTCCATTATTAAGTAATATCGGGTATACATGAACATGATACATATTTAAGAATGGCGACAAGTTAATCAGCGCTGATTGATACTGCTACAAAAAGCTTGAAAAAGTGACACAATTAAATTGTCGTGTAACGTTTGAATACTTGACTCAAGAAAAAATATGTGCCGTCGTCGAGTGGAATGTTAATTAATTGATTACAAATGCGAGTCGCATAACAAAAAATGTTCTGTATCGTTAAGGAGTCACGTTCGTGAGGTTGTATCTGTGGGAAGTGAGATAAAAGAAATCTACACGGACTATATATAGATATATATATACATTCATATATATGTATATCTCTCTGTACCCAGATCAGGATCAGCCTGCGGTAAACGATACTGCATGTCCTAGGACGCACGATGCACGTTTTCTTGATCACGTCATAAAAAAGAGGGAGAAGAAGAGAGCTCGAGTAACCAAGAAAAGTTACAGTTATTGCAATTTCGTATGTAGCACGTTCGAAAGGACTGAAACAAGCGGCGGTATAAAGTTCTCCGTTTATCCGAACAATAAGAAGCGGAATCACTTACCGGAATTAGAATGATATTCACGAGTCTGATCTAAGCATGACTGTGTCGCCCATATGTATTGCGACGAGGAGAAGCTCCATATGTATATTGGTCGTTTTGTGGATGACGCGAGATCATGGTGATGTTCGCGTGACGGAAATTGGAAACTGTTGTTTATAGGTATCGCCCAGATCATCATGATCTCGCTTTATTCGCGACGAGTTTCAATCATTAGGTATATAAGGTATTGCTTGTGAAGCGTGAAAAGCTATATGGATTATATCGAGTCTTTTCACGTTTAGAAAGATTATGTTGGATCAACCGAACCGCAATCTAAACTACTACTATCGCAACGTACGGAAAGGATTGTATATTCTCTGCTTTCGTTGCAGTTAAAGCTTTGTTATAAAGATAAAGCCCATGAAAATAAATAGTAGTATTCACAGGAGTCCACCGTTGCCAGATTTATTCAGCAAAGATAAATGTGGCCATGCCCGTCACGCCTTGATCTTACGAAAGAGGTCTAGGCACTGTTGAGACAAAATGTTAACTTTCAACAAACGAAAAAAAAAAAAGAAACACGATATACTGCCAGTCGTACCGACGACCACTGTCTTTGAACTCTGAGAATTTTTCATGTCATATTCGTGATGTCTGTGTGAATAGTGAAGAAACATGTATTAGAGGAAGAGACACTCTTAACACGTAGGCTTGTTAAAAATTTAACACTTCAATGAATTTAGAGAATATCGATTAGAAAGAGGATAAAGATTGCGATTACTCCCTTTCACCCCCTGGATGTCTTTTTTCTCTGAAGCATTGAGAACTCGAGGAAAGCTATTAAGAGACGAGTATGATGTAAATCGACGTAACGGCGATGCCACGAATTGCTTGAATTAGACATGAGGCTACAATTCCTTTCGTGTTACAAAGAATTGAATCCTTGGTCAAGTAGCGCGGGCAATGTATACAATATTTAAAAAAGAAAAGAAGGAAAAGATACTGTTGAAGTCTCTCGAAGAACCTAGTAAATGCTTCTCTCTTATGTTATTGCTTAATTCTCCAGTACTCGTATGGCATGCTATTGCAATGTATCCTTACTTATTGATTTTGTCGCCGATGTGGTTGTTGTTTTTATGTAAATACATTGAGATTTTGCCGGTACAAACTTTTAATGTATTTATATTTTTAAATGCACAATTACATTAACGTTATAATAATGTGACTGGCTATACTAGCGCGGTATACGAGTATCGAAGAATCGAGTTCTATCGTAAGCATCACTACCACGATGGCTATTACCACTTCGATCATTAGCATCATCAGCAGCAGGATCATTATTGTCAGCAGTATTGTAACAGTAGTGTAGGAGTAGAAGTAGCAGTGGTAATAGTATGTGTTGCAGTAAGCGCGATTATAATTGTGATAGTATTAATAATAGCTCTAATAATAATAATAATAATAATAAATGCAATAATAGTAACAATAGTAGTAACAGCAGCAGTAATAGTATTGTGATAACGATTGTTTCATTTTCTTATTCCTTTTTAAATTTAATAGAATTTTTATGACGATGATTTTTATTATTATTCCTTTATCAGCGTTTGCTTTACTTCCTTATTGTGTATCATTACATACAACTTAAAGAACTGATTTGTTATCGTAACTATTGCCATTGCTATTACAACTTGCCGCTATTATCGCTGTTATATCATTGTCTTAATTTATATTACTATTTATACTATTATTGTCGCTATCATTTACCTTTTGTTCTATTATTACTGTTATACTACTATTGCCGTTACTACTAATTAATATATTTGTTATTATTATAGCTATTATCGTTATCATTTATTATTGCTATTATTGTTGCTCTTGTTAGTGCTATCGCTATTGTCATTACTACGATTATTATTACGATTATTATTACTGTATACTATTATTATTATTACCATCACCTGCTACTACTACTGCTGCTGCTGCAATTACTACTATTACTGTTAGTACAACTGCTATTATTATTATTATTTTATATTATCATTTTAATTATTATTATTATTATTGCACGTGTACACTCGGTGGATAATGAAGGTGAGGAATAAGCTAAAAAAAGAGTAAGTAAATGGAAGAAGTACGTTCAATTGTATGGGTATGTTTCATAGGATATTCTCGATTTTATTAAAAATATTAAAATTTGTTTAACGACATCTATTATAGCTTAAATGCGAAGTGGATTTTGTTTATATCACACAACATATAGATCCGAGCTGGTCTGTCGTATTACAACAATTAGTCGTTTTATAACGATGCTAAAATATCTTTAATGATTTTTACTATATATAGGGCCATATTTTAATGTATTAGGATGCGAGATATTATTTATTTAGAGAGTATTATCTTTGTCGGATTCATCGTATCTTTGTTTCGCATTTTAGCGGATAGAAAAGTCAAGTGGTCTTTGTGATTGTTACTATTGATTGCAATATGTGAATTGTTGATATTTTATTGTAAAGACGAGGGTTTTCTACGTTTTCCGATATTTAACGTTTTTAAGTATTAACGCATTGAAAGTAATACGACAGACCCGTTTTACCCATCGCAGGGCGCCTGTAATTATTATCTGTAGTTAGAAATATGACAAACATTACTTATACACCTACGTGCTAAAACGTGAAAATAAAATAGTAAACGGCAATTTGCTACTATTAATTTACACAGTTAATTGATACAACCCAACAGACAACTGTATAGGTATGAGGAAATCAATGAAAAAAGAAAACATTTAATAATAAAAGAAATTGCAAAAGAGACAACGATGACTGAGGTAATATTTCTGTTACGTAGAAATGGCAAATAATTCTCGTAGAATCGAAAAGCCGAATCAATCTGGCTGCAACTAAACAATTGATCTGGTTTTGGAATATACATTTCCTCTTTGGTAATTAACATAATTATCCAATGGCAATTTTTTATATATAAATATTAATAAAAATTACATGACGGACACGGAAAATACATACATCGGTATATCTCGAGTGGAGCCAAAGATCTCTCTTGCGAATTAAAAAGATGACAATTAATCAATAGTTTAAAAAAAACGCACATTATGCACACTAATCTCGTAATTAAAGAAGCAATTGTTGACTCTTAATGCGTATGGTTTATTCGCGCGTCTATCAATGGCGATTCGACGGAAATTTGACTTAAAATTAAGCGTATGCATCAGTATACTTCGCTGTCCTTATCCTTTCTTTGCCATCGTGGCTCTTTCTTCGCAATTTTGAAGTGCTTTGCCGATAGTAGCTTTAATTTATTTCCGATAACAACGAATATTTCGCATAAAAGGATACTCGGTCGACTTTGTGTGCACGCAGCATGCTATTTTTTTTAGCAGAATGTCTATTGGACAAGAGGAAGTAGATATCAGCGAGGACTATGGTGATACATGCCGCAGACAGAACAGCATGCTTACAGCATATGTGAAGGGGATATGCTGGCAACGTACATCAAATCAATGATACCAGTGTGGTCCCGTGGCTTTCAGCATATAAGACATACGTCTTATACGTCTGTGGCTGCAGTCCATTTTTAATTGATGCTACAAATGCTTTGAAGCGTCCTTCTTCTCCTTTTTTTTCTTCATCGAAATAAAGAGATTGAAACGATAACAGTCGAAAATCCTAAGATAGCTTATTCTGAAGTAATCTACTTGCGAAACAAACTGCTCTCTGCCCTTTGACTATTAGGCTTTGACTCTGCCTTACAACTTGACACTGTCATTTTCATTAATTAATAGCCCTTTCTATTGATTTTCTATTGATTCTAGGCTAGTAGAATATATTAATCATTTTATAATTACTTTTCTCACTAATTATGAGATTTAGTGATAAATAATGCTAAAATGTTGTTATATAATTCGCTTTAACGAGAACGCGGTTCCGTGAATACCGACTCGAATAATGGCAATAAGATTCTCGGGATATCTCTTTCTTTTAAAAATGTTTGCAATTTGTTAATGTTTCTTATGCATTTCTGCGACTAATCCGAAAATAAACAATAACAAAATGTTGCTATATAATTCTATTCAACGAAAACTTGCGGATCTCTGCATATCGATTTCAAAAGCACGCATTAATTCTTGAAAAGATTTCCCTCTTTTAATAATATTTCCTGCTTAATAATTTATATATAAATTTTGGAAACAAATTCGATGCTTAAACAATGCTAGAAACTTGTTGATTTAAACTTAAATTGATGAGAAAGATGACTTTGCATAATATTCCAAAGATCTGGCTTTTTTGTCAGCAAAACAGTAGTCGCAACATTTGTATTATAAACTATTTAATTATTTAACAAAATAATTTCATGTATATCTCGCTCTTCCGAAGAATTAAATGCAGTAATAAATCATCTCAATTTATTATCTTAATCCAAAGTACCAAATACATGACGTTTTACGTATGCGTGAATTATTTAAACGAACATAATTAAAAAAATATGTTAATAATCAAATAAATGAAACGTTTTAATCCTAGATTATAATTAAACAATAGCGACAATTTGATTTTCCATGTAGAAATACTCGAAAGATCATAATAATTGTCACAAGAATTTATTCAGATGAGAGGTTAGGTGAGAATTCGATTTCACATGGTCGGAAATGTCCGAAAAATTCTTCTCAATTATTAGGAGCGCACGATAGCGAGGAGGTTCACGGAGGTATTCGAAGCGCGGGCGCGCAGCATTACCACTAGCGCCATCTGTGATCGACAACTAGAAGTCGGTAATGTATTGACGTGAATGGTAACAAGTGAATTGGTAAAATACCTCCCGTAACCTCCTTGCCGAACATGCTTTTCTGGTAGCCTGATCGAATAAATGGACGATTTTGACGACACTAACCCCGGGGTCCGTAACGCGCATATGCGCGCATTTATCTATAGCTTACGTAACGTTTACTATAGAAAATGCGCGGATATGCGCGTTACGGAACGTGGCCTAAACCCATTTCTCTTGCCTTACATATCGTAGGAGTACGAAAATATTCTTCTGACAACTTTTATGTCCTTTCGAATGTCTCAACGGACAAATAATCATACAGATTTTATTTAATAATAATCTGACATTAAAATGTTTTGTTTATTCCACAATTGCTTAAAATAATTCACCCATATATGCAAGACGTAACAAAATATTCCATATACTAAGATATAAAATAATTAATTGAAACCACCCGTATAAAGCATTTGTCTTCTTTTGAACATTACAATCTATCTAAAAATATTTCGTTAAATTCCGGGTCAGTCAAAGAAAAGCATAAAACATCTTAAACATTGTTGAAAAAGAGAAAATCTCGAAAATCGCTTAACGACTTTAGGCGCAGTACGCGAGAGTTCGCGTTCGTGTAGAAATAAAAAATATACATTAATATTTCGATATTGTTTAAGGTGGACTCGGTCACAGAAATTCTTACAACAAATTAAGAAATAATAAACTTTGTGGAAAAAAAACAGATACCTCAAAAATTGTTCCTTTATTTCAATCAGATATGCAGAAATGAATAATTTATTTCAATAATAACGGATATCTCGGCATACTGACTAGTGAATCGGGATATCTGTTTCTCTAACAATACACAAAGTTTGTTAATCTTTCTCATATCAATTTTGCGATTAATTCGTGACGATAAACAATTCTGCAATATTGTAAATTATTTTAAATCGACGAAAGCGACGAAATTCGGTATGTCAAATGGAAAAGAGGTCCGAAATTCAGACTGTTTCTTATATTATTATGCATCTTCGTGATAAATACAGGACGCCTACTTCAAAACGATTCGAAACTAGAAATATCTTTTTTTTTATTAATAAATGGGGTTTGTTAATCTCTCCTGTGCACTCCCGCGTCTGTTTCAACGATAAACATTAACGCAATATTCATAAATAGATAGAATCGACACAGGAGCAACGCATCTCCAATCGTTATCTTGAAAATTCATTCGAAACTTCAAATATCATTTTGTTTTGATAATGAATGAGGCTTGTTAATACTTTCTATGCATTTCCGCGTTTGTCTCGACAAGAAACATTTGTAAAATATTCATAGACAAATAGAACAACGAGAGCGGCGCGACACCAAACGTCTATATTCACTTCAAAGCGATTCGAAACTCGGGATATCTCTTTCTTTTGATAATGGATGGGACTTGTTAATCTTTTCTATTTTGCATGTAATTCGGCGATAAACGTTTACAAAATATTCATAAACAGATAGAATCGACGAAAGCGGCGCGACACCGAATGCCTACTTCAAAGCGATTCAAAACTCGAGATATCTTTTTCTTTTGATGATGAATGGGACTTGTTAATCATTTTTATGCATTTTCACGTCTAATTCGGCGATAAATTATTACGGAATATTCATAAGCAGATAGTATCGACGAGAACGGCGCGTCGCCGAATAGTCGCGTCCCACTGCTCCAAATGTCTATACTATATACATTCAGAACGATTCGAAACTTGAAAGAGATCCTTCTTTTAATAATAAAATGGAGCTTGTGAATCTTTTCTGTACATTTTCTTGTCCAATGCGACGATGTGCCTTTGTGCAATATGATTAAATAGTTTGAATTACAGACGCTGAAAAGATCATTAATGTTGTCAGAAGTATTTATACTATTTATTCGGATGAGAGATTAGGTTGGGTTAGGTGAGAATGGGATTTTTCAGTGTCGAAAATCTCGGTAAAACCGTCTGAAGTATCAGGAAAGCATGTTAGCGAGTAGGTTGACGGAGGTATATTCGGGGCGAGGGCGTTGCCTTCCCCACTGGTCCCCACATTGCCTCTTTGTATCGATGCGCTGATTGGTCGGTGCATTTGACGGTCTCCATGGCAACGAGTTCCTGCCGTGCCTGCCGACCAGCGCTCTCATTGGTCGATGGCTGTGAGCTGGCGCGGTATGTAAGGTGGGGGCAATAAGTGAGGGTTGCTTTGAGAAGGGTGTCTTTGGAATACCTCCTTGCTCAACGTGCTTTTCTGATACTCGCCTGATTTTTCTTCTTCTAGTGAGAGTCCTACCTGTTGATTCTCGCTGCCACCTATTTCCTCCTTGTCGAACATACTTTTCTGATACCTTTTCGTTTACTTAGATGTAACGGAGATGTATCCAAACTCTTATCTAACCTCGTGATAGTTGTGTTAATTATAGTTTGACTTCTCGAGGATCTTAAAGGGATATGCTTATTTCTGTATTTTGCTACCTCTTGTTTATTACCTACATAATTACTTTTTGCAATAAATTTAATTATTAATTACATTGTTACCATTACCTTCATTAATTTCGAATCATCGAACAGCGAAATCGTTTTATTTTAATATTATTTAGCTCGTTTCTTGCTATATATTGTATTTTTAGTTTATTGGATTATATAAATAAGAAGAGATTAAAATTAAGATTATAAATAATTTATTATCGACAAAAATCGGCTATAAGTATGAATTAAACAATAAATAACAAATTGAGATAATTATTAATTCTGTAAAAAGCATGCTTTAAAACTACAAAATTCGATAAGAATAAGGAAAGGTAATCAGGTAAAGTAATTTTTAACAATCATTTATTGATCTTTATTTGTACAAAAACGTGCTATAAAATCAAAAGTTTTGACAGTCCATTTTTCAACAAAGGAAGGAATGTAATAATTAATAGAATGCATTTTGCATTATTACCACCATTTTGAATTCAAATATTGTAATTTAAAATCTCAAATACTGTGCGGTTTTATTTGCAGTGTAAATTTTAATATTGCAAAAGAGCCATGTGGTCATAAATTTTAAATCTTTCAAGATATTTTTAGTATGATAGTCTTTATACATTTCAAACATAATTTATTCAGTTCTTAATATTTTAATAGTCATTTTTATTAATAATTATTGATAACACAAATCTTCCAGAACCTATTAAAAATCTCATTAAAAAATAGAACCCATTAAAAAATCTTGAACTTTTTTTCACAAATATTCACATAAACTAACATCCACTAAAAAAAACTCAAAAAAATTACATGGTAACATTATTTATAAAAGAGTAACTTATATTTTGAATTATATGCGATTCTTAACATTTCTGGTTTTCCCCATAACCTCCTTAATTATTATCTTTTTCTAATTTTTAGAACTGGAACGAAAGTAAAATCGAGAATAAAAGTAAATCTGCATTGTTAGAAATGGACGTGAAACGGAGAACCGGAGCTAGGAACACATGACAGGACCGGAGCGAGCGATCGACCAATCGCGGTGATCATCCGCGACCTAACCCTAACCTACCGAGAGGGTGACACCTTGGCCGCGCACACGTAAAACGTAATGTCGGCGTTATCGGAATGCGATCGGAGTCGGCCAAGTAGCGATCGCGATGTCGATGTCGATCGCTGACTCGCGCGAATTGTAAGAGCAGATGGAACGCGCGCCTCTCCCCGGCCTCGCGTGCCCGATGTTCCCGAGCGATTCTCCGCTGCCGCATCCGACGTAATAGCCGCCGCGACAACGCGTATGTCGAGCGACTAATGGGGAACGAAAGGAGTGCCCTGCGCGGCCTCGAGATCGAAAGCAAGGCCGTCGAGGTCACGGACTACTGGATGCACTACGATGCGAGCGTGCGCGACACTCTGCAGAAGCTGTCGATCTTCATCAGCGAGCCGTCCTTGCACTTCACAGCGACGTTCGGGCGACCGTCGCCGTTGGAGCGAGCGGCGAAGGTTTGACATCTATCTCCGCTTCCAGACTTTTAAATATCCCGCAAGAGCACTCGAATATTTCCCTATTTATCTTGACAGACACAGAAATGAGACCACTTTGGGATCCTCCTCCTGATTCTTTTTTTTTTATGTGGACTTCTTTTGTGTACAATAACATGTTATGGATTATACAATACGTGCATGTACGTTGCGGAAGTAAAATTGTAAGAAATAAGCAGTGGACGTGGTATTATATGTTTTAGAATTTTATGCTACATCGGCATCCTTGTATCCTGAAGTATATATCTTCGTGGAGCAAAGGCAGCAAGTTCTTTCTCGCCACGGAAGAGGCCAGGCCGCTGATCCAAGTTATTGAGAAGCAGAATGTATTGCAAATATGTATCGGTCTGCACAGTATCCTACGAGCCTTGGTGTTCCTGCACGAGACCGCATTGGCGTCGCACAACAACGTGTGCAGCAGTTCCATCTACGTCACCGCGGAAGGATATTGGAAGTTGGGTGGATTGGAGTGCCTGTGCAAACTCGCGGACGCGACGCCGACGTATTATCAACGAATAAAGAGTTACCGATACGAGAAGGCGATATCGTCGAACGAAGACATAGCTGATTTAATTAAAACCGCTAATCTCACTGCGATTGACTCGTACGCGTTTGGAGTACTGGCAGAAGATATTCTGAAGAATTTACAAGATACAGGTATACACAAATATTTTCCCTGTTAAATGAAACGTTAAATGATACGTTTGTGACATTGGAATACAGTAAACTTGAATTTCAAACCAATTTCAGATGGAGCACCAAATTTGTTGGAATTTAAAGAGTTTTGTAAAAAGAATCTGCAGAATCCAGACGCATGTCTGAGAAGTAGATTATTCAATGTGCTGCAGCATTCATTTTTCACTCACGAGTTTATAAGGATACATGCGTTTCTGGAAGAATTACCGCTAAAAACTGACGTTGAAAGGGAAGAGTTCTTCACGTAAGTAACTTGAAGAAAATAATTCTGTGTTATGTAATACACGGCCTAAGAAATTGTGTCTACATATAATGGATAATTTTTTTTTAGGAAATTAAGGCAGCAATTGCAGATGTATCCCGAGGCTGTTGTTGCTGAACAATTAGGCAGAGTGCTTCTTTCCAGGATAGTTTTGTTGGATAGCACTGCCCAAGTAAAACTTTTACCGTTTATCTTTAAACCCAAAGGTTAGGATATATCTGTTGCGTTTAGTAAAATCATAACGGTTACTTGATACACATGAATATCTTCATTTTACGTAACAAATGGCCTAATGAAATATCTAATATTTTTTACAGATGAGAAAAACGATTTGGGGACTAGTCTATTTACAGTTCCTACTTTTAAGAGTATCTTAGTACCGAGACTTCTGCAAATGTTTTGCATTCGAGATGTCTCTATTCGCCTGCTGCTGCTGTCCCATTTCAATACGTTCGTTCACGTGTTCGAGACGGACGAGTTAAAAAATCATATTCTTCCCGAGTTACTCGTTGGAATAAAGGACACCAACGACGATCTCGTCAGTGCCACGTTAAGGGCGCTGGCTGACGTAGTGCCGATCCTGGGCGCGGCGACGGTTATCGGTGGGAACAGAGGAAAATTATTTACGGACGGTCGGCCGAATAAGAAAATGATTCGAGGCAAGGACCTCGATGATATTAGGAAAGCTTTAACGTTCACTCAAGAGATACCTGTCTTCGTGAATATAGACGAAAGTAACGTGCATCTAGCGGAGAGGCCGTCGCCGGACGGTGGCGAGGACAAGAGGGAGAAGGAATTTTCGTTTCCCGAGGAGGAGTGCACCTGGTCGGATTGGGAAATGCAGGAGCCAGTTGGTCGTTGCCCTGTAGAAGAGGCTCCCCCGGAGGAAAACGCGCAATCGGAGGTACAAGGTCCTTGCGACGCGGGCTCGTCCTCGCCCTTGTCGGAATTATCGTCGAGCGCCGAGAAGCCAAAGTACACGAAGAAACTTGTAATTTCCGACATTACGGAGCTCGACATAAAGAATTCGAAGGTGATAAAATCCCCGAAGGAAGAAATCGACTTCTTTACGGATATGGAGCCTGTGATACGGAAGACGCAGATCTTACACGTCCCGGAAGTGCAATCGCCGAAGAGCATGTTCGACGTGAAGACGTCAGGCGCCACTTTGGAAGAACACGACGTTAACGGTTGGGGGGAAGATTTGAGTGACCTGAGCATAGACGATACGTACGAACTGGCGCAACAATGAGCGTGTAAAAAAAAGAGAGAAACCAAAGCTTGCACAAAGAAGCGAACGAGCTCATACGACAAATACTCATCCCGATTGTATCCATTTTCATTAACGTCCAATCAGTTCATGTGATTACCAACACCATGTATACTATCGAAATAAGTATTTTTAATAAATGTAAAATATATATGATAGGCCAAAGTTATATATGGTACTTTCTCTCTTTTGTAAGAGTTTCATAAATTAAATCGTAAAGAGATCTTAGTTAGGGTCAGTTAGGGTACATCTATCCGAACAGACGGAAATACTCATCGCCATCGTGGATTCCTTCGTCTAATTAACAGGTATATATTTTTAACGGCTTCAGAAAGAGGACTGTATATAGCTACAGGCTACAGGTATAGTGTAAGGATCCATATAGGGAAATATAGAGATTTTATGTCAAGAATGTCGTGTGTTTGCAGCATCAGGCTCCGAACTGTCGCGGCCAGACCGATTTCAAGCGTGACCGGGGAGAAATCCACGTTCGCGGCGCGATGCGGGCCGACGACGGGGACCGGGTGCTGGACGCGGGCCAGTGGCGGCTGGAGGCCCAGGCGGTTATCGATGACGTGAAGAAGCACGTGCGAGATCTGAGGGTGTCCGAGCGGCTGACCAGCACGAACCAGGTCATCTACCTGAACCTGGTCACGCTGGAGGGCCTGCGGTTCTGCGTGGAGCTGTCGGCCGCCGGCTTCGCCATCGTCGGCAATCGGCACGACGACACGTCGAATACGGGTAACGAGCGCTTCGAGACGCCGTACAGCCTGCTGGACTTCGTCAGTCCGCAGTACAGGAACTCCTTCGGGAACGCGCTGCTGGACAAGCTGAAGGAGCTGAGCGATGAACAGTAGATGTCCTATGAACAGTTCCTGTCGTGGTCTAGGTTAAGAGTTAGGTTAAGTGCGGTTAATTAAATTATAATTCGCTTATAAGCGTCCGTTATTTTAGTTAAGTCTTAGTATTGTACAATTTGGAATGTGAAACAGTTTACTATGTAGCATACGGACTATATTTTGATAATTAGTCGACGGCCGACGCGAAAATGGGATTCGATCCCACGTAACATCCTTAGGCGCTGTGTCGATGTGTTTGGGAACGCATGCCCGCATTCATTGTTGCGTTTATATTTATTGTCGAGTTTTTTTTATCGTATTCTCGACTAGTAAATTGCGAAATCGCTCAAACTTAATGTAAAAAAAGAGATCAATGTGTTTTATTAACGTTGCGAGGCCAGCTTCGCAAAAGAACAAATCATCGATTCATTTATCTTGCCTTCATTCTTTTTTGCGCTTCTAGTCGTAGTCGTAGTTTGTACTTTACGATCGTTTGTAAAAACAGAGTTGTTCATTGTCTTATACGTTCCGCTCATTTTTAAATCATAATCTCGTAATGAACTCCGTAATGTAAAACTAACGGAAAGAAAATGAGACTGGAGTTTTTGGAAATATAATGCCGATCTTGGTCGACTGGAAACTTTGATTTGCGTCGCCTTTATTATTCAAACTTCTAAAATAATTCCTGAAATTTTAAAGTCTCAATCGTTACTATTTCTTTATTTTATTTTATTTTTTTATAAGTATTACAAGCTTTTAATCATCACGAAATGTATCGCAGATTATTAAGTTTCCGCTTCGCTTATTTATCTATTCATAGTTTATCTTATCTTCCAAACATTAGTCCTCGTGAATACGCTTACCGTGTCCTCGCTTTTTATTATTCCGTTTTCCGTATTCATGCGATGAGAATCAAAGTTGCAAACACTCTTAGGAGCTAAATTTAAAATGATTTTTTGTTTATTTTGCGACGAAGTTTTGCCGCAAGAGTTGACTTTATCAATCCTGGAATGCACGGACACGTCTCTTATCGTCTTCCGTGAAGTGATTTTCCAGTGCATTCGGTCTAATCGATGACTTCACAGACGCGCGGTGCTGACGCATACGTCTTATCGTATTCTGCGTTGTTCCAGCGCACAACTGTGCGACGCGACGGCTTTATTAATGCTCTCGTCTCTCGTGGGCGACGTGAAAATGAGGAGCGCGTAATCTTATCGTGAATTAAGCCAGAATGATCATACATATATGACGCAACATGATCGGCTGATGTCTGGGAAAAAAAAAAAACAGCTGTAGCGGTAAAAGATAAATGTCGAAATTTTGCATTCGAACAATTTCGTTTACATATTACAAACAGGTTTTCGTTTACATTTACAAGACAATTCTGTAATTCAAATTTCGCTTTCTACGATGTCCGAATTCGTCGGTTCTAAACGGCTTTAGTTTATTTTCGAAGGTACCGAGAATATATCGCGCTGATATCTGGACGCGAATTTAATCCCTGCGAGGGTCCAGATGAGTCTTTTCTCAACAATTTCAGTTCTTGGAATTCTATGTAGAGCCAACGTGTCGGTATGTATCTCGTGATTATTTTTCGTTCAAATTACTTGACTGTCGCTGATGTCACGTTGATATTTAAAGAGATCAATCGATGCTTTGTTCCCAGTCGCGAGACTAGCCGTCGCTCGAAACTCTCGAAAGTCCGTTCTTCGTAGCTACGCTACATCATACCTGGAATGCATTTGAAATGACTGTAATTAAGCGTCGGGGAGAAAAGGAGGAAAGAGGAAAGAGAAAAGTATTATGAGAGGGAGAATAAGAAATTCACTACGTCTCCCATAATAATAATAATGTCCATCACTTTTGGAGCGTAGGTCATCTACAAACTTTTTCCATTTCCGCTTATCAGAAGTTCCAAATATCTCAGCTCATTAGCTCCAGCTTCTTTTAGTCCCCTGCCCCAGGCTCTTCTCTAATTGTTCTTGGCTCTCCCACGTTTCCTAATTATCCCGAGAATTCCACCGCAATGCGTCTCTAGATATTTGGCGTCTTGACAATCCTCCTTCCTAAACGTGTATCCAATCCATTTAAATTTCCAAAATGTCCTGACCTGTTACTCGTCATAAATCTTTGATATAACTTTCGGTCATCAAATTCCAAGGATGTAATGAAGACATCGGTTCTCTGTAAGCAATCTGCCCGTAGTATGACAATAGAGATTGGCAGTAGATCTGCTCAAATATCACAACAGATCCGGTATCATCTGTGTCGGCATTAAATTCGTATTTTACCAGCGGATATAATCTGACAGCGGATTGTCAGCAAAAACGGAGCAGACCCTCATTTCGCAAACATTAAAATACATCATTTAAAAGGCAGATTTATCTATATAGTTTCCACAATCAATTTACCATTATATTTTGTTAGCAGAGTTTGTTATAGATTTCTGCTGTCATTCTACCGACAAAATTTGCAACATTTTCAAAATCTGTTGAAAACTAAAGAATGTAGAAAACAGAGAGAGGGAAAGAAAGAAGGAGTGTATGCAGAGGTATTAATTATTGTAAACATGTTCTTGGCTCTAGGCCGAAAGGCCGAATCGATAAAATACTGTATTCTTCTTCCAACATTCATAACTCAATAAATAATACTAAGTGAAATTTCCTTTTTTTCACTCTCGTCGCCGCAGGACGCCGCTGCCAAATTGCGTCATCTCCGAACAAAAACTTCAGCTACGGGGAAGCGTATCTCCAGGCATCGGGCCGCCCGGTGCCGTTCCTATAGTCATTGACGTTACCGTCTCGGCTGCGCGTGGAGTCGCGGACAGTCCCGTCGACGTTACGTCGCGCCGTAACCTCGGATACCTCTCGCGAGGTACGCATATGTATATGCGTACATACGCTTCGTGACGGTGCGCGGGAAATCGGCCTGAATCGGCCGGCGTGCGATGACATGACACGCCCGCCGATCCGTCATGCAGCGAGCACGTAGCGTCCGTCAGCGATAAGGCCAGTGTCTGTGCAGTCTAGTCACTGGTCAGTTCGCGCGCGGGTGCAGCACGGTGCAACTGTACCCACCGCGCTCTCCGTCCCGTCGCGTGCGGACGCACGCGAGGACACGACAGAACGCGTTCAGGAACAGCGGGGACGGCCAGACGGACGGAAATCTTGGCGAGCCGTCACTGCCGTCAGCCGATGCGACACGCGCGGCGCGGATACATCGCGCATGCATTCGTGCGTCCGACGTCGCGTAGGAACGACGCCGCGCGGTGAACGAGGTGAGAGCGACGAGAGCGACGACGCGATTTCGCGAGTGAGAGCGAGCGAGAGAAAGAAGGAAAGAAAGAAAGAAAGAAAGCAAGAAAGAGTGAGCGAGTTGCGTGCTGCGTCGAGAAAGTACGTCTGGCCCGCGGGACCCGAGGCACGAGATTTGACGCTTCGACGCGCGTGTCACTTCCTTCCCAGTCCCCCCCCCCCCCCCGGCCGACGAGGAACGTCCGGCGTCGTCCGCGGACGACAAGGTACCCAAGGCGGTGGTCCTGTTCCTCCAGGATCGGCGGACGGGCGACGGGCGCGCGCAGCACACTCGTTTCGAACGGCGACGCCGCTCCGCGCCGCGCCGTGCGCCGTGACGTCGGGCGACGACGGACGATCGCGCGTCCGCGGCGCACTTCACGCCGAATGCGCCCGTCCGACTTTCTGTTTACGCTGGTTTACGCGCGTTCCGCGAGGACGAGGTTGGCTGTAGGCCAGGCTGACCAGGTGAGAGGAGCGAATCCGGAGGATCGACGCGCGCCAGCTGCGGCTCCCGACGGCCGACGGAACGCGCGTGTTTACTCCCCGCGGAGACTCGCGCGGGAGTCGTCGTCCCTCGTGTGTGCCCTCCTGGCTTCTGACGTTTGGACGCGCGGCTTTGGAGCACTTTGGACGTCGCATTTCCGAGCGTATTTCCGGAGCCGGTCGCGGTCCAACGCCGCGCGCCCTGGCTGCCAAGATTTAATTCCGCTGGTCGGCACCGCGGCCAGAGCACGCCAGAGTTATGACACGAATAGCCCCCGCGCCCGCGCGCGTCGCGCGGATCCCCGAGGAACAGTTAATCGGGACTAATTAGCGCTTGTGCCACTCTGTCGAGCGCGCGACCGCCCGTTTCTTTCCTCACACACACACACTCTCTCTACGTTCAGGCGAACGAGAATCACGATTTGGACCGTTCGCCCGTCTCTCCGTCTCGCGGCATCGATGAATTATTTTGACCGGTGCCGTTTTTTTCTTCCATAAGTAGACCAACCGTGGAACCGTTCTCGTACAACAGTGCCTACCGCGATCTAATTTTTCTTTTTGTACTGACGGAGGAAGACGAGGGATATCTGCTTAACGTTGAGTCAACTCTCCTGTTTGCAGGAAACGGTGCGTCTAACGTGAGGGAGGAACCCAGCGAGGGGTCGACGTCGCCGCTATACGGACCGACCGACCCAGCGAGCGCACGCTATTAATACGGTCCTGCGTGTGTTTTTCATCGATACTGCCCGTCGCCGCACGCTATTCCGCGCTCGCATAACAGCGCCGTGATCGCGCAACGAGCGCGCGAGATCACGATCTGTCCCTGAACGCGGCAGGAGCGAAGTCCAGAGGCTGGACTGCCGTTTTCTTCTGGAGCGGAGTTGTCCCCCTTGTCCCCCCCTCTACCCCCCTGGAGAAACGCGGCGCCGTCCGTGACTAACTGCGTGTTACCTCCGCTCTCTGCGTCGTCTGCCTGTGTGTGTGTGCGTGCGCGGTGCGTTTTGTGATATCGGTGCCCAGCCACCCCAGATGCCGTCTAAAGATCATCGCCGAGACTTTCGCCAGCCACGTGATCGGCAAGTTCAATTCCGTTTACGTTGCGTCGAGCGCGGGCCGAAGCGAGGTCTTCGTCATTCACGAATTGGCAGGATTAGCAAGTGTTTTAAATTCCGATCGCTTATTCCTGACTTTCGTTCCTGAATCCAGATGCTTTTCGCGTTTCTTAAACATATTCAGCTTTAGCTTGACCCTTTTCACGTTCAGTGTATATTCCTACTTTAGTAATTTTATATTTTAAATAATTTAATGTTAATGGAATACGATCTAGGTGATTATAAAAGATTGTAGAGCAACTTCTATCATTTGAACTATGATTCTAAGTAATGTAGCGCTTCTTAGTTTCAAATCAACATTTATGATAATAGCAATGATTCATCAGTTAATATGATCAAATTAAAGGAAGTGATACGACGTAGAATTGAGAAAAGAATGCTTGTACACTTTATTTTCCGTTATTGCAAACATTGGATAGATGAAGCATTTGGCACGTAGTTTTAATATGTTGTGATATAAAAATTTATAATATAAATATGCAATATAATGGTATATTGTATATTTCAGTATAAGTAGTTTTACCTTTTTTAATATAATTTAGTTTTCAGAAACTTTATACGTATCTTTTGAATTTAATATGAACAAAGATTCAGTAATACTTTTGCACAAATTTATTTATGTAGCGTAATCGAAATAATTTTTCGCCAACTAAAACGTGAATGAAACGTTTCTCTTTATGTGAAGTATCCTACATTCTAAATTTAGATGCAGTCTCTGTGTGCTCAATGTATATTTAAAGTATAAATTAGATAATGTAGCCTCTTAGAGAAAATTACTGCCCAAGATAGACCCATTGGGGTCCAGCTATAGTGGAGTGTTTGTTCCGTAATTTATTATGCTTTATGTTTTTTTTATTGTATGATAAAAGGAATAAAAATACTGTACACAATATTAATGCATAATATTTATAATGCAGAAATGTCGATAATGGAATAAAATTATAAATAAATACACACTGAAATATAAATATATATATATATATATATATATATATATATATAATATATATTATTTATTTCGTTTTATATATATATATATATATATATAATATATATATATATATATAAGCTTTGCAATTGAAATCGCTTGTTTTGCTATTAATGGTTTACTCTGAGAAAAACCTATGAATCATAAAAAAAACTGTAATAAGATAAAGCTTATCATATATGTGGTTGATATTGAGCTTTATCTAATAATATCAAGAGGCGTGAGTAATCTCTCCGGTGCGAGATGAAGTTTCAATTCATTGATACCTAATATTAATTATTGGAATCTTATCTTTCGTTTTTTGCAGCTTAAGATTATCATATATCGATTTATCGATTCCAGTATAAGTAGATTAATAACCGGGACATAGTTGTCTTATAAAATTGTACTATCCTTTCGTACTTTACAGTATTTCTTATAATACCTGTAATTTATCGTGTGTCCAGGTTCAACGTGAACTTACTAAAACGAAGTAGATAGATGTCAACCATCTCAGAACAAAGGTATGGCAAGCTTGATGGTCAGCACCTCTAGTAAAAACAGTTCGCGCAGTGGATCTCCTAGTAGAACGACTTCGACGTCTCAAGTGCATCAGCAACAATCGACAGCAAACTTGGATCACACTCCAAGATTGCGTAATGCCCCAATGTAAGGTTCTATTAGTACAATAGATTATATATATACAATTTATTATTCATTGCATGTTTAGTTTCTTCAAACAAAGAGTCGTAAAAATCTGTATATTTTTATATGTATATTTATAATTCACCTTTATTATATTTATTATAATATTATCAGATCTAAAATCTACAAATTAAAGAAACTATAATAATAACATTTGCTAAATATCCGTTTCAGTTCTCAAGGAGAGGGTAGCACAGGCAGTGGAAGTAGCGGTGGGGGCGGTACTGGAAGTAGCCTCAATATGAAAGGCAGCAATAGACAAAGATCACCAGGAAATTTAATTCGCACGGGGGATATCATGGATGAACCAAGTAATACTTCAAACACTGCCGAACCAGACGAGTTTGTGCCAAATGTTCATCCACCGACTGATGACGAAGGAGTACGTACTTTTCATTTTAAATACCTCGATTCTAATGAGGTATAAGATAATAAGCGTTTGCATTAAACACGAGCAGGAAAATTGTTACTTTGTGGACCTAATGCGTGTATGCAATCTACAGTTGTCTTTGTGTTCTTACATAAAAAGAGTTACATAATATTGCTATTGTATATGCATTAACTAACATAGTAGATTGCAAGGTCGTCAATGATTAATATGCAATCAAATTATAGAGTAAGAAATAGTACAATTATGCGCATGTTTTAAACAAGATTATATTAGCTTCGCCAATTTTTAGACTCTATCTGATATTTTAAGATCGCAGAAAAAATCATAAAATTAACTGCTTTTGATATAGTTAAACTGCGTTGAAAAGGATGTTGTTTTATATTTAACGTTATATAGTTTATATGATTTTTTATGCACGTTTAAGTGAAAGATAATATCAATGTATTTTTGCAGGAACAATATCACGCAACCCAATCGTTCCTATCGAATGGTTCTTCTGAACTGATAACCGATGATGTTGACTCTAGTGCAACACGAGTTCGTCAAGCTATTGAACATATTCAAAGCAAAATTGCTAAAACGCGAGAACAAATAAGAATAGAACAAACCACGCGGGATGGTACGTAAACTTTTCTTAATTTAATTTAGATGGACACGCAAAGACGAAAGTATGTCTTATTAATATGTATTATTTACTTTATGTATTGTTATACATTTGTTCTTTAGAGAACGTCAACGAATATTTGAAATTGGCTGCTAATGCGGACAAGCAACAGTTAACTAGGATTAAAACGGTATTCGAGAAGAAAAATCAAAAATCGGCGCACAGTATTTCGCAACTACAAAAAAAGTTAGATAGCTATACGAAAAAATTAAGAAATTACGAGATGAATGGTGCACCGACGAGTCATAGGCAACCGAGAGAAATGTTACGCGATATGGGGCAAGGACTTAAGTGAGTTTTATGTTAATGATTATTTTGATTTTAATTATATCTGAAGAAAAAATGTTGAAATTTATCACCGAATAATACATAATAAATTATTATGTATTATTTGATAAACGTTAAAAGCAAATCTCTGACTAATTTGGGCTTGCATTTCAGAAATGTGGGAGGAAACATCAGGGATGGAATCACTGGTTTTTCAGGGTGAGTGTTGATACGAAAATAGATCCCATGCCCAAACATGCTGAAACTCTATTCTTATGTGGTTGATTCATCACTTCTTTTTAGAACCGCACTGCCATTAATACCACTTCAATTTAAGATTAACGTAAAGCATTCTTTTCATAATTTACGAGAAATCATAATTAAAAGTATAGTTAAGTAAAATATTGTACGCTTATTTATATTTCTAATCTATTATATATCTAATATTCTATTGCAGAACTGTAATGTCTAAACCAAGAGAGTTTGCTCATCTTATTAAAAACAAATTTGGAAGTGCTGATAATATAAATACTTTATCACGTAAGTAACAGTGTTCAATAAATTTCTATCGAGTTTTATATGATTCAAGCTGTGAAGTATAACATATTACAACACCTGGTTAAAAACAATTTAAATTGGTTCAGATTAATAAATGTAATTTAATTCCATTTAACTACAGAAAATAAAGTATATAAGTCTTACATTTTGATTCATACAATCTGTTCTTGTCATTTCCATTTATTTAAATATAAAATATGTTTACATAAGAAAATAAATCTTTTAACATTTTTGCTATCATGGCAGTTGAGAGTAGTAAGTAATGTGTTGTCCAAAGAGCGAGAGTTCCATTACACTTTATTATAACGCTTCATGCACAGTATCTCTATTTTTACTGCTTCAAGCTTCTTATCTTCTTTATAAAGAAACGATAAAATAATAACATTGTTGTCTGTAACGTATGAAAGATTACTTTGCTGTACCGTGTATTCTTTGCTTACACAACTTTGCTTATTAAATTTCTATTTCTGTTTTAATGCAGTATAATTACTTGATATAATTTTGCCATACGTTATGTTGCACATATTTATTTAACATTATATTATTATGTAGCAAAGTATTATATGGTTTACAGTGGCTTCTATGATTACACATTTGCTTTTCTTTATTTACTGTCAGTTATCCAATACTCTCTTGTAACGATGCTAAAGTATATGATAATATAAAAAAATAATCAACTGTTTTGCCATTATCATGATTAAAAAAAAAAAGCATATTGTGAAACGACTGTTTTTCGAAAATAAAAAGGGAGCGAGAAATTAACCATTGTCTAAGGAAACTGAATAACATAATAACTCGACAAATACTATTACTTCAAAAGGCCAAGCTTTGGTATTGGATAACATTCTAACTTGCCACCTCTGTGTCTCTACAGATGGCTCGACTTTTTATGTAAACGATACACCGCATGCAGGTAATGGTGATAACGCTAGCGTTGAAGATGATAAAACTCACCACGGATCGGCCACGCTTCCGGGTGGATGCAGTCTGGGATCTACCCAAAGCGCAGCGGCTATGAAGTTTCCGTCTGAGGAAGGATCGGAGTGTTCTAGCGTAACTAGTGAAAGCGGCCCTGGTAGTAGAGGACAGCCGCATACGTGTCACAGTAATAATGCCTTGAGTCTCAAATCTATTTTTGCAGAACTACAGGAACACCGGGAGAATCTTGACCGAATGAGAGAAAAAGTAGATACTGTAAAGGTTTGTATTTAACTAAATATAACCGGTAATCAAAATATATTTTATAAGGAATCACCTGTATGTTGCTGATTTCACAAATGTTTGACTAATCTTTTTTTTTTGTTCAGACGTTACAGCAGGAAGTGACATATCTTTCTCATTCCCTCCAAGAAGAACGTTTCAGATGTGAACGTTTGGAAGAGCAAATTAATGACCTGACAGAATTACATCAGAATGAAGTAGAAAACTTGAAGCAGGCTATTACAGATATGGAGGAGAAGGTGCAATATCAAAGCGAGGACAGGCTACGAGATATACATGAGATGTTAGAGAGTTGTCAAACTAAAATCTGGAAAATGGAACATCAGCAACAACAGCACCAGCAATATGTGACATTGGAGGGTTTGGATAATAGCAATGCGAGAGCGTTGGTTGTAAAATTGATAAACGTAGTATTGACAGTATTGCAAGTTGTTTTGCTCCTCGTTGCAACGGGTGCTGGTATTATGATGCCTTTCCTTAGAACTAGGTAAGATTATTGTTGAAGTGGTTTTTATCTTTTACTCCTTTATGTCACTTTTTTTATTTTACTTTTTGTTGTGGCGACAATAAATTGTTAATAGAATTTTATGCTCATATTCTCTATTATCCGCATTGTCTACATTTATCTCTATTAGATATCTACAGATAATATTTCCGTATAAGTAGAAAATTGAAATATAATAATGCATATCGGTTTTTTTTATCAGTAAATCATGTTATTTCTCTCTTGGTTATTTTTATCATCTTCATACTGTAATCTGCAATCAGTCATCCGAATTTATTTTGCACATTCATTATTCTGTTTTGTTTTTACATGTTTGTTACAGCTGTACTAAGCCTCATTGTTTCATGTGTAGGGTGCGTATATTAACAACTACATTCGTTGTACTGGGCATAGTGTTCGTGCTAAAGCAATGGCCTGAGGTACATGACGTTGGCAGTCATCTCATGCGCCACCTCAAGCAGACGCTCGCTATGAAGTAGCATTGTAAGTGAATGAAATTTTCACTCGATGCTTAATTGTCGTTAACACGTAAAGGCAACTTTAGTGCAATACTATATTTCAAAACGAAGTGAACGAAATATGAAAGTTCCTAAATAACTTGTCTCGGAGAAAGAGAAGGGGCAGGAGGGGGATAGAAAGTAAGAAAAAAAATATTTTATGTAAACAGTATTTATTTTAGGGTGGAATACTTAAATTTAATCAAACCCTGTGATGCTGGGCTAGATTGGACACACATTGAAATCTTGCATCCGTTTATCAGTGTTGTAGCACATTGGAGCAATAATAGTATGTATACGCGTAAATAAGTTTATCTTGTATGTTTATCTTGGGTTGTTTAAATTTATTATTATAAGAT
Source organism: Temnothorax nylanderi (assembly GCF_030848795.1). Lineage (NCBI taxonomy): Eukaryota > Metazoa > Arthropoda > Insecta > Hymenoptera > Formicidae > Temnothorax > Temnothorax nylanderi. The sequence goes on from NW_027249118.1 coordinate 264,960, forward strand.
ATATGTATTTTTGATACCATTATTTAAATTGACGAAGCTACCTTGCTGTAGAAAAGTACGTGATTTTCAAATTAATTTATACAAACTTTTATTAATTTCATTAATTTATATCTCTTCATTTTGGTTCAATTTTATTTTTCATGATCGTTACATTAACGATCTATTAGTGCTGAACAAATGACATTAAAGAAACTTCTATATTAAGGTACGGAGAATTGTTGAAACACTACACAGTGACACACTGCTTGGCTATATGTGGCACATATTATGAAGGTTTAATTTCAATTAGCAGTATATCTCTACGTTCATTTCTTCACTTGAATGTAAAAGTAGTATAAAAAAAAAATATCAAGTGAGAAAATGTTAAGTGATGCACACCAGGATACTGTCTTCAACCTCCACGATCGGTCCAGTTACAATTTGTCGGTGTACAATCGATTTGTTTTTAAATCTTCTTGGATGTATGTGTCGATAAGTTAAGAATTTGTAACATCCAAATCGTCCAAATGCTAAACAATAATGTAAATTAAGACAGAGCTCTTATATCACTATAGATAGCTGCTGTCCGGCATTGTATAAAATATGAAGTAGTACGTATTGTATATTTACTTGTTATTTGTAATATTCGATAAAGGTATAAGTTCTCTAGGAAATGCAAGCTTTTTTTAATTGTTGTTGCATTGCATAAAATAGCTAGTGTATAAATTAAATCGCGCATGCAATGAAACGGAAATGAAGAATTTCATTGAAGGCTGCAAGAAACATTACTTTCTCGTTGGAAAATCGTGAATACCAAATTTGGGCATAAATAAAAATTTACATACACACACACACACACACACACACACACACGCTCGCACGCACGCACGTACACACACACATATATACAATGCATGTGCTGCTACATTTGATATCAGGAGGACCAACCGTCTTTTTCCTCTTATTCTACGATACGATTTACATCGCACATATATACGTTAAAATTATGCTTATATATGAGAATGAGGACGAGAGTGATTTTCATTAGTCCAATGTATGAACGATCCAATCATCAAAAACATAAATTTATGTATATTATAACGAGCATAAAGAATCGATCCATGACAGTTAGTTGAAATGAGAGAAAGACTGAAGGATTACATTGCTGTAAAACAATTATGTTAGTTTAACATTGGCGCTATAATTTTAAGTTTTTAGTATTGGAGATTATAACATTAATGTGACATGAGAGATAATGCAAATTTATGGAAACGCGAAAAGTATTTGATACGTGGCAAAAATTAGATGAGTTAGAATAACAACAGCTCAGAAATAAGACTTATTGTTAGCACTGATTTGTGTTTCTTCTTTGTATCATTACTATCTAATAACAGAGCATAAATATGACTTATACATTCACTGTCTTGCAATACAATTTTCTAGCTTTCACAGTCAGGATGGTTCGTGTTCAAGCACTGTTATTCAAAACAGCATGATATACATTGAAATTAAATAATGAACGTCTGTACATCATTATATCATGCTGCTTTCGTTTAGCACAGAAATTTTAACATTTATCCTTATTTCACGCTATTTACAACTAAATAATAATAACAGTAACTTATAATTAACAGTTTAGTATCTGTGTTAATTTAATGACATGTAGCGAATATAACAGCGCAAAGTTTTATTCAGAATTTTATTTAAAAGCTGCCCGTAACTGTGTACAAAAGAGATAATTTAATGTGTTTCATTGTTTAAAATATTTTATGATAATGTATGTTGTTGAAAAATTTTGTATTGATTTAGAAGCTTGCAATGTGAAGGATAAGAGTGTCTGGTAATTGATTAGCAATTCATCGCGTGAAAATTGAAGGCGTGAAAAGGTAATTTTATGCTATATATTGCGAAGAGATATTCAATTCATTCCTGATCTCAAAGCAAATGAAAATTGAACTGTATTATTCATCACATTAGAAACATTCGTTTTTTTTTCTTGATGTCAGTCAACTCGTCCAATAAATTTCTCACATCCGCATTGTCTGCATGGTATTACTTCGAGCAATTTAACAATCGACTTTTCCCCCGCAAAAATGTTTTGAATATTTTCAATATTATTTTTCATGTTCCTGTGGTAAATATTACATTTCGGATAAATCGCTGTGATTATGCTAGGTTTATATATAAGCTTAATATTTAAGAAGCAGCTTTGGGATCAATATAATCACTGGGAAATACCACCAAAAAACGTATATGTTGTATATATATAGAGATTTTTCTCAAAAACCATGCACCCATTCATCACAATGTGTAACATTCGAGACAAATGAAAACGTATTGGTTTTGCCGAATATCTCCGTTAACATCTTTTTTTGTTATATAAAATATATGTAACTAATCTAAGATATAAGTCTATTTAGTATTACATAATCATAAGTAGTTAAAATATATAGGGTGTTAAGCATATATTAATGTATATATCATTATGTTATATTTATAGAAGTCTTATCAATAAGACAAGATTTTAACTGTATTTTATTGATTTTTTATTTATAGTTTTTCTAAAAGAAAATATTTAAGAATGGAAATTTAATTCCCTTCCATTATATCATTAGATAACATATAAAACACACCCTGTATATTTATAATTTTAGATCATGGTGCTTTGTAATATACGTATTTAACACTACTAGGAAATTAGAGAATTTATTCACATGATCGACCACCGATTTACTGAGGGCCCCTGCACGCTTATAATATATTGAGCGATACGTAACAGAAAGGAAGCTGGGTATTAAAGTAGCAAAGTAGCGCCCGAACTCGAAATTCTAAGGGAGTTATTAAACAACGACGAGATGTATTTTGTACCTCATTGAAACGTCGCATAAGTTTCCGTTTTTCTACTTAAAAAGCCGTTTACAATTTTATATGTATTTTATATTTACGAGGCCACAAAATGTGTCACATAAATGTGTATCGTATAATTTGCGGTGATCAATTAATGAATCCTGTTAAATAGTTTGTTGTCATTCGTAGCTTAGGGGCCCCGTGTGTAGATATTAGCGATAGGCGACAGAGTTATTGAAATAAATTATGTCATCGATGCCTTGCGTAGGTAGTTAATGTCAAATTATAGAATAAATATTCGTTGTCAATTGTAGAGACGGTATAGGCAAAGCCAGCAGCAGTTATTGTAAAGGTTGTTATCACGTACACTGCATTGTGCATACATAACAGCTGGTATTCAAGGTAATAAAAAGAATATTAAAAAAAAAAGAAACTGAACATACATAAATTTTTATATTCGTCTTTCGATACGCCGATACTTTCTACATGCCCATTGTCAATGTTATTGCTGCTGGTAGAGTCGACGTACCGAGGTACGTGCTGAGCAGCCTTCTGCAATATCATTTCGTACTGTCAAAATAAAGCGAATTTTCAATAAAATCACTTATATTCAATTCCACTCGACCTTACGTGCTATTAATGAATTTCTTCTCTTCGAAGATGATCTTAGCTCTGAGAAAAATTCAATTCAACCAGTTTCGGGGACGTGCGGCCAACTAAAAGACACATGTCGGTGTAAAGCTTTTTATATTTTCTTCCAAGACTTTGTTAATAATAATATTACATTCATCACAATCTTACAAATATAATATATTCAGTTATTTTATCGTATATCACAATTTCTACTTTGTGCAGAAAGCTGATTTATATTATATTTATATTTACTGAGAGGTTTTTCCTGGTAGCTGTATAAAAATATACAATTGTTCATGAAGATTATTATCTATTCTCTTGAATTATCTTGTGACGATTTGGAAAGTGCTTATATTATTAAAAAAAAGCATTGTCATCATTGCATAGCGTTTCGTCGAGCATATCAGCCTTCGATTCATTAAATACTATTTTACTATTAAATAATAAATATAGATATAGTAGTAAATATTATAATATTTATTCTACTACATCTATAAGAAAATATTTTACTTTTCTTATAACAACGTTAACGTTTCTTTTTATGATAGGTAAAGGTTTAGGAATATATAAAAGATGTAATAATATAAGAGAATTCTAATGCGCGAATGTGTGTATATATACTTGCAAACGCAGTAAGAAAAATCGTACATTTTATATATTAATACAATCTTAAATACTCATTAATATATTTTTTTATACTCTCCATGTTTTGTTAAAACTTATTGTTCGAATCAAACAAATCAGAGATATCCGATATATAAAATCAGAATGATAACATTTCGTATTATCAACTACCTGACGTCCACGTTCTATAATGAATGCTGCTGGATTTCTACCCTATAAAACGCAATTTTTATATATTACCTTTAGAATTTATTTTATGTATTAAATCTATTTGTGTTTTAAACTGCATAAAATTGATATATTAAAACAAGTTATTATCTTTTTGTTATTATTACAAAGTAATGACAAGTTATTACTTTTCAAAATCTCTATATCTATCTTTCGAAAAAAGTAAAATATATTTTTGAATATAAGCTAAACTATTTAATGTGATAAATTTGCTGCAATCTTTTCAAAATTAAAATAACGCGAGTTTATTTGTTCATGCTGATCTTCCTAGAGTCTTGCAATCATTTTATCTATTAACAAATAATTGTTAATTTTTAATGTTTTAGAAAACAATATAGACATTGATATAAAAGATTTATATTTACATGATCTGGAAATACAGTACGATGTCACGAAAAGAAAGTTAAAGGACGACATTGTTATAGAATGTATAAAACATGCTGCATCTCAATAATTCAATATAACTTTCAATTCTTCATATACCACCAGCACTACGCTGCTTGTAAAAATATCTTTATATAAAGTTTTTGAAAATGTACACTGATAGAATACACTATGGTGATGAAAGCAGTTCGTTATCTAACAAATGCGAATGAAATTTTCTTAGCACCCAAACTGCGCGCTAGGCTTGAACGCGACTCGCAGAATTCGTATATGTCATTTTCATCCGTGGCTTCAATCCGCGGTGATTTGAAGCCCTTCGTGTGTATCTCGAACTAGGATATCGGACGAGAGGATGAGCTTGACCTCCGCGTCTTCGTTCTGCGGCACAGACTCATCCTTTTGCGCAACGGTCGTAACGTGATGCTTCTTCCTGTGAGACATCATAGTTGACCTAGACACGAAAGCCTTGCCGCAGTCGTCGCAGTCGTACGGCCGTTCGCCGGTGTGCAAACGCTTGTGGATCGCCATCGGGCTGAACTGCGTGAACGATCTGCCGCAGACGTCGCATTTGTAAGGACGCTCGCCCGTGTGCGACCGCCGATGGCAGCGTAGCGCCGCCCGTCGAGCGAACACCTTCCCGCACACTTCGCATTTGAAGCTCTTCTCGCCGGTGTGCATGGTCGAGTGGATCCTGAGGTCGACGCGCGTAAGGAATCCCTTGCCGCACACCTCGCACAGATACGGCTTCTCGCCCGTGTGAATGCGCTGGTGCGTGTTCAGGTAACTCTTGCTGACGAACATCTTCTTGCACACCTCGCACGGGTATTGGCGATTGTCAGTGCCGGAGTGTATCTTCTGATGGCTCTTGCAGAGACCCTTGGTGATGAAACCGCGGCCGCAGATCTCGCACATGTACGGCTTCACGCCGAGGTGACGGTTCTCGTGGTCCAGCAGCGATTGCTTCGTCTTGAAGTTCTGACTGCACTTCGTGCACGAGTACGGCTTCAGGTCCGAGTGCACCCTTTGGTGTACAATGAGATAGCTCTTGCATTGGAATCCCTTGCCGCACGTGGAGCAGTTGTAGTCGAACTGGCCCGTGTGCGTGGCCGTGTGCTGCGCGAGACCGATCTTGCTGCGGAACGCCTTGTCGCACGTCGTACACTGAAACGGCTTCTCGCCCGTGTGCTTGCGCATGTGCTCCTGCAGCTTGTAATTCGACTTGTATTGCTTGCCGCATTCCGTACACACCTTCGCGGTCCACTTCCGTCTCACCGTCGACTGTTTCTTCTGTCCCTCTTGATTGTCATTGCTCTCTTGCGACGGTACTACGTTTAACTGTGCGTCCTTCTCCTTATCGACTACTTCAGTTTTATATACATTACATTGCTCCTTGTGCAGATTTAATACCTCGACGCTAGTAAAATATAAACCGCAGGGACAGCAGCAGAAGTGCTGCTCGAAATGTGCGGCTAAATTGGTCGTCTCCAAAGCTGCTTCGTTGCAGAACGGGCACACGTACCAGTGCGAGCCGGTTTCATCCACGGTAGGGTTGCTGAGCGTAGACTCCAATAACGCGTGCTTCGTTCTCTTCGTGTATTTAATCATTATTTCACACACGCCGTTTATCTGACTCGTAGATGGTAAATCATTCACGGAGTCCACGTGCTCGCGAGTACCATTTTCGTTCATGCAAGACTCCTCTATTTCAGTTTCTGTTTCGGCTTGGGAGGATACAAAATTATCTACTGCTACCTGGATTACAAACCGGAATAAACATAAATAAAATAAGATCATTAAACAATTTTTTATTTTTATGGCTGTTACATTTGCTTCTAATTTCTAAACAGTAATTAATTTTCCCTTACAAACTGTCCATTATTTAAAGCAATACTTACATTATTTTTTAGTACGTGCTGTGCCTCTTCGGTGGTTAATCTATCTTGCAATCTGTGGTACTCCTGTTTCATTGAATCCGTCTCGTATTTCACACTTTCACAGTAATGCACTATCTGCTCTTGACTCTGATCTTCAGGATTGATAGAAGTAACGTAATTTATCCCTAATTGACTCAAGTGGCCACCCAGGTTACTCACTACAGTTATATCGCTGTCCAAGTGTATTGCGATCTGATGGTTTGAAACCTACAAAACAGCCCACAGATCATAAATTAAAATTCGAATTAAAATTCGAGTATTTTAAATTATTTTTAATTGGATAAATTACACAAATAAACTGTTTCTCATGTGTTAGGTTTATATAATCGTATCACACACATTATATACAAACTAATGATCGAATCGTAAGCAATCTGTTCGATTTACGAAACAAAGTGGGCATAGATTGGTTTAATTACCTCTCGTATATGTTCATCGACCATTCTCACGGTGTCACCATCTAGACAGTCAATGTCTTGTATATCCGCATCTTGCTGACCCATCTCTTCCTGAGTAACCACTTGTTCGCCACCGGCCAGATCCATCTCGTCCATTACCTGCATCGTGTGCATGGTGGATTCTGTAGCCTCGTGAGCTACGGCCGAGTGGCTTTGTACATTTTCGTTATTGATCTGTATGCTATTCAGGTTTCTCGGAATTGTGCCCATGTTATTCACGCTCGCCAAATCGTGCTCCGATATGTGCATGACCTCCTCTTTCCCGATCTCCTTCAACATCTCCATAAACATCCCCTCCGTGTGCAGACATTTCTCGCGGAAATCAAACAGCTGATCCAGCTTGAACGCGCAATCCTCGCAGACCACTTTGGGCAGTTGATCCGTCAACGACACCTGAAATTTACAAAACTATAGTACAATGGCCTAGTTTACACCGTGCGTTTAGGCCGCGACCTATACTTTATATTCAACCCAAACACGATAGGTCGCGACGATGTAAACAGTTGCGACCTCGTTTGGGTCAGGTCTCTTTTCCAGCGCGGATTAGCATCTATTTTGCTCCCGTTCGGAATCAAAATATTAAGTGCAATAAACTAGTACGATAAAAATATAAGCTAGCAGAATTTCATATGTATACTTCTAAACATATCCAACAATTTATCGATTCTAATCAATTCCTCTTTTGTTAGTATAATAAATTTAAATTTATGAAACCAATTAGAATTATTTAATGCCACATCAGCCGAGTCCAAGCGACAAAAAAGCGTGTGCCTCCCGTGAGATCTCGAAAGACTCGAACTCGTTTAAGCAGACAGAGAGGCGCGTGTCCGTCTCGACCGAGGGCATTTAAACTAATTTAAAGACCCAGGATGAAGATTAATCCTCCGTCGCTGTCAGGCGACGCTGACGCTCCGCGCTCCACACTCGTCGCCCTTTACCTGAACCGGCAGACAGGCCGCGATCTTCTTGTCGATGTTGCGCATCTGATCGCCGGCCTCGAATATCGGCAGGCCCATCAGGATGCCAGTCTTGGCCGCGCATAGACGGCACAGGTAATCGAACTCCTCGACGACGGCCATGTCGACGGTACCGAGGTGCCTCCTCTCGCGATCTCCTTCCAACGCGAGCCACCGACGCCGACGGGCGACGCGACAAGGAACCGGGGGCGGGGGGAGAGTCCTCTCGTTCCCAGAAAGCGCGGCGATAATCGCGATTCGCTCGTTCCGCGTACGCGCATCCCTCACGACGGCGTCCGCGCGAAACGTCGCTCTACAGCCGTCGCGACGGCGCGTCGCGACGTGAGTCCGCGACGTCAGTCCGCGCCATAATACCGTCGAGGGAGCTCGTCCTGTGTCCTGTCGGAGTTCCCAAGGCAGGAGTCCAAATCTCGCTTCCCGGATAAGGCCGGACACTCCGGACAGTTGCTTGTCAGCTCGGCGTCGCCTCCCTCGGAGCGAACTAAAGTTGGTCACATGACCGCGTGACGGGAAGCCCGCGCCAAATCCGAATATCCGAATCGCGCAGGCAAGTACGCCACGCATGGCCACGCATACGTATATTTTCGTACCAACGTTACGTCTTGTTTTGCAATTAGAAGGATCAAATCTGCTTTTTTTTATCTTGTTTTAAAGGAATCGCGAAGGAATTCGACGAGAATTCTCCCTCTGCGTTCTCCTCGCGCGACAAGCGACGTTTGCCCGCCGCGGGCCCGCGGCTGCGAGTTCTTCGTCGTCGACACCGGCGGATGGAGGTTAGGTTAGGTTAGGTTGACTTCTGGCGTGCAGTTTGGAGCTGACGGATACGATGGAGAACGCACCGCCTATCAAAAGCAACAATCCCGCTCCTACGGTAGAGCAGATCAACGCGGACAGGCTCACCCAGGTATCTGTTTACGATCATAGAGAAGTTTACGAATTGTTAAAGATGTCACAAGCCCAAATTTTGTCATCAAGCACTTCTATTGATTCTGGCTGTTATTTCGTATCCTTTGAGATGTCATGGCCTGAATCCTGTGACGGGCCAAGTTTTCTATCAGTTCTTGCCGTTACTTTGCATACCTTGCGCGATTACATTGCGATTCCGTTGTGTTGCAGCTTGCGAACAAGTACTGGGCGCCGCACACCACAAACACGCATCTCGCGTTCGACTCCCAGGTGGTGGATGAGATTTACGTGCAGGAGATATGCGCGTCCAAGTTCTCCGTCCGGAGGATCATGATGCTGGAGTTCAGCCAGTATCTGGAGAATTTCCTCTGGCCGAATTACAATGCGGAGAACGCCACGCGGCAGCACACCATGTCCATCGTCGTCATGGTGAACGAGAAGTTCAGGGAGCGGGTGCAAGTCTGGGAGGCGTTTGAGAAGAATCCGACGCAGTTCGCCGGATTCTTTCAGAAGGTCCTCGAGGCGTGCCTGGAGGAATCTATAATGGACTTCAATTTGAAAGAACAGACGGCATTGATAGTGTTCCTGAATCATTGCTTCAACTCCATGGAGGTGTCCTTGGTTCGGGAGGAGGCCAAGAGGCTGGTGTCCCTGTCTATGTGGATCTCCCTGCAGCAAGGCAGGCGGGAACTCGAATTTAGAAAGTATCCGAAATGGAGGAAATATTGGAAAGTTATAAGGAAGAAGGATAATCCCGAGCGTAAGGAGAAACTCGAGTGGGAACGCAAGTTCTTGCACAGGCTCATGATAAAATTCATGACGATATTGGAAACGATTTCTGCAGAAGGTATTTTATGCGTATCTTTATGTATGTCCATTTAAATTTCACCTGTACATTTTTAAAAGAATATATTTCCTGACTCTTTAAGCATGACTCTCTTAAAACCAGAAATTCAACTAAATTTCATATAAAATTAAGTACTTGAAACAATTTATCTTTAATTGTAAACAACTCTATTTATATTTTTTAATAGGAAATGTACTTCCGGATAAAGTACGTTATTGCGAGAGATTTTTGGAGCTGGTCATCGATCTCGAGGCTTTACTTCCTACCAGACGTTTCTTCAACACTGTCATGGACGACAATCATCTGGTGGTGCGTTGCCAGTTATCTAATCTGCTGCATCGTCCGGAGGGAAGTTTGTTCGGACAGGTGAGTCGCTGCAAAGTATTTATTGTACAAATAGGGCAGGTTAAATAATTTAACTTACGACATTAATTTGAATATTCGTTTATCGAATCTAATAAATCTAAATCTCTCTCGTACAAAAAGTTGACTTACTGTATAGACATAAATATTAAACACAAAATTGCCATTAAAAGTATAAGATCATTTGAGACTCGGTGACACATATTTTAATCGTACTGTGCAACACGCCCGCCAGCAAACTTGGCCGTCAATTAACGATATTGCATAATACAATCGATTTTTATATTTAGATTAAAAAACTAAGTCATGGCGACATGATATGCTATGATCATGGATAAATACAACATACTAGACGTGTCAAAATCGCGAAGTGATAAAAATGTCTCGATAAGCGTACATTTCTTTTTTTTTTTTACAAGGCAAGAGATTGATTTCGTTTTAAGGCACGCATAATCACCGAACGTGGAATACGAAAGACGTACGCAATTTTATCAGTGCCATCGTTTACGTATCAGTCCGAACACTCTAATCGAAATGCATCATATATACTTCATGTATGATGCTTTTTACAAATTTTTTAAACCTGTAAGATCTTTCAATGCCTCGTCGACTTCCTCGACTTCGCTCACATTTAACTTGCACATTGGCTCGATTGTTGCATTATTTACAATATATTGCTGCATGTTTCTATTCCGATATTGTCTCCGATATATATGTATCTTTCTTTACATATTCTTCGCTTGCACGTTTCGCGTTTATTTCTCTAAAACAACGCCGTTACGCGCATAATACTGTTTCCTTCCGGAATAGAGACACATCCACGCATTTTTCACACTCTATAAAGAATAACTTTTGGTTTCAATATATATGCGCATATATCTATGATATATATCTGGTAAAAATTTGCGCGCGACAGATGTACGTTTATGAGCTATGACTCTGAGATTGAGATTGTACGATGTGCAACGAGTATATTCTCAATTCGAATATAATCGTACTTGAACGACTGTACGGAATTCTATCCACGCCTCGCGCGTGCCGAATGCATTCTTCATCGTTCCGCGAGCGATGTCGTGTTACTAATCGTGATCTAAACGCGCCGTCGTCATCGTTCGATCATCGAGTCGAGTGCAGATTACGCTCGTAACGCAAGTGATTGTTCATCGAGGACAGGCGCGCTTTAATAACCCGCGTTGATGGCCGTCATCTCCTCGCCCCAGTCGAGGCCCTCGGTGTTGTCACCGGAATCGCAGCAGTTGCACGTTTTCCCGAGCAGGAACGTGACCCTACGCTGGCCGAACACGCACACGTAGAGGACGAGAAGCGCCTGCAGCAGATTCACGACGATATGGCTGTATATCAGGGCGTCGTACTTGAACTGCGAGAGCAGCAGCGAGAGCCAGCCGGTGCTCATGATCGCGTAGAGATAGACGAACATCCGGAAGCTGTACTTCATTTTGTGATGAATACGGCCGTACGTGCTCATCCGCTTGATCCTGTTCGCGGTCGTCAGTATCAGGCACAGATCGACGATGATGGTGAACGCGATGCACATGAACATCACGGAGAGCCCGAGCCAGCCCACGGTCTCCTGGGCGGGATAGGTCGCGCCGCCCACGGTGGGCTTGTTCGTCTCGAGGGCGAAGTGCGCGAAGATCGCCGTGCCGGCTATGCAGACCGTTATGCACCAGACCCAGGACGAGTAGTAGCAGTACTTCCTGCCGTCGGTGACCCGCAGGAATACGTTGCGCGACTTGAACGTGTTCCACACGTAGTAGCCCAGGGCGCCGAGCCAGAAGAAGGCGGCCATCAGGAAAACGTACATGACCGTGTCTGAAAAGGAAGAAAGAGACGGAAATGATTTCAGCGTGGTATTTCCTGGCACACGTCCGTCCGGGAAATTCGTCCCGGCAATTTGCTGTCGGAGCAGATGGTGCGTTCGAGCGGTCGCGCTTATTAATTGGTCCTTCCGTCGTCAGTCCGTTCGCTCTCGCGCTGAAATATGACTCATTCGCGTGTCTCGCAGATGGTGCTAACGCACTTGAAACGAAAAGGATATGACCGCAAATTTCGCTGTCTCGGCATGCCCGAGGGAAGCTGACCCACGGTAATTCTATAAATTTATATCAAGTGTCTCCATTGCTGAGTGTGCAATGCAGCAACAGTGCGTCAATTGCTGCATTGCTGCCACTCCTAAATGCAACCTTTCTCTGTGATAAATTATCGAGATATTTCTTTCTACAGACAGAACGCATTCCAATTTCATCACGGAGTTTAATTGAACGTTAAAATGATGCGCCGGAGATAATCAGATATGCCTCGTCACGCCGGTTTCGTCACAGGAGAATCATTTGCATCTTCAAAAGGACATATCGAGAAGCCGCGTGTGATTCAACTGCATAAATAAAAAACCATTCGTCACTTTCGCGCTAAGCGAGACAACCGCTCGCGATTCACGTACCGGCGACCAAGAAGCTGACGTGATTGCCGAACTCTGTGAATATCCTGACGGTGGAGGCGCACTGGTTGACCATGAGGCAGAGAGACATGCTGGTGATGATGTTGCCGACGAGATCGCGCAGCTGCGGCAACACGAAGTAAACCACCGCGACGATAAGATAGCAGGCCATCGACACGGCGTGGAAGGCGGGATCGATCGCGTGCCTCATCAGGTAGTTGGTGTCGGTCCAGCGCACAGCTACGTCCGGCACGCAAAGCATGGCGTACGTCGCCACCAGTCGATCCCCGCTGAGCACCACCTTGTCGGCGCAGTAATGCCCGAACGGATAGTCGTAGTGTATGGTCGCGCGTGTCTCCCCGTCGTCGTCGTCGTCGTCATCGTCATCGAGATTGTTCAGCATCGCGACGCCGTAGACGCCGCGATTCTCGTCCATGCTCTTGGCCAGGTCGACGATGTAGTGGCGCAACACGCCGCTCGGCAGGATCGCCAGCCGATCCGGCCCGGACGGATAGTAGTACACGTGCCACTGGTGCTCGTCGGAGTCGCATCTTGGCCGTCCGATCTTCAGCTCGTACCTGGGCTCGACGAATCCCGTTCTCCTCTGCGCCGCGTCGTCTCGCTCCCTCACGAACTCCGGCCGCCACTTGGTCTCGTTGGTCTCCGCCAGCGGCGTGCACCGGTCGTCCACCAGCAGCTCCTCGGGCTCGCAACACTTGCCGATGTTCACCGTCACGCCGGCGCCGACGGGTCGCGTCTCGGCGTCGGCGAGCACGGTCCTCGCCTCCCAACCGACGGCGAGCAACAGCAGCACGATCCTCGTATACATGACGCCGAAACGCGCGCGAGTCTTCTCCTCAGGTTCGCATCCGCGGCCACGCTCTCCCGCCTCTTCGCCGTCGAGCGGAAAACCGAGTTGCCGCCGCGTCCGTGCGGCCGATCGATCGTCTCGCGAACCGTTCATCCGTGATTCACTCAGCTCATCGCGCGGCGTGTTCGCGCTCGCTTCACCATACCTGGCCTGTGACCGCCAGTGCCTCCCGTCCCGCGGCTGGCTACCTACCTATCTACCCCCTGCCAGCGCGTCCGCCGCCATGACATTCCCGTTCTTCGCCGCGTCGTGCCCTCCCTCGGCCCCCCTGCGTCCCTCGACGACCACAAGCGAGTTTTACCTTCGTTTCAGCTGCTCCAAAGACACAACGGCGCGCGTCAGCGCTGCGCTCGCACGCGCCTTTGTGCGCTCCTTTCATTTTCGATGATGTATTCTGAACTCTCTCGAGTGCCGACGCGGCTTTTAAAAAAATTCAGAATATTGTGTAAAATTCGTTACGTCATTCTTTCTGTCTGTAATGTATACGGTTCTTCTTCTCATTTTGCTTTTTCTTCATCGGATTTGAGCTCTAGGATTAATGTCTTAATGTGTCACCACTATAAGGGATCTTATACATCCCAAAATTTAGAAGATAGTCTGTTTTACTCTACTTTACTCCAACATTTGTTGAATGCAGAAGTGTTGAATAGGATACCCTTTTAGACATATAAAACTTTTAATATTTAATATAATAATTGAATATATATTTATATCATGCGTCTATGCTTAAGAGTTAAGCACACATTGTCTATCAGCAATATATATGACAATATTGATCATTTGAATCTCTAGTGAAATGTCAAAGGATTATCGATGATAACGATATCAATGAATGACTGACATGGGAACTGGGACATGGGAATTAATCGAAAAATTATCAAAACAACTTATTTGCGAATTTGTTAATGTAAGAACCATATATAAGAAAGAAACGAGTTTTTAATCAGGCCGATACTCTTATCAGGCAACATTGATAACTCGGAAAAATTACTCAAAACTTATTTTTTTGCAACGATTCCATCGTATGAGATTATTCTTATCAAAAATTGTCATTATTTTTCAGCCTTCGACATTGTAAGTGTACAAAAGGGACGATTCCCTCTTAATCTTATCCGTCAGAATTATCACCAGGTGAATTATGTCCATTTCTATCAACGCAGGTTAATTTTGATCTTGGTTTAACTTACCTGTCATCTTTTCCTAGTTCTAAAAGTTATAAAAAGATAGAAAGTAAGTTAAACCGAGATTAGAAGTTAATCTACATTGGTAGAAATCGGCATTAGACAAATTACGAAAGCAGCACGATATTTCTCCCGAATATTATCATAAACATCAGCGTATGCAAGTCTGCGTTAGTTACGTGAATTCGCAAGTACGCAGTCGCATTCTTTTCCTTGTTTTCTCGCGGTTCTTCTCGTTTCGTCTTTGTATTATTCATTCGCCACCTCTTCTTTAAACGTGTTAACAATAAACCCGCAAGGACGTGTGTAAAATATGACATGTGTTTATGAAATGCATGCTCCTCTGCGGAAACGCTGTATCGCAGTCGAATATATCTATGTATCAGACCCGAGAGCGGTCTCGAGTTTAGATTAAAAAAATACTTTCAGTCCCCTCGACACGCGTTTTACTGTGTCAGTAAAAGTAAGCGCGCTGTAATATAAATAGAAATATAGAGATACAGAGTGCAACGTCCATTTTCTAATCTAAATGCTATTGTCATTGATCGTCAACAATGAAATTCCTTTTTCTTAAACAACTTCAGTCAAAACTGCAAGTCCTTTTCTCACATGTAATATTTTCCTGTACCGAAGACACATCTCTGTCATATTTTTATTTGAAACGCGCAAAAAAATTCTCACGAAATTCTCCGTGGGATTTACCGATTTAACAATGCATGCTAAAAATAGATGGACCAATAATGATTCCTCTGAGAAAGGCAAATAAGGTCTTCCGGACTGTCGGGCCCCGGTAATTCGTAATGGCTTCCCCCCTTCTTGTCGGTACTCCCTTTTTACAGCCGCTCTCAAGACGCACGTAATGTAACGCTAACATGCTCTATTTACGCTCTCAATTAGTTGTATATGACAGCGACGCGTTGCTTCTCTTTCGTTGAACAATCGAGTCATTGTTAACTTTAACACGTCTAAAAAGAGAGAGAGATAATTTTGCACGTTTTTGATTCTTCATACAACCTAAATTCGTCTTTTACATGTACGTCATAATACAATTCTTTTTTTTAAACAACTTTGATCAAACTTGCAACTTCCTTTTCTCACATGTAATTTCTTCCTGTGTCGAAGACACACGAGATGAATGCAAAAATTACTCCTTCTCTGTCATCTCCAGTTATTTGACGGTGCATTTCATTAGCGTAGGTGTGCCATAAAGTAGCTTAACAAAAGTTCCGGGAATGTCGTGGATTAATTTTCATGCCTAATCTGTTAATCCTACCGATGGTGATATTTGTACGCGAGCAACTTATGCAAGGAGATAATATTTACGTTCATCTAGATTTTTTTCATCCATCTTCTCTTTTTCTCTCATTTTTTTTGTTCCACTTCACCTTTATCCAAATGATCGTTCGATTACATAGGCACGTCACTTATTACTTATTATTAAGTCATTTTGACATAATTATAGAAATGAAGAAAAAAAAAGCATAAATTCCCTGGCTATGATGGATGCATCTATTTGCATGTAACAGCACGAATCGGCATTTCAGGTATCAGCGAGATATTTATTTTGTTTTTAAAGCAGGAAATTATGAAAGATTTAATAGGAAGAATTCGCTTTCTATTTATACTTTGATAAATATTTTTATCGTGAACGAATCGCATTTAAATAGCAATATTTGTAGTTTGTGATTTATTTTATAGAATTAGGGAACAATATATAAAAAATATTTGCACGTTTGCAAATATTTCGTGAAAGCATTTCGCGGAATGTCTCGCGGGGTCGAATACATTCAGGCGAACTCGTTGCACCTAACAGCATCGATTGTCTCGGGACGATCCAATTTGCTTAACAAATTTAGTTCGTGTCGTGACCTACTATCTATCCGTCTATCAACAAGCCAGAATGCACTGCGAGAATGCAATCAGGTTTGTTATACGCGGTATTGTTTCATGCATTTCTGATGCTGTATTGTTAGAATGCAACGTGATGGCACAGAGTACCTACTTCTAGGCTTGCAGACCAGTCATTCGTCCATGGATTCTTCGACCAATGTGAAATGCATGTTTCTTTAATAAAGATGTCGAGGATATCAATAATTTTTAAGCCATAAGTCGTCCTTGACATTTTTGAAGATTTAAAGAATCAGCCTCGAACTGATTGAAGAATCCACCGAGCAAAGGTTCTCTAGATCTGGCACGCCCCGATACAATTCATATTAATGAACGCATGTCGAAGTGGATGACGCGTAACGAATTACGCGATATCAATGAAAGTGGGACAAGCGATGTGTGTTTACCAACGTACATTTAACCGCGTGCCCGCGGCGACAATTTTCCTAAGTCTGTTGTCTAGACCTTATGTCACTGCGGTGTGAATCAGATTTTTATTGGGAGATACTCTCGAGCTCAACGAGCACGTTAACGTACGCGCGTATATTGGGTCTATTGTCTCGCCCACGGTGAAAGTGTCCGGTAGCCTTCGGGTACAGAAAGCGGCTTTTGCATCGCAACGTATTGCTCAACTGTTTACACCTTGATAGCCGTATACCTTGATGGTCCAATGTCGGATGCTCGTCAGATTCACGATTGGATTCGCTTGCGCAATGTTTTCACCGCACGCGAGATAATCTCGTGCCGTAGATCCGCGCGATACGTCATGCATAGTACTCGCGATAACGAAAGTGTAACGAAAACAACGCAAATGAGTCGGATTTTACGCGTTTTCGTAGAAAATGTGGGGAACGGATGACTCATCTCGTCACGTTTCCGCGAGTGATTTACTTGAACGAGAAACTGTAACTGAATCACAAGGCATGAAATGATATTACGCACCGATGAGTAATTGTAATCTTCGTAATTATATTCTTTCCACGTGTTTTCCTCCACAGACGTACAGTGATTCGGTCCAACATTTGCATAATGTTTACAGAGATTCTTATGCAGCGCTTAACAATAATGTACTCCATTACGCTAATCGAAAACAATACGACGTGTGTTCCACGATGATCGGATACTTAAAACACACATTATATTGCTTAACTTATTATCAGGCAAATATCGTATTTTTATGTCTCTCTTATGGCGCTATACGTAAAAGAATAAGTGATAATATATATGTCAACAAGAGATACACTTACAGTAATATTGGTTTCGATTAAACTGACTCGTGAGTGATAACGGATTGACATAATTGAGACTATATTCGTGCAGAATGAAAATAAAATGAATATATATAAACGAGTTATTTAAAACCAAATTAATCAAAAGGTCGACAACAGTCGCGTTATCTGTGCCTGATTACGGACAATGTACAGATATAAATCAAGATTATCTTTTCCTAGGCGATATTTCTCACATCTAAACCGGCGTGATGATCCTGGAAAAGAAATTGCGAAAGAAGGAAACCTATCCTTGAAAGAGTGTCTTATCCTTGTTGAGATAGTTCGAGCTCTTCGGGAAGTACCGCTTCGCACTCCTCGTCCTCGTACGCGGCCCAGGATTTCGGGAAAGCGATACCGCACGGCCGCTTTTTCGCCAACAGCTTCCGCACCCTTTTCCGCGTCGCGACCAGAAGCAGGAATATGATGAATCCTTGAAGGCCATTCAACAGATCCGTCGGTATCCTGGCGAAAAAGAGAATGTTTGTGGGTCACCTTATTAGTAATTGATAAATATTGATGTCAAGGTAGGATGTCTCAACGATCGCTTACCAGAATTCATCCATCCTCGACCCGATTGCGAATGATAGCAATTCAAAGATCCAGGTAATACCCATCACGAGCACCAATTTAATGTACAGCAGGCACTTAAATCGCAAAACTCGCAACTTGCTTCCCGTGTAATCGCGATATTGATGCCACAAACGCCAGCTGGTCATCCCGAGATAGATCATGTTTAACATTAATAGAATAGCGATCGGCCCGTAAAAGTACACCCACGTCTCTATAACGCCTGTGAAATAATATGCACGAAATAATATTTTAGCTTACATAAAAGAAATGCCCGATAAACAACTTTTTAAATTTGTATTTCGACAATGTTATGAAGCAGCAAAGTCACTCGCTGAATTTCTTTGTCGGAACAGGAATATTTCTTTAAATTTAAAACTTACCGCTGAACCAACAGGCAAATTCGCCAAAGCCGGGTCGCAGGTGATTTCCCGATATATGGTGCGTCGTCAGTGCGGCGATAAGAAAACACGTTGGACCGCCCCATCCCCAAACGCAGTAAGCATAGAAGAGCGATTGATCCCTTATCCTGAAGTTCTTAAACCTGTACGGATAATTGAATTTTGAAGACGCATGCGGAATGTGAAGTAATCTATCTCTTTGATAGATGTTATTACAATTTTACGTACACCCGGTGTTTCTCAGGTGTTTTATTCGCCTGGCACTTACCATACGCATCGCCACACGTTGAAGGCCACGATGTTCAACCAGAAGAACGCGGACATGAAGGCGAAGTATAATATAAATCCTAAAATGCAAACGTATGGATTGGATAATAGCGAAAAGTCGGAAGGACACGAATTTTGAGGAGCAATAAGGGAGCAACAAGAAAAATGAGACTATTTTTATGTGCAGCTTTTTAAGGTATGCTTCTCATATGTCCAAATCAGCGATAAATTTACCTATATTTATCAGAGCAACTTAATGATAGTTATATATAATTTTACATACCGAGAGAAACGCAGATGACATAATCGTCCTCTAAGTTCGGCCGTAAGTGCTGAATGGAGAGGACGGTGTAACTGACCGCCAAAGTCGTGACGGCGGCCATCATCGCCTTGTCCTGCAACTCCCGTAATTCCGGCAGTATAACGTAAATCGCCAGAGTGGCGATCAGGAAGATCGCCGAGATGATGCTGACGATGCAGATCAGGGTGTTTTTCCATGTCTTCGTGACGCTCTCGTCCATCAGCTCGTCGAAGCACGCCAGGGCGATCTCGCCTTCGCTCCGCGCCGATTTGGCTATGCAGAATCTAATGAATAAAAAGATTCATTAGCGATAAAAATCGACGCTCAGTCGTGGATCAGTCAAGCTCGATATTAATCGTCCATCCATTACGAAAGATTCTAACTGCCTGGGACTATTTGCGCAGAGTAATAACTTGCAATAATAACGAGATACTACATGAGCTCAGAAAATTTCCGAACACCAGGATTTTCCTCGTGTTTCTCAATCTATCAACTACTTCCAGCGCGACCGCTTCTCTCTATTTCTTTTTTCCTTCCGCAAGCACGTGTGCGACAAATTAATTCTCCGCAGATAAAACCGTAATCGGCAGAATGCAGATAAGGCCAGGCGGAAGTTGCGGAGATTCTACCTGTCAGCCGGGATTTTTTCATGATCGATGTCCGGCAACAACCAGGCGGTGTCGTCCTCGTGGATAACAGTGAAGTTATCGTGGTCGCTCATGTTGGGATCCATCAGGAAGATGCCGGACGGGCACTCCAGGCGGATCTTCGTGCCGTTCGAGCAATTGGACGAGTATTGCCATACCGTGCCTTCGGGGCAGCAGGATACGTCGAAGGATAGGCTCGGGGTGACCGAGCTCGCGAACAGGCAGAGCCACAGCAACCAGAGGAAACCTGCAACACGTCGCATTTCGAAATGTAGTGATACGGTTGACTCAGCTTTTCCGTGAAAAGACGGACGCTTGCCAGAAAGGCGTGTAGCTTAAAATACACAGTCGTGTATTTTACACGTTCTGTCACGTTTATAAGCGCGAAACTGTGACAAGGAATGATTCCTTTCTCATTGATTAAATGTCCTCGTCAATTTCTCGGAAAGACTGTGACAATAATTCTAACAATAATTCTATAATAATCCTAAAATATTCTAACAATAATCTGGTTGTTGTCAACGATCTCGTTTGCAAAGGCACCTTCTTTCTAGCGTAATCTTTTCTATGAAATATTTATATAATATTGCACTTTAAACTGATGATGGGTCAAGTATATTAAATTAATAATAGAATTAGAAATGTCCTCGAATATATCTTAATCTTAATGTAATGTATTGCCGCGTTCTAACGCAAAACACGCGTACCACGAGTTTCCGCGTGCGTCACACAAGAGCTGGCCTGATACCCAAACGATTTTTTTTATCTTCGGTGATACTAGACCCGACGTTATCTCCGTTATCCGGGGGTTACGAGATTTTCAGCGGAAAATGAAACGGGAACTCTCTGAATGGGAAAACCAAGCTCGATACAACGCTCGGTACATCCGTCTGCGTACGCCGGCATCCTTCTCCTCGACGGAGAAGAGACGGGCGTGTCGCAATAAGAGACGCAATGTAGAAACGGCACCCGTAACCCAGTTCACTGATGGCAGATGTGCGATATCAAACAATCTGCGACAAGTTGCGAAAGGAGGGATGACTCTCTTGTTAACTTGGGATTGTTAACTCTTTATTAACGGCGCTGGACCGCACTGCGTCTGCACCGGACACGTGCGCAGGCAGATGCTCTGTAACGGTGTATCGTTCGACCTACATTTTTAACATTTTACGAGAGCATTTAATGCTGCACGAAATTCGGAGAGAGTGCAAATTAATATGTTTTAGCGAATAATTTGTCTTATAAAAGACGCGACGTATCATATCGCGAAAGTTTAAATGCCCGCACGAGAGGCGTTAAATAAGAATTTTGCTATAAATTATGTTAATACTCCTTAATATCCATCGATAATGTTAATCGTTTCATTAAAAAAGGTCATATTTTATTTATCGACGCGATACGTATGATTTTTTTGAACTCATGTATTCTATTCCTTTCTTTTTACTGTTGCTGATTTATTACTATTATCAGTTAAATGCTTCGATTTATTTTTGAGTGCAAATTAATATGTTGTAGCGAATAATTTGTCTTATAAAAGACGCGACGTATCATATCGTGAAAGTTTAAATGCCCGCACGAGGCGTTAAATAAGAATTTTGTTATGTTAATACTCTTTAATATCCATCGATAACGTTAATCGTTTCATTAAAAAATATTTTATATATTTTATTTATCGACACGCGATACGTATGTTTTTTTGAACTCGTGTATTCTACTCCCTTCTTTTTACTGTTGCTGATTTATTACTATTATCAGTTAAACGCTTCGATTTATTTTTGCATCTCTTATTTATAATATGATATCGGCCTCAAGAAATCTCGCCGGATAACATTATTTTTGCGAAACGATCGGCGTCGTTAATCGTACACACACTTTTGCCTTCTCTCGCAATTATTTAAGTTTTCTGGGACGATCTCTTGACCCGATCGATGTAACTATCTCGTCACCGTATGTACGTCAAGATTGTAAACTTCGAACGTGATACTTCGTATCGTAAATCATCAACAGAGTCTCTAAAGATCTCGCGTTACAACGTAATTATCGTCGAATATTATTGTCACGTAATTTCTAGGAAAATCCTAACGTTGAAAATAATTTTTACTTTTCAGTAAACCGTGGAATTACTATGAATCGACGCAGCCGTCACCTCCGTTGCTTGGAGGTGCAGCAGGGACAACTTAATTAAAGACGATATAAGCGCCATGTTTAATTACATGCAATTGCCGTATAATGAGCGGAATAAACGCTTATCGTTTTTATGCCTCACGTGTCGCCGTTATCATCGTTCATATATATATATGCATATCTATATATATAAAAGTATATCGATAAATTTGCCGCTATTCGTCCAGTCTAGATTGTCGCATTAACGCGATGAACTATTCGCAAGCAATAAGATTATAAAATGCATGTAGAATAAAAACAAAGGCGGTAAGCACGCAACTTTTTACGATTATTATCGTAAGAAGTTGTTCGAAATGAGATATCCTGCAGGCGAAGTAAATTGTAAGATGCGTGGCGACCGTTCGCCTGAGATAGGTATCTCATCTTAACAGAAAACACACGAGCGAAAGACTTTTGATAATCGAAGTGGCGTGCTTAATGCACTCTGTGTATCTCCAGATCAAATTAGCCTTATGAAGATTATAAAATGTCACGATTAAGCATCAATCTCGTCATCTGCATTTATTTATAGAACCGGTTGCGACTTTTTCACAATAATTTACAGTGCGCTTATCTTGATATTAGTTTTCAACAACATTAAGCGATTTCCAAGTAGACAACGAAATATTGTCTCTTGCGAGATACACGCGCCGATCGAATGTATGCATTAATATTGGTTGCAAATTATTATCTAGTAATAATTCTCTTCGGTACAGCAGCTTCCTTGTTGAGAAGATACTTACGATAGATTGGAGTTGATTTTTTTTATCGATGAACGCAAATTTTCCTATAATCGTACAATTGTATAATGTTCAGGCCGGTTTTGACGATTGATAAGTTAATTGAATATCGGATGTTCCACCGCCAACCGTATGCACGACTGCGACTGTATTATAGACGAGTTTGCATCGTAGAATACCAATGAGCTACGTTTTACGTAAATGAAATAAGTTTCTGATGTACACGCTAGAAACAGACAAGCGAAACACGATCGCGAGACGCACATTTATGAAAAAGAAATGATTATGCGAAT
Organism: Temnothorax nylanderi; assembly: GCF_030848795.1. Taxonomy (NCBI): domain Eukaryota; kingdom Metazoa; phylum Arthropoda; class Insecta; order Hymenoptera; family Formicidae; genus Temnothorax; species Temnothorax nylanderi. The sequence continues at coordinate 288,187 of NW_027249118.1, forward strand.
CGTAAAATGCGAAACTATGCGATTTCTGAATATTATAAATCTTCCTATGAAACTACAATATTTTAAGATTGATAAAAGAAGTGAACTTTACAATGTGTGTGATCGGTTCCACGTGGGAGGATTTTCGAAGTGCGAAGTTCTGGAAAATGGAATACAATGATCCGCGCAAGATCCGCAAGAAGCTCGAAGTGGCCAATGACGTTGCCGATGACATTAATTTGATTAATTACAATCAGCCTTATTATCGACGTATGATCGACGTAGATAAAACCTGTACACAGGAGAGGTTTCTGTAAAAACGTCGCACGAGGAGGAGAGTCTGACGCACAAAGACGAATGGACACGCAGGGGAAGCTCACGAAGCTCTCACCTCTGATCGACGACGCGCTCAGCTGCCTGCCGTAACTCACGTCGGACAACATTATATCTCGCTCTCGTTACCGCATCTCCTCGTTCCTCGATGTATGGGGCGAGTCTGCTTCTCGCCGAAGATAGACAAACCGAGTTGGGCGACGCAAACGCGTTCTCTAAGGGAAGAGTCGCTTGTTTGGCGCGACGCACGCGATCAAGCGAGGGTCAACGGACCCTGCGACGACGGGTCGCACTGGCGTTCACCGCTGAAGGAACGACCGCGGGTTGTTTTTCGCAGCTTTCCTGGGAAGTTCTACGAGTCGGACGACGACAAGATCCGTGGTTTCGCTACTGCCGGTCGCTTCTGTCACGATTTCCCGCGGACGGCTTCCTCTGTCGGCACACTTCCTTTCTTCTTCCTTTCTTCTCGTGGCTCCTCAGAGTCGCTGCGACTCGGGCTGCTGCAAACGTGGAGGAGCTTGAGAAGATTATCGGCGATCTTATCGGTCCCTTATCGATCGACCTTCACTCTCACTCGAAAAGAACTGACAAGGAACTTTTGTTCGCGAAAAAAGGTAGTTTTCTGTTTGTTCGGAATGAGGCAGACGGGATGCGCGAGCGTTATCGAAATCGCGAGAAAAGTCCTCGACGCGTGTCACGCGAGCTTTTACAGGGAAGACGACGTGTTTTGATTGTCGATACGATTGAACCCCTGATAAGCGATTGAAGTGGCTGATGGAATCGCGTTGGCCGAGCTCACGCAGTTGCGCTGCGAACGAAACTGAACGTGACGGCGGACTGTTCTCCGGAGCTTACCCGGAGAGACCGGCGGCTGAGAGATAGCGCCGTTCCTCTCCCACTTTTTGCGTTTGGATGGACTCGTGTGGTGCGACCATGCATTATTTCTTTCTCCTTCTTGTCTTTTTTATCCTCGCGAGGCACCACCTGGCACCATCTCCTCGAGAACGATGGCCAGAATGAAACAATCGTTTGATGAATGAAACAATCTCGAAGCAGGTTTCCTTCTAGATGTCGATATGCAAATAGGGATGCGTTCGAGTGAGAGCTACCGAGAAAGGGGTGGCGCTCCAAGGGGAATATGCTGCAAAAAGACGTCTAAGTTAGTTATAAGAGAAGGAGAAAAGGAACACGGAGGTATATTGCGTGTTATCGCTTTAATGCTTTACGAACGTCACGCCGCGTGAATAAGAACGTGGTAAAGAAACGTGTTGGAGATATATACCGTTACGCATTCAGCATCGTTTTTTTACACGTAGCATTAAAATGCTGACGATATTGTGCATCCACACTGCAAACGCTATCTGAACTATCCTGAAAGTTTAGAGTTATCCCCTGGAGTATTGTATTCGCACGCACATGCGAGCGAAGGCCGCGACGGAACGATAGGAAATTCTGATAATTACTATGATTAATTACTATCGTTAACATTCACTGCGATGCTCTTCCTCCAAACCGCAGTCGGGTAATCGCATTCGAAGAGTCGCTTGATATGTGGAACATGCGAAGTAACGAACGAGTAACGAGCCGTGCTAATTGGCACGCTCGTTTATTAGGCACGCTATTAAGCGAACTGATTAATCTATCAGTCTTGATCGAAAAGACTGTCCAAAAGAATATGATGGAAGCTATTATATTCACGACATAACAGAACACCTGAAATGTATCTATTAACTAATATTACCAATTTTGTATGCAATAATCATAATCATTATTATATATTATAATAATTAGTAAAATATATATTATCTAATAATATAATAATTACATATAATAATAATACCTTTCGTACGTACACAATATATGATATATCTAGGACGTTTTAAATGAGAACTGAAGAATTCATCTTCCGATCGTCTTAAATTCATGTTTTCAGAAATAAGAAATTATAAATAATCTTCATTTTTTGAGATATTTTAAGACAATGCGGAAAATGATTTTCTCAGCTAATGAATGAGTGTGGTAAATATATATAGGGTTTTTCAACGAAGAAAGATTGAATTTTTCGGGAGGGTACTTTACCGAAAGAGAGGAGAAACCTTTTTCGTTGAGAGAAACGATTAACATACTTGCGGCCGGTCCTCTTCTATGACGTCAAAGATCGATTATAAATGCAACGATTTTGTTGATTCTGGTTTTATTACGCACGCATAGTCGGTCGCGTGTCTCCATGAAAAAAACTATATGACTCATAATGCGTAACAAAATAAGTATCACCGCCCTAAAAATTATTCATCCGATTATCTTGATTGCAGCTCCTGGAAATGCTCAAGTTCTACGCCCGGTTCGAGATCAGCGAGGAGACCGGCAATCCCCTGACAGATCACGACATGACGGAGTTGCATTACGCTAAAATTACATCTCTTCAGGTACGTAGAGTCGCTACGGATTAAAAAACAATTTTGTATACGTGCTGAATAATTTTTCAAATTTGTGAAATGACGTCTTCAATTTATATATTTTTACTATATATAGACGACTTGTTTTTAACGCGAAAATAACGAACTCCAGATCCGTTGTGTGATCCTTGCAAACCGGTCGTTGTCGATCATGAGACACAAACTTGAATTTCAGTAGCTATGATTAATCCTATTAGCCGCTATGTCATTAACGCTGACGTGCATCGGTATTACGTATATAATAACTTCCCGAACTCGTCGAGATTAGCAGGTAACGTTCCAATTCTAGAATGCAGTCTTTGCGAAATTCCCGGATCTGAGAAGCTTTGCATTGGCCAACGTAGCCAGTGTGAACGTCAGAGATGCTCTGTATAAACACTTCGGTTCGCTCAGGTGAGTTCTGCCCGCAATTGTTTACCCTACAAAATACACATGGGTTAATTAATCTCGAAAATAACATCCCGTAAGATGATTCATGTGTGGCCCGAAGTAATTTATTGACGTAGAAAACCACGAAGTGTTGGCGTCGAAACGCCGCGAATAATGGATTTTATTTTCAGTCAAGAAAAATTGAGGTCCATCGCGAGTTATTTGAATTTAGTGCCGCCCACGGAGCGAGAAGAGTACGAGAATTGGTACCGCCTGGATATAGAATTTTTGCGCGAACTGCTGGTGGGTATAAGAAAAAAAAAAGAAGAAAAAACGTCGAGAGAGACCGCGAGAGATTTTACGGCCATCAAGGTCGATCTGAATTCTGAGAGCGTGCGTTTTAATTTCAGATATCGCGACACGAGCGTAGGCCGTCGCAGCTTGAAGAGCTGAATGAGATGCCCCTCTACCCGACCGAGGACATCATCTGGAACGAGAGCATCGTCCCGACCGAATATTTTTCTGGCGAGGGCTGTCTGGCTCTGCCAAAATTGAACCTGCAGTTCCTCACGTTGCACGACTATCTGCTACGAAATTTCAATCTATTCCGTTTGGAATCTACATGTATGTGGAAAGCGATAAAAAGAATGAACGACGTTGTCGTTTATTATCGTATCTAAATTTATGAGTCGTAATATATCAGTCGTTAAATGTATTATATTACCGCTGTTCGCAGACGAAATACGACAAGACATCGAGGACGCCGTGAGCAGACTGAGTCCTTGGTATGTGGAATCGTCGCGTTGCATTCAGCTTCATCTTCGTGAAAATAAAAGTAATCACGATATTTCTTCTTACTCGTAGGCGAGCGGAGGACGGCGGTGTCTACTTCGGCGGATGGGCCAGAATGGCTCAACCTATCACGCAATTCGCGGTGGTCGAGGTGGCTAAGCCTAACGTCGGCGAGAACAGGCCATCGAGAGTCCGTGCCGATGTGACGATAAACCTCAGCGTCCGTAAGGAAATTAAATCCGAATGGGAGAATCTTCGCAAGCACGACGTGTGCTTTCTCATCACAGTTAAGCCGCCGAATCCTATCGGTAAGATAAGAATTAAAGAGAATAATTTGAAACCGTTTCATAAATAAGAATCGATTACGCATAGAAAATAAAAAACTTGCTGACGTATATAATAAATTAATAATTTGTAATAATCAATGACTCGCTGTGATAACGGAGATGTAATAGACGAATTAATTTTTATTTTCAAAATTGTGCGGACGATTTTGTTGCAATTGCAGAATATATTTGGCAAAAATAGATTTGTCAGCAAACATTTTTCTATTTTTATTACCAATAAGACACGTTTTATCACGATATTTTATCGCAGGCACTAAATACAGTCATAAGCTCCCCTTCGTGCCACAAGTGGGTTTAACGACGGTGCGAGGGTGCGAAGTCGAGGGTATGCTCGACTCGAACGGTAGAGTGATAGAGGATGGCCCCGAGCCGAGGCCGATTCTACCAGGCGATTCGCGCACCTATAGAGTGTGGCTGGACTGTAATCAATACCGGATCGATATGGACAACGCCAGCCATGGCGGCGAGGATGTATACGAGGGATTTAATATCATAATGAGGCGTAAACCTAAGGAGAACAACTTCAAAGCCGTGTTAGAGACTATAAGGGAGCTCATGAATACTGAATGCGTCGTGCCCGACTGGTTGCACGACATAATCCTCGGATACGGCGATCCGGGTGCAGCATGCTATTCTAGGTAATCTCTATCTATTATCTATCTGTACGTATGTACCAATAATAAAGCTGTGGGTGTACCTTGTTTGATTGCTTGGAACAGCATTGATTATAAACGGATGGGCAAATCTGAGTTTGAGATTTTAACAGTAGATATATTCTTCTGTAATTACATTCTCGTGCAGTTACTCTACCAGTATCTTCCAAGCAGTAATTTCCTCGGTTATTTGTTTGAAAAATAGATTAACATTTTTGTACTACTTTCTGTAATAATTCACGTAATTTATAATTTGCATCTATAATAATCTAAGAAATATATAATATCCGTAATCAATAGAGCATTAATAAATATTGGATTCGACAGAATGCCAGATGAAATCGCGACGATAGACTTCAACGATACATTCCTCGATATCGACCATCTACGAGCCAGTTTTCCTCAGTACGAGTGCAAAACGAGGCCGGAAGACGAAGGAAACCTGGTGCGGCCGTTCCAGCTGACTTTCGAGGACGTCCTTGCAAAGCACGACGACGAACCGATCAAGAAGATCATTACAGTTAAACCGCACGTGCCACCCAGTAGAGGTCCATACAGAGCGAACGAACCGAAAAAGTTAGCACTTTATTTACTCTTCCGTAGCGTATTAATAGTATGTTAAAACGTGTTATTTTTTGAACGGATGAAAAACATGTTTACGTTACAGAAATCAGATTCCCTTCACGCCGACGCAAGTCGAAGCTATACGAGCTGGAATGCAGCCAGGTCTGACGCTGGTCGTCGGCCCGCCCGGTACCGGCAAAACGGACGTCGCTGTGCAAATCATCTCGAATCTATATCATAATTTTCCCAATCAGAGAACGCTGATCGTGACGCACTCCAATCAAGCGCTCAATCAGCTTTTCGAGAAGATAATGGCCCTCGATATCGACGAGCGGCATCTGCTGCGTCTCGGTCATGGAGAGGAGGCTCTGGAGACGGAAAAGGACTTCAGTCGCTATGGCAGGGTCAATTACGTTCTCGCCAAACGTTTGGATCTGCTCCTGGAAGTTCAGAGATTACAGGTACTTATTTTTCAAATTACATATTAATATTGTTTAATTGTATTCAGTTGTTACAATGTATCTCTCATCTCAGGAATCCCTGAACGTGAAGGGGGACGTCGCGTACACGTGTGAAACGGCGGGTTACTTCTTCATGTATCAAGTGTCCACGAGATGGGACCGTTTCCAGACCAGAGTGAAGCAGAGGCAGCACACGAGTGAGAAGTCCGATTTATCTGCTATAGTCGACGAGGAGTTTCCCTTCCACAAGTTCTTCGACAACGCCCCGCAGCCGCTTTTCAAACGGAATTCGTACGACGAGGATCTCAAGATTGCGTGCAGTTGCTTTAGGTAAGAAGACGCGCGTTAAACTCTTACGAGATGAGTAATCACGACTACTTTTAACGAGATATCATTTATACAGATACATTGAGAGGATATTCGCACAACTGGAGGAGTTTCGTGCTTTCGAGTTACTGCGATCGGGTCTCGATAGGTCGAAATACTTGCTCGTGAAGGAGGCTAAGGTGATCGCTATGACCTGTACGCACGCGGCGCTCAAACGTCGCGAGCTCGTCGACATGGGTTTCAAGTACGACAATATTCTCATGGAGGAGTCCGCGCAGATCTTGGAGATCGAGACTTTCATACCGTTGTTGCTACAAAATCCCCAGGATGGATATAATCGTTTAAAACGTTGGATAATGATAGGCGACCATCATCAGCTGCCGCCGGTCATCAAGAACATGGCCTTCCAGAAATACTCGAACATGGAGCAATCGCTGTTCGCGAGATTCGTGAGACTGGGCGTACCCACGGTCGATCTCGACGGCCAAGGTCGCGCCAGACCCAGCATATGCAATCTCTACAATTGGCGCTATAAGAAACTGGGCAATCTGGTGCACGTGGAGCGCAGCCCCGAGTATCTGGTAGCGAACGCCGGTTTCCTGTACGATTTCCAACTGGTGAATGTCGAGGATTTCAACGGCGTCGGCGAGAGCGAACCCAGCGCGTACTTCTATCAGAATCTCGCCGAGGCCGAGTATTGCGTCGCGGTGTTCATGTACATGCGCCTGCTGGGATATCCGGCGGACAAGATCAGTATCCTAACGACATATAACGGTCAGAAGCATCTGATAAGAGACGTGATAAACATCCGGTGCGCGAATAATCCTTTGATAGGCCGACCAAACAAAGTGACGACTGTCGATAAGTACCAGGGTCAGCAAAACGACTACATCCTGCTGTCTCTGGTGAAGACGCGCGCGGTTGGTCACCTGAGAGACGCGAGGCGTCTAGTGGTGGCGATGTCCCGTGCCCGCCTCGGTCTCTACGTCTTCGCTCGCGTGTCCCTCTTCAAGAACTGTTTCGAGCTGACACCGGCCTTCGATCAATTGATGCAGAGACCGTTGAAGCTGCAACTGTTGCCACAGGAGCTCTATCCCACCGAACGACCGAACGACGCCGTACCCTCGACACCCCCGATGGAGATCGAGGATATGCCGCACATGGCTAAGTTCGTTTACGATTATTACATGGAAAAAGTCAGCGGAATGAAGGTAATTTCTATTTTTAAATTGATTTACGTACGTCGCTTCTTGATATATCGATTACACGGTCTGTCTTCGTCATTTTCAGGGATCGCAAAAGATGTGGCAGAAGCCGGGAACCATGCAGACAATGGGTAGTCCGACGCATAAGATTCCTGCTCATCCAGGTGCCGATGACGATACCGACGACGAAGAGGAAGTCAGCCAAGATAACGCTGAAATAAAAGAATCCAAGGAAGAAGTGGCGGAGAAGAAATACGAGCCTATAAAGAATTTGGTCGAAGATCCTCCGAGCGAGGGCGAAGACAACCGCTGAATGGATCGTACACTGATGTATGCGCAGGACTGATGTCATTAGGAAACATATTGACATGTCGGAAGTGGAATAATCGATTTTGCAGCATGGAAATGAAACAACTATTTGCTCCAGTTCCAAGACATCAATATATACATTTGTAAATGATGTTCGTTAACTATCAATCTATCAATACTGTTGTACTTAGCAAGAATAACTATTTTATTATCGATGTCACTATACAATAATGTAATATATAGAATCTTATATATCGTATTAAGATAAATTACACTTTTTACAGATGTCAGTCGTACCAGAATCTATTTCCTCTCTCCCTGCAAAACTTTCTTCAGTCGCGTACCGCCACACTTAAGCACTTAAGACACTCGTGTGTCTCACGAGAAGAGATGATCCACCTTCTTCTTGACCATCTCCTTCCGACGAGCCTCCAGTCTCTGCATCTTCGACTTCTCCGGCTTGCTCGGAGTTCTCTTCGAGTCGTTCGGCGCGCTCCGTCGCACGCTCGAGGGCACGTAACTGTCGTCGAATTTCATCAGCTTGCTCGGGGATTTGAAGTCGGGCTCGTACTCCTCTATGGAGGAGTTGAGTCCCTTGGAATTGGGCACGTACTCTTCTATGAAGGAGTTGAGTCCCTTGGAATTAGGCACGTACTCTTCTATGAAGGAGTTGAGTCCCTTGGAATTCGGCACGTACTCTTCGAGAACGCTGTCGGGCACCACCGTGATGGCGCGTGGCTCGTAAATCTCGTAATTCGCCTCCAGTCTCTCGACGGAGTTCGGCACGTAGCTCACGTCTTCCGCGACGCGGCCTCCCTTGCTGTCGCACACGGTCGGCGTGTACTCGTTCGACGTTAATCGCATACTCTCCAACGCGCTCTTCCGGCTGGGCACGTACTTGAAGTCCGGACACGATCTCTTCGTCTTCGGCGCGTCCGGGATGTATTCCTCCAACGGCGCGTTCTCCAGATCGTCGGAAAGCTTGTACGTCCGACACTTCTTCCTCTTCAGATCTTCCTGCTTTGTCGCGGTAGCGCTCGGAGTCTCAGCCTTCTTCGGGGAAATCTGCGCCGATTTTCCCGGTGTCTTTTTCAGTCGATCGCTTTTTGTCGGCGTTCGAATCGGAGATTTCTCTTCTTTCGTTCGTTTCGCCGCATCGTCATCCGTCTTCACTTTGCTCCTCTTCGACGTTTCGTCACTTGTTTCTCGCTTCACCGGTTTCTTCCGGGCTGGCGACACGTGCACCTTGATCGTGGGCAAGGATGACACGTCGCTTGCGCTCTCCGGGTTTTCGAAAGTGTACCTGTTGTACGAAATTCACGTTATTTGTATGTAAATTCCTGATTGCGAAGAGATAAAGATTCGTCTGAGTATTGTTTCTTTCTATCTGCAGCAAGCTCAGCTTATCATGTTTAATGTCCATTTCCACCAATGTAGATTAACTTTAATCTCGATTTAACTTACTGTTTATCTTTTTCTAATTCCTAGAACTAGAAAAAGATAAAAAGCAAGTTAAACCGAGTTCAAAATTAATCTGCATTGATAAAAATGAACATAAGAAATACATACCTATCTTTAATATCAAACTTATTATTATATGTTATAAAATATAAATTTCCTCTGCAGTTTAATTCAAAATATTTTATTTAGACAATATAGAACATCTTGAATAGGATTAAATTCCGATTAACTTAATCAGCGATTAATTCAACAGAATTGTTTCCGGCGAATTTTTGACTACATGTATAATTCATCATCCCTAATCTCCAAATCTTCCTTCCCACGTGTCAAGCAATAAAAAATTGACAATCCTATCCACGTTAACGAAACATTTTGCACAGGTCACTTAAGTTAAATCGGAGTCGAAATCATCCAATCAATTCGCCGAAGAAACAATCTAAAGTCATCGAACCGGGACGGTCGCGCTCTTACGTGACTTCCAGCTGACGAGTCGACTTTCTCCACTCGCAACCCCGGCCCTCGCGATACGATCCATCATCCCGGCGGCCGTTCCGCAGGATCGCTCGTTCCAGTATCTCGTACAGAGCCGCCCAGTCCTCGACCTGCAGCCACTTGTTCGTGGTGACCTTCCGCTTCTTGATCTCCACCGTTCTCTCCTGCACGGTGACCACGGCGGTCGCCAGGCAATCGTCCGAGGCCTGCGGACACACGTTGCGACACGATGAACAATTATATATGCCCAATATGCTCGGTACAAATCACCGCGTATATCGTTCCAGAAAACTAACGAGACACGCTCCGCCGACGCGATTGATTAAAAAGATTATCGTCCAACACCGCCCGTCTCCATCCTCTACTCTCCGGATCGTTCCACTTGTCGCGGGCGATAACTTCTCGAACGGTTTTGAGGGAAAAAAAAAGGAGACACCGAGATAATATTGCTGACAGAGGAAAGATCTCTGCTCCGTATCGCTCGCGGTCCTCGTAACAGATGTTCGCGTTCGTGCGCGCGGCGCGGGCGCCCGCCTGTTGCGCGCGCGCGCGCGCACACGCTTGACAGCCAGCTGTTGACAGCTGTTGCACGCGGTACCTTGATCACCTCCAGATACTGTCCGTCCCGGAACATGTTCACGCTCGGGGGGGCACGTCGCTGAGGCGGGAGGCCGTCGCCGACGGCGGGGGCGTTCGCCTCCACCGCGTCTCGCCGTGATGGATCGTTGATCGACGGCACTGCCCGTCTCTCCCGCGGTTGGTTGACCGACGACGACAGCTGACGTCGCCCGATGCACGCGCGTGTACTCGCTGCCTACGCGCGGCGCACGCTTCGTCCTCGCCGGGCCGAGCGGCGGCGCGGATTTGGAGCGCGGCGCCCCGTCGACTGAACAGAGGCCGGCCGACTCCCGACTCCGCTCCCTTTGCTCCGCGAGGCGCGCGCGAGCGTGAAGTCACGTCTTTTTTTACAGTCGTTATTTCCGTGTGGCGCGTTTCCCCGGAGAGGTGCCCTTCCTCCGGGCGTTCGAATTAATTGCGAGAGCCGCGCGCGCCCGGGGCTGATAACGGTTATCGAAGCGCTGTGCCTCCGTCGTATCGGAGTTCTTTTTCAGAGAAGACAAGAGGAAAGACGCGCGCGCGTCTTTCTCCTTTCGAACGGCTCTCTCTTTCGCGAGCTTTATCTCGACCGATAACATCCGGGGGGCCGTCTCCTTTTAATTCAGCCCTCGAGCGTAGAAATCGCGGTGAAGGATCACGGATCACCTGCTCTGTGCGCCGACGTTTGCGGAGATGCGCTCGCGTGAAGTTTCAACGTGGAACATCTCGAGGTTCTCCGCGAGGTGATTGAAGAGGAAAATGTGCGTCTTTCTGTGAAGGCGCGTTAATTTTTTTTACAAAGGTACCGTTAGTATATAATTAGAATATAAGAGAATTATAATTCTAAGGATAAAGAAACTTAAGTTTGAATCAAATCTCTTGTTCGTATTCGCTTGTATTGAGAAGAAAATTTCATGAGTTTACAATTACGTAATCCCTTCGTCCGTTTCTCCAAGGACTGCTTTTGGTAATTGCATTTTACTGTTGTCTCTCCTCTCCTTTCTCTCTCTCTCTCTCTCTCTCTCTTTCTCTAATGTCCCCACTGCATTTCGTTTCAGGCGCAGACGGCAGGCGCAGCCGAGAAGTGTGGACCTCATGCGAGTCGACCGGGAGATTTAACACGTGCTCGTTAATTATTGGATATTAAATCGCCCGCCGGTGAAGGTAACTGCCTGACCGTTCCGAGAAGATATCGAAGAAAGTGTAAACATTAACACATGAAATTATTACAAGTGTGACGTGATGTTTCTATGTCTCTAGGTGATCGAATAGCGACTTGAGCTGTGATAAGAAACGAACCGTCGGACGCGACGGTGATTAGCCGAACGAAATTATAGCGACACGAACGACAGCCTCGCTCAGGAGTCTCAGGACCTGGTGGTGGAGCATGGCGCGCGAGGACGACCCGTCCATCCTCGGACGATTGCAGATCCTTATGCAGGACGAGACGGGACCGGGAAAGGTGAGCGACGCTTTCCTAACCTTCCTAGCCGCGCTGGTCATGCGCTTGTATCTTATACCTGCTGTTTCTCCTTCTCTTTTCAGCTCATCACCTACGGGATCGCCAGCGCCGGCCTGCTCGCAGCCCTGTACAAAATTAGACCCGTGAGTACAAATTTCGTACTTTACGTTCGTCTACCTGCCACTGTCTCCTCCTCACGTTGATTCGATCCTCTCATTCTCTCGGTGTGTTTTCCAGTTCGCGAGGTTCACGAAGCCGTCCGACGTCCCGTTGCATTTCCTGCAATCGCGGGTTCCACTCCAGGGCACTGTGCGACGCGTGGAACCGAGCTCCAGCAAGGTTCTACTGATGGTCGATCACCGGCCCTTGCTGCCCTTGCCCCGTTTCAACAAGGCTTACTTGCCCGTCAAGATCGGTGGCGTTGACATTACTGGCAACGGTAGGTATCGAGCCGACCATGGAATCCACGGCTGTTGCTCAAAATGCAGATTGATCTTGTAGGTGTAAGCTGGTTGCAAACCGTGCTCAATGGAAAGCTCGTAACGTTTTTGCCTATTGTCAGAGAGAAGGAGTATTTGGAGTGCGTGGTCACAATGTCGGAGAAAGATCAAGTGAGAGAAATAGAGATTACGTTCGTTGTTATTATTAAGTACTTATATCATGCTCGTACGTTATTTTTACAAACAGGTCTCGTTAGAGATTGGCGAGAAATTAGTCAAATTAGGCCTAGCTACGGTACACGAACCTTGGACGAAGCTGAAGGACAAGCAAGTTCTAGCGTACAAAAATTCTTTAGCGAACGCGCAAAAGTGGGCAGTACGAAGGAGAAACGGATATTGGCATTTTGTCAAGCAGCCGACAGTTCTGTGGAAGGCACAAATGTTCACGATTGACAAAATGAAGTCGTTGTTGCCTGCAATCGTAGTGAGACGGCTTGATCTGTAAGTGCTCGGCTTGTCTTAGCGATAAGTTTCCAGAGTAACATATATTTTTGATAGTTTATACAAGATAGAGAATGTATATATTGTGTACTTAAGGATTTTTTAATAAAAAGTATTTTCGCAATTTCGTGTGTGTCTCATGAGGAACAATTGTGTGAACGTTTAGTTAAAAAAGCAAGTTTATCAATTCCAGAGCTATATAAGATTATTGAACCTTTTGTTTCGGACGCTTCAAATATATTTCAACTTATTTGATATAAGATTAATAATCGAAGTACATGAGCGTTTTTGTTAAGTATCAAATATTTGCACAGGTGATAACTATCGAAAAAGTCAATTTTATTTGTGTAGTTGCCAAACTGTACAATTCTTATAATTATCTTACATCTCACACCTGACACCATATAACAAGGTTATTATTTTTAATCGTCGAGCAACTTAACAAAAACATTTGTCAATTCTTTAATTACCTACAGTACTTATATTCTTATTTTGGGACTTGTTCACTCTCACTTGTTGAAACTTGGGTGAATTATATTTTAATATCCGCAATAGTTACAATTATTGTGGATATTGTCCGTACTAAAGAAAAACGTAATATAAAAATAGACTTATGAAAAATTATCTACTGTACGAACGATGCAAAATAACCAACTCATTTTAATTATGATTATCCCTTAGTTCCTTTTAAAAAGACGTTTGTGTCAGCTTTCAAATTATCTTAGCATTTGATATATGCTTTATATACTTAAAACCGGAAGCCAGTACAAAGATAGAGCGATATTATTCAAAGGCTGCAGAAAAAAAGGAGTAACAAATTCTTCTTGTCATTTGGATTTCGATACAAGTAAGATATAAAGTATAAAAATTAGTACATATACTATATGAATGAAAAACGTATAATAAAATATTTGCAAAAACGATCTTTTAACTTTTTATATACATTACAGTTGCCAACACACAACTTTCTCTAAACTTTCGTTCTTATTTTTAGTCATTTGTAATAAAGCTGATAGATTTTTCTAATGTGCATTTCACAATCTTGTTCCACTCTCTGGAATATACAAGGTTGTCCATTATGGATAATATTAACTGGGAATGTAATTTTATATTTAAAAAAATAAAATCAAAATATGAAAAATTTTAAAATACGAATTTTTGAAAAAAAATCGAGCTTAAAGATTAGACCATTAATAAGCTTTCATCTAATCTTCTCTTAATTTTAAGCCTCTATAATGATCTCACAACACTATTAAAAAAAGAATCTGTTTTTTAAATCAGAATCTGAGTAAAAATCTTTGATTCACAGAAACATAAAAATTATTTTGATATCTTACACACGTAACCTCCATGACAAATTTCAATTCCTATTTTCTAATATTTGATGAAAAATTTATTATTCTACTATGTAGAATAGCAAAATTTTTAAATCATGTTTTGAACCACTGTTGAGATACGTTGAATGATTGCAATGAGGTTGCAATGTGTAGTTAAAAGTCATGCTAATTAAACATGATGAAAAGTATTTTTAAATTCTCGCAACAGTGAAACTTTGTATGAAAAAGTTTTTTCTACTCATCTTCAACTTATTTTTTTTCATGGACCTTTACCTTTTGCAATCGTAGCACCTGTAATGGATCACATAACTTATATATACATGACTTGGATATAACAACGTGAACGATATGAATGCCTATAAAGCAAATTGATGAGATATCGATAATCTATATATCCTCAACCTGTTTTTTAATGGAATGTGAAAAATGGAGTGTACCGTTCAACAAGTGTTGGTGGTATCACAAATATATCATGGTTCATTTACTTTCTAATTAAAGATCGTCTTTCGGACGTTTTGTTTCGACCCGAGCTTTCTCGGGTTGTGATTTCTGCGCTGTTTGTTTCGCAGAAGCACCCTGGTCCACCTTCACATTCTTTTCGGATTGTGCCTTTGCAGCATCGTCCTTTTTGCTATTCTCCTCGGATTTCGCGTTCGGAGAATTTAATTTTGTTTTAGGTTTCGCGTCACCAGCTGCTTGTGCATTGTCCTTTTTGGCTTCGGCATTTGTAGACGATTTAGTTTCCGGTTTCACATTGCCACCGCCTGTAGCGGTAGGTTTGTCCGCTTTAGGAGTTGGGGCTGGTTTTGGTGCAGCGGTTGGCTTAGGTGTCGTTGGAGCAGCGGTTGGTTTAGGTGTCGTAGGAGCAGCGGTTGGCTTAGCTGTCGTGGGAGCAGCGGTTGGCTTAGGCGTTGTTGTAGGAGTGGTAGTTGGTTTTGACGTTGTCTGGGAAGCCCTGGCCGACTCGGTCGGTTTTGCCGTCGTAGAATCCGTACTGCGTTTCACTCTTTCCGTTTTCACACCTGAAGGACCGGCATTCAGCGATTGCTTCGCACTATCAGCTAGGTCAGGAAAAGCCTGTTTCAACGGGATTCTCGAGAGATAGTTTATCCACGGAGAGCCAAACCATAAAAAGTCGTTGTGTATGTGAGCCGAACTTATACCGTGGACTTTGCCATTATCTGAAGAAAGAGCTTCGACAATGTTACCAGACGCATCTACTCTCAACACCAGACTTTTGTCCGAATTGATGAAAAACTGAGCGCCTTGGAATGATCCTATCGCGTGCACAAGTCTCTCCGTGTAGGTATTAGGATAAATGTCATTTAACAGTTTAAACGGCAGTTCCATCGTTACTAACAACCGCACCAACATTTTTCTCAAGTACGGGTGTGGCGTGAGAGACTGGGTAAGTTGAGGATGTTCAGAATCAATAGCAATGACCAAAGTGATGAGAAAACCACCTTGACCATCGCTGTGAATGTTGTCCGGCATACCCGGCAAACCGTCAATGAAAACCTCCTGTTGCCCTGCCTTTGGTCCTTTCAAGTTATATTTCATGATACGATTTCTTTGCGTTTCTGCCACAATTACGAAACTTTCGTCGTCGCTTAACATGAGTCCATTCGCGAATGCAAGATCTCGCATCAATACCTCGTTTTTCTTTTTAGCTGCATTATAACGTATAAGCCTGTAATTAATAAAATTAATATATATATATTTTTTAATACATATAGATTCTATATATATATGTATGTTAACCTTCCGGCGGGCGCGCCCTTTTCATAACGGGAGCGGGCGAGTCGTGTACAAAATACACCGTGGAATGAGACTGGAAAATTGAAAGGATAAGGGATATTATCGTAAAATAAACATTATGCGGTGAAAGTTTACAATATTTGAAAGGTTATCAGACACTAAAGGAATAGCTCGGGGAGCCGGCACTGAAACTGGAAGTTTCCATGCATTCCCTGCATAATCGTCGCGCGTATACAAAGAACACAGGCGCTCCCGTCGGAAGATTAAATACATACATATATGCGCATAGCATTAAACTGTTTTTAAAACACGCATTCGTATCTTTTTTTACCTTCCCGATGGATTCGACAACGCTGACAGCACCAAATCACAAAGAAGGAAGTCCGTATTGCTATCAGTCCAATAAAGATCCCCATTTTCCGCGATATCTATGCTATTAGGCAATCGTGGAACTTTCCCTTCAATCGGTTTAGAAATGTTCACTATATTTTTGTATTCTCCAGTTGCAACATTCACTTTGAAAATTCCGTAATAGGTGTCCACCACAAATAAATTGCCTTTCTTGTCAAATCTCAATCCCAGTGGTCTGCCACATTTGTGCTCTTGCCAAATGCCATCTATAAATTTGATAAGAAAATACAAATTTTATTACTGTGGTATAATTAATTGTATTAATTACACCAAAATTATTTATATTTGTTAATTCTACATATTATAATTATATGTATAGATGCACAAAAAAATTTATGTAGACATATAATACTAACACCTACATTAATTTCAAACATTTTAACAGTATCACAATGCTATTACACCAGTAATTGTATCAAATGTCTAACTGAACTTCCAAACAGACATAAAGTCTATCCTTTTCGCATCATGCTACACATGTACACTTTTTGAAGTTTTGAAATAAGAGAAAGAATATAAAAGATTAAAAAAATAACATAAAAGATAATATGAGATAAAAGATTTTGAAGTTTGATGCAATGTTTAATCACAAAATGTTTAATCTTTCCATGTACAATATATACGTGTTAAACTAATCCCTAAATGTAAGTATAATCAAGTGTCCGCACTTGTATAATCAAGCACACACAGGCAGTGACAAACCTGCTGATAACGTTCATTTAAAATTCCAAAATGACACGAAATTAACAAGGCATGTGTAGACATTTCTACAATGCATATATTTCTTAAAATGTAATTTTCAATTTCTTCTTACCTGTAAAATTTATATTACTTTGTTGAATAATAATTATGTCAAGTTATAAAATAAAATTTGTCATATTTTTCTACATACAATCTGAATTTTAAAAAACAATTCTTGGTTCATCAATTTTACATCTTTTACATCAGATTTTACATCAGGTTTATAGTAATTTTATTACCTCATTATTATACTCGTATACTTGCAAATTAAGTTATTTTTTAAGATAAGAAGACAAGAAGATAAAAAATTTGCAAATCTGAATGCTATTATATCTGATATTCTGATTTATCCTTCTTTTACATATTTATATAGAGTGTAAAGATCACAAAGAGGCAAAGTCCAAACAAATAATTCATTAATATTTATATGAATAAGTATATATAATTTATCTCCAAGGAAACTTATCTCCAAGATTTATCTCCGAGGCTGCGTAAAGGCCATTGCACGTAACAAAGTTTTAGTCGTAATCGTAAGGCCGTAAGAAAATAGACCAATCACAGTTGATTATTCTCCTTGAGCTCGAAGAATAATCGAGTGTGATTGGTCTATTTTCTTACGGCCTTTCGATTATGACTAAAACTTTGTTACGTGCAATGGCCTTTACTCAAGTAATTTATCAACTTGAAAAAATGACATTAACCTTCACAAATATTTATAGAATCGTGTATCAGCTATCAGCTCCGATAGCTCTGTAGGTATATCTAATCATTTTTCCATACTCCATAGATAAGGCTGAATTAGAAAATTCTATTATGGACGAAGTGTCACTTCGTTCTATTTCCCCTTCCACATGCTAAATTTTTTTAAATTCATAATACCCGTCTACGTGTCGTTAGATCCATACTAATGAATCTTGCGCAACTCTTTCCGGTTGAAAAAAAATCGAGAAATCGAGTTTCCATTTATTACTACTCACCGCATTTCTCGCCGAACTTGACGATGGGCACCGTGCGATCCTCCTCGATCCTCAGGACGTAGCCGCCGTGGACGCCGGTGTAGAGCTGTCCGTTATACGAGTCGAAGCTCTCCGGGGAATTGATCTCGCCCTCGAACAGCCTCTGGACGTCGTTCAGCCGATTCTTCGGGCCCACTTTAGGGTCAAGCTCGCGCGGCGGTGTCACGCTGCAAGGTCGAAGGTCAACGGTCAATCAGAGTCAATCATATTCGCGTATTTTTCGCCTCTTTCTTACCTGTACTCGTGGAACTCCGAGTCCGGCGGTAGACCGGGCATGTATGTGATCACGGCCAGGTACAGGCCGATGTAGATGACGGCGGTGCCGATCGACTTTAAATAGCTCATCTCGCTGGCGCGCGAGGTAACGACTCGTCGAAGCCTCGGATATTTGTACCTCTCAGGACACGGTGTCTCTCGCTTCTCTCTCTTTCTCTCGTCGATCCGTCACGCGAGGATGCGCGCCACGTCTCCGTGGGTCGGCAGAGTCGCTCACGGTCGCTACTCGCTACGCTGGAATCGCCGTCGGCGGTCGGTTCCGGACAAAGCGACGTTGTCAGCGTTTGTCGCGGCGCTCGGTGCCGGGGAGACCGGGGACCGGGGATGGGGACGACTCTACGATCGCGGTGTAACTGTTCTTCTTGATACTTGATACGCGAATAACGGCACCCCGTGCCGATCGAATGGCGCCTGACGTAGGGGCTACCCGCCCCGCTTCCTCTCGTGCGCGACGAGTTTCCCGCTTCTCGAGTCGAGTCGTCGCGGAGGTCAGACGGCGATCGCCACGCAGACGGAAAATCCGTCATCGGCCGCATCGGCGCCGAGATCGTCGAAATTCATCTCGATCTCCGTGTCACGGTGACGCGCGTCATTGACACGCGATAACGCCCGCTCGGACGGATCGGCCAATCGCGTGCGCAGCTTTTTATTCGGCCCACGATTAGTCGATTTCCCGCCGTGAATTGTGCCGTGAATGGCCCTTCCGGGGATTACAGGGGATTATGCCAAGGGGCCCGAATAGGCCCAAGGGTGAGCGTCATTCATGAGCCGATTATTTTTTTATATTTAAGATCGTCTTCGAAGGTTTGATTGTTTCATTGGAATTTTTTAAGGCCATTTATAAGGCTAAAGACCTCGCGGCTCCGAAGGGAGATTCGCCGACTCGTCACGTGACCGTTGATGGACTCCGATTGGCTGGAGGGCTGGAGTGTGCCTGTCACGGCTGTCACGGAGAATAAAAATGTCCCTTTGATGGCGGGACGAGTGTCAGCCGTGCTCTTTCAAAACGACGCCGTTTCGTTAGATAAATCACCGAGCTAATCCTCGAGGCTTGCTGTCACGCTCGTCCGGAAACTGTGTGCGTATACGCGAGCCTGGTAAGAGTCGAGCCGCGTCTCGAATTTCGTGGCGAATTTTACTGACGACTTTTCCTTCGAATCGGAGGCAAAGCGTCGTTTTTTTCTCTTCTCTGTATTTTCTTCCGCGTCTCGAAGTTTTATCACACATTCGAGCACGCTCGATCACTTATTTATAAAGTGCCTCACCGTTTGTTTTCTAAACAGGCATGAGGAACTCAGGGATGCGACGTCAGATGTGAGGAGCCAACTGCATGTATATCTGGAAATGGGTAGGTGCTCCGTGTCCCACTTCACTGTTAAAAACTCCCAACCTGGATTTTTCCGAGTGGAAATGAAATTGCTCTAAATTAGGAGTCTCCGATCTCTCTATGGTCTCTAGGCTGGATTTAGCTTCTATGAAGTTTTATCTGGCCCGCTAAGATATGTTGACAATATATATATATATCATGTATAGAAGGCCATAAAATATTTGTAATAATCAGGAAGCTGGATATAAGTTTTGAAAATGAAAACAAAGTTCTTCTATATTATAAAAATCTAATACAGCAACAACCAAACCACAGAACCAAAGGCGTAACAATATAATAATTTTAAAAGAAAGATATTTTGTTTTTATATGATTTTCAAGAATAAAACATATTTGGTCATTATAAGCCCTCGGTCCATTACAAAGATTTTGACAAAAAAGATTGAGAATCCTTACTTTAAATTGGAAAATACCTCAGTCAGTTATCTATAATGTCGTTTGTTCTGAATTCAGATGATCTTGAACAGCAGTGCGAAGAAGCAGTGTTCGAGGTATGTGACGCTCGGGAGAGATATCCACTGCAATGTGCAAAGGAACTTGAGAGGTCCATCGAGCTTACCAACGAGATACATGTAAGTGTTCTTTACAGGACTGCTAGTTATCGTTTCGTCTTCTGCTTACCTGTATTTATCACTGGTGCGATTCATTGCAGATGACTCGAGTTCTTGTGAAGCCAGCAAAAATTCTAGATGTGCCGTCTTTCACGAATGAACACTCGGCCATGTTTGAGAAGAATTTCTCGGAGACAGCTGAGTTACTGAAGACGCAGGAACATAAATTGCAAGTGATGATTGATAAAATTGATAATTTAACAGCTGTTCTGGATCAGATTAAGAGGGACAAGTTGTGCGAAGTAAATAAATTATTGTGGCACTAGATGCGCTTTTTCCTCAATGTAATATCTATCCATCTCTTATGTATTGTATATATTGTATATCAAATGTGTAAATATATATGAATAGATAAATAATTTTTTAAATCACAATTGCATTGTAAATCTTTTTAAACTCACTGTTACATATTAAATAAACATAATTTGCATTTGATAAAATATTGACATTATTGATAACAATGTGAATATAAACGAATTGTGTTTCAAACTTGTATTATTCCCTAGTGCTGTTTCCTTGGCAACGGATCTAGTCTCGTGCCAAAACAATACGCAGGAATGCATGTTCACAATCACACGTATCACATGTACACACTGCACTGTAAAGCAAGAAATAATTACCAATTAACTGTTAAAGTTTCGATAGTGCATTATTATATATTGTAATTCACTATGTCTACGTTCATAGAAAATGTGCATATAAAGGATGGAGAATACACTAAAATAATATATACCATGGTACATTGAATTGTGTGCATGACTACACATGCATATATTATGTATATTTGAAAATTTCAATAAAATAAACCCAACTCCAAGTTAATCGAAAAGTTGATTAAATATGAGGAAGGATTATTTCCAAATATGTTGTACATATATTATGTACATTTGACACTTTTAATAAAATAAACCTGACTCCAAATTAATTGAAAAGTTGATTAAATAGAAGGGAGGATAATTTCGAAACATGTTGCGTTGATTTTTTATCTTTGAAAACGAATAAATATGTAATTAAATACAATATTGTGTTCCAGATAAAAGAACAGCGATATACCGAAACTATTAAAGTCTTGTTAAATCTCTTAGACTCTCATCCCAATGTACGTATGCTGCAATATGATATTCCGATTTGCGTAAACATTGTCAATACCGAGTAAAATATTCTTTCAGTCCAGACCTTGTTTATCCCTTCTGGCCCATTGTTATTTCTACACTCAAGATTTCATGGCCGCAGCTCAGTGTTACGAGAAGCTCGTCCAGCTATGCCCGGAGGAGAATCTGTATAAGCTTTACTACGCCCAATCCTTGCATCAGGCTTGCATGTACCCAGAAGCGTGGACGGTCTGTTCGAGCATCATCAATCAAAGTAACATGGAATTCAAAGTAAAGAAGCTGCAGGCAGCTATAAAGTACGGGCAGGAAGACATGGTGGCTGCGAAAAATCTCGTTGATCAATGTGCCGCCGACGACGTCGATACAGAAATCAACCTGGGATGTCTCTTGTACAAGGTACGGATATCTACAAGCAGACTCAGTTGATGGATGTACACATACGATTGCGTTTCTAGGAGGAACAGTACGAACAGGCCCTCAAGAAATTTGCGAACGCGTTACAAATTGCGGGATTCAGACCTCACTTGTCGTACAACGTTGCCCTTTGCTATTTCAAACTGAAAGAGTACGCAGCATCGCTGAAACACATCGGTATAATCCTCATGTTCTTATTACCAATTCTATCAATGTGAATTATAAGCTTTATTTGCTTACTCATTTGAGCTTCTTATTAACTTTCAGCTACTATTATTGAACACGGTATAAGGGAGCATCCAGAGCTGAGCGTAGGGATGGCCACCGAGGGTATCGAAGTTCGGAGCGTCGGGAATACGTTGACGCTGCACGAGACAGCTCTGACAGAGGCGTTCAATCTGAAGGCCGCCATCGAGTACCAATTGCAAAATTGTACTTTCGCGTCGCTTCCAAATTCAAGGAAAGGTCCACCTGTACTTGTTACATCGTTCCTTAATATTACAGACGACGCGGCGAAGGAGGCGTTAACGGACATGCCGCCGCGTTCCGAGGAGGAGCTCGATGCCGTTACTCTGCACAATCAAGCGTTAATAAACATGGACACAAAACCGAGCGAGGGATTCGAGAAACTGCAGTTTCTGCTGCAGCAAAATCCGTTCCCGCCCGAGACCTTCGCCAACTTGTTACTCATGTACTGTAAATATCAGTATTACGATCTCGCCGCCGATGTTCTGGCCGAAAATGTACATCTGACTTACAAATATTTGACGCCAGTAAGTTCAATTCTTATAATCGATCATTTATTTGTTAAAACATCAATTTGAGCATTTTAAACAATTGCAGTCGTATTTTTCATAGTTTATATACAAGTCACATGCAGCGTAGGGTATAATATTGAAAATTATATTTATAAAAGGAAAAGTTCGGTTGACATCAATGCTGAATGCTTGATCTTAAATTAATCTGAATGCTTGGTTTTCGAGTGTTTGCATTTCTTCGTACGAGTTTCGTGATCTTCCGAGTGTTTTCGCTTGTGAGCCTTCACGTCGCCGGGCGACGTGCTGCCCGAGGAGTCGCTCGAGCTGCCGCTGTCCTTCTTCCTGTGCTTCTTGCGCTCTTTAGAAAATTTCTTCTTCTTGCTCCTCTCCTTGTCCTCCGTATCGCTGTCGTCGGTGGACTGTTTGCTCCTCTTCGACTTTCTCTTCTTCTTCTTCGACTTGTGCTTCTTCTCCACCTTCTTCGCGACCACGTTCTCGCTGTCCGGTTCCGGTTCCGGTTCCGGAATACTCTCCTTCTCCTCGACTTCCGGGATCAGCTCGTACTTCTTGCCGTCGGGCGACATGAAGCAGTCCTTGGACAAGTGTCCCCTCGTCCCGCACTTGGTGCACGTGGTGTTCAGCACCGCCTCCAAATGTATGGCCTTGCGTTGAGCCGTTCCGGGTGTCTTTCTCCGTTGCTCGTCCCTTTGCAGCTCCACGCCGTTGGGATCCAGATCCGTGCCGTTTCCCTGATTCACGTGTTTCATGGACAGCCCTACCTTGCCGTCCTCCCCCATAGAGATCACCTTACACCAGACCCGTTCGCCCTTTTGCAAGACTTCTGCAACATTGTCGACATGAGCCGTGCTTACCTGACGGAGAATTGCATAGAAATCAATGGATTACATTGCGGCAGGGATACATATATCGATATATTGTTTAACGAGAGTATGATAATACACACCTGTGTCCGGTGTATCAAGCCCTGCTGCGAGGTACCTGGTATCCTAACGAAGGCTCCGTAATTTTGTATGGACGCGACCTCGCCTAAAAATATCTGATTCAGTTCGCATTTCGTCATCCTGCTTCAATTTCTCATCGGAGCAACATCCGTGCGCGACTGATGACCCGTTTCGACAAGTGTAAGATCGATAGAGAGAAAAATTGCGCTACAGGTTAGGTTTCTATCAACAAATGCAGGGCCGTAATGTAATCAACATGTCCGCAGCATCTGTTACTGGTGCCAATGGACATTTACTACGTTTACGCGAGCGTTACTTCTGTAGTAACTTACAATAATTCCTCCGCGTAAACGGGATTTTGTGTGTTACAGAAGTAACGCTCGCGTAAACGTAGTAATTATTTATTATCTCATTAACGAGATAATTGAAGTTTAGATTAAAGTGTTTATAACTTACGTTAATATTCATAGAAAAATGCAGCAAAAAGATATGATACAGAAAACGTATTGATAAGTGATATTTTACAAAAATAAAAAATATTCTAGAACATTTTTTAACAAGCAATTTCGATTAAGGGATTGTAATTTTTTCTGTGTAACATTGGATTTAATATTCATAGAAAACTATTGTATAATAAAAGTATGATATAGAACAAATGTTAATATATGATATCTTGCAAAAATAAAGATTATTTTGGAAAAAATTTTAAACAAGTAGTTCCGATCAAGGGATTATATTTTTAATATGTAACATATAATATTCTACTTAATATTTGTAGAAAAATACAAGTATAGAACAAATATT
Source organism: Temnothorax nylanderi (assembly GCF_030848795.1). Classification (NCBI taxonomy): domain Eukaryota; kingdom Metazoa; phylum Arthropoda; class Insecta; order Hymenoptera; family Formicidae; genus Temnothorax; species Temnothorax nylanderi. The sequence goes on from NW_027249118.1 coordinate 312,521, forward strand.
AATAAATGATACGTTGCAAAAATAAAGATTCCTTTGGAAAGATTTTTAAGCAAGTATAGCTTCGATGAAGTGATTACGATTTTACATAAGAGATTATATAATTTCGATATATAATATTCTACTTATATAATATGTTTGTAGAAAAATACAATACAATAAAAGTATGGTATAGAACGATATGTTTTTATTAGTAGTATTAGAATGATTTAAATTCACATTATTTTTCCAGTATTTATACGACTTCTTGGACGCGCTAATAACACAACAAACATCGCCGGAGGAAGCGTATCGTAAGTTTGACGATCTCGCTAACAAGCATACGGAGGCGCTTCGTAAGGCGACCAAGCAGGTCCAGGAGGCGAGGCTGAATCACGACGACAATGCTGTGAAGAAGGCCGTGAACGATTACGAGGAGGCCCTCGACCGATACGTTCCCGTATTAATGTCGCAGGCGAAGATCTACTGGGACCTGGAGAACTACACCCAGGTGGAGAAGATCTTCAAGAAGAGCGTCGAGTTCTGCAACGAGCACGACGTGTGGAAGCTGAACGTGGCGCACACGCTTTTCATGCAGGAGAACAAGTTCAAGGATGCGACGCGTTTCTACGAGCCGATCGTCAAGAAGAAATATGAAAACGTTAGTACGAAACAAAGCTCATTTTCCTTGTTCTTTTTGTCCTCGTGTCCTCGTCGCAAGTCGCAATCTGACTCGCCGGCTGTTTGCAGATCCTGGACGTGAGCGCCATAGTCCTCGCGAACCTCTGCGTCAGCTACATTATGACCTCGCAGAACGCGGAGGCCGAGGAGCTGATGAAGAAGATCGAGAAGGAGGAGGAGGCGGTGTCGTTTGAGGATCAGGACAAGAAGCTCTTTCACTTGTGCATCGTGAATCTGGTGATCGGGACGCTCTACTGCTCCAAGGGCAACTACGAGTTCGGCGTATCGCGGGTGATGAAGAGCCTGGAGCCGTACAACAAGAAGCTCGGCACCGACACCTGGTTCTACGCGAAGAGGTGCTTTCTGTCGCTCCTGGAGCAATTGGCGAAGCAGTTAGTAGTCCTGAAGGATTCCACGTTGCAGGAATGCATTCAATTTTTGGAGCACTGCGAAGGTACCTCGACTCTCTAACTTACTCAGCGATTTGTGAAGCGATATCTGCAATAATTTATTAATATAGATAGAATTATCGACTTTTTGTTATTCGAGGGACACAACGAGGGACGACGGATTATATTAATTTAGTAGATGAATTAAATCGTCGATTAATTTACTAGCAAATTTTAAACGATATAGACTTATACTCGTGTGTTTCTTCTTATTCCAGTTTACGGCAAAGACATAATGACGGTGATAGACCAGCCGTTTGACATACAAGACATGCTGAATGTTTCACCTCAGGGCAAGCGGACGGTCGTTTACGAGGCGCGATACCTCAAAGCATTATTTTTAAAGTTGCAAATGTCTTAGATGCGTAAAGAAAGATACTTATATTATAATATATATTTTGCCTATATTTTATCTTGTGATTACCTTAATTAGCATAATGTGTCGAATTTGCATTCCGAACTTGAATCACCTTTCAATCATTCTTTGCTTGATGAATACGAGAATTTATTTATGATTGTCGAGAGTCATTTTTAACAATATCTCATCGACAGCACATACAATTTTATCTTCGTAATAACATTAATTTATTAATTATATTACAATTAATTCATAATACAATCTCATAATATATAAGATTAGAATATAATATTATTATATATTTACTACATAATGATATAATTTATTATAAATTTATTATAATTTATTCTCTCTTCTTAGCGTTCGTTACCTCCTTCGAATCTAGCGGGTGATCTTAATTTACTCGTGCGTCCGCGCGAAACGCGACCATCGCGGCGTCGCGACGCCGCGTCGCGTTCGATCTCTTCGTCCCCCCATGGCTGGCAGAACCTGCGGAAGAAATAATGGACGCGTTCGGCAGGGCTGCGTTCGAAAACCACGCTCTTCGGAAAAATTCACACCTTGGCAGAATAGCAGAAAACAGGAAAGCAGAAGCCAATCAGAACTCGCGCTGGTAAGCAGAATGGAGCGTCCCGTTCAGTCCCGTTTGACCACAGCGATTGACCACAGCCACTCACAGCCCCCCGATGCCTGGAGTTTTCCCCTGAACCAACCAATCAAATATTTTTATTTTAAATCAATTGACGACGTGGTCAATTGATTTCCCGCTTATGTACCGTGCATGCATACTGTAGGACGAGGACAGCCACGTAATGTTCTCTCTCTTTTTCTCGCGTTATAATGCGGAAGGTATTGTTTATTGTATAGTCTATAAGCTCCATGTAAATTAGAATACGATTATTTATGTATTTTTTAATTAAAAAATTAAACATTGCGTTAGCTGACTATATTTGGCCGCTGGTTTCTAGCGTCCATGAAATTGCAACTTTATGCCTGTTATCTTATTGACCTCGATGACGTCCTCGCGCTTTCCTCCGCGAGAGTGTAGGCAGGTGTTAGGTCCGAAAGTCGTCGATCATCGTTGGTCTGGTTGGTCATCGGTTTCTATCGCCGCGCGAGAATATATAAAGAGGGGTACACGTGCCTGACCCCCATCAGTGCACGCGGCCATCGTGAGTGAGCCTCGGCTCTCGGTTTGTCGGGTGTCAAATACTGCCCTGCCGTCGGAAATTTTAGCGACTCACGGTCGTGAAATTCCGAGCGATTGCCGATTAACCACGTACTACGTGCTCGAGGAGTCACACGTTACATATTACGTCGGCGGTGGAGAGGGAGGAGCGAAATACGCGCAGCACCGCCCGCAATCTCGCGAGACCCTCGCGCGACTTTTCATTTTGGCTGAGTCAAGGTACGTCATTGTAAAATTTATCGTGACAGTTGCACGATTTCCTCGCCTTTCTCGCTTTCCACGTCGACGTTTTCACCCACGGTCATCGTGGTTTCACCTTGCGTACAACATACGTGCGTTTGAATTGGAGCTTTTATGATTCGAGCTTGCGATACCTTTTCGAGAAAGCGCTTTGTTTGATAGAAGAGAGAATAAACGGTGCGACTGATTGCGTCATGCAATTGTTTTAAAATGTATAGGAAAATGTATCTTAAAAAGTGCCTTAAATCACCGTTGTGCTTGTTCAAGATTGATCTCTTTTACATCAGACACTATTTCTTTATTTCATTTTCTGCCCCTGAAAATAAAATTACCAATCTAGCTGATTACGCATCTTTATGTAGTTTATTCTTTGTTCAATTAATTTTGCAGATATTTAAGGAGAGAAGGTACAACATAATCGGGATGGAGTTTCCAAACTTGGGAGAACACTGCTCCGAGAGTACGTGCAACCGCTTGGATTTTTTACCTCTGAGGTGCGACGCCTGCCAGGCAATCTTTTGCACGGATCATATAACTTATGCAAGTCACAGCTGCCCCAGCGCGTACAAGAAGGATGTACAGGTGCCCGTGTGCCCGTTGTGCGACACTCCTATACCGATAAAGCGCGGCGATCTGCCCGACGTCGCCGTGGGATCGCATATAGACAATGACTGTAGAGAGAGCCGTAGGAAGGTATTCTCCAACAAGTGTTCTTCGAAGGGTTGCAAGGTCAAGGAGATGGTGCCGGTGAAGTGCGGCGAATGCGGTGCCAATTTCTGCCTGAAGCACCGACACCCGACCGACCACGCTTGCATCGGGGCGGAAGAGGCGTTGAGACTGCGCCGGCTGGAGGCGCTAAACAAGAGAGGCACTCGCGCAACAATATCGCAGAATAGCAGCAACAGCAATTCGCATCCGTTCCGCAGTCTTCAAGGGACAATGACTGAGGATGAGGCGTTAGCTAGAGCTCTCCAAGCTTCCTTGGACGACGAGGAGAGAAACCGACGTATGCTGCAACCAGTGCCTTCTGCCGGAAACCGAGATAGATGTAGGCTTTCGTAACTATCTACACATTATTTTATATCGTTATAGAGAAAAGAAAGCTTCCTCCTTGTTTTCTGGAAATCTACCAGCATAAAAATATGTATTGTGTGATCCTTAAAGCTCTAGCGGCGAACTATGCGCAATTCGTGTTTCGAGACTCGCAGCGCGAATGGACGGATTCGTCGAGTTGGATATGTTATTTCCCGTTCGATTCATGGAGCAGTTTTTTAACGAAATTAAAGGATGCAAATTGTCACAAATCAGTCGAGATATTGATTCGTATACAGAGTTACACAAATAATGAATCGCGAATCATGAATCATGGATCGCAAGCTAGCTTAAAGGGTGCACATACTTGACAACGCGTACAATGGAAGTTACTTAAGTATTATATTTGTTGCTCTATCCATTTTTTATCTGTTATATATTGTTATAGATATAACTCAGCTGTTATACCTATAACCTGCTGTTGCGTTATAGAAATTGAACCGTATTTATAAAATTGCTCACGTAATTAAGCACATCACATTATCTTATGGGATTTCTCAGCAAAATTGTATATTAAAGCATTTGTCTTAAAAAGACGTTATTTGTCGTTAGATAAGATTTTATGTTAAGTTGCAAGTACAAATTGTTCACGACTCGATATTTCCTTTATATATCATAAATGTGGATTATCTCACATATTTCATTTAGATTATAAACTCTGGCTTACAAGCAGGAAATACATTCTCTGCCGAAAATAAAACGATTCTGATAATATATTACATAATAAAGCTTCAGTATAGAGTGCCTTAGTAGACGAAACATAATCTACATTAGAATACGCACTTACGTGAAATCTCTTCACTTTAATAATAAAAAGAAACATAGAAATTATTTTAATTCAAGCTTATTAATATTTGTAATCGACTTGCTATAGAAACTGCTTTCAAACAGTGACTACATATATAGATTTTCGTACGATACAAAAATACATACCTGTGGATTTAATATTGTTTTCGGAATATTAAATCGTCTGTCATTAATTTATAATAATATCGTGTATACAAGAAATTATATTATAATTATCATTACGTATTTCTAATCAACGGGATTTTAACAAATAATATATAAAGTAAGTATTGGTCTTTAGTGCAATATCAAAAAAACTGTGATGGCAGGGAGAAATCGCGTATATTGTACGATATCTAGGCGTGTTCATATTACAACTTAAGCAAGGTCTCAAAATAGAAATCACGTTTGAACATATCACACTCTCGCATCACAGGCTTCTTATTGAAAATTCAGAATATCACCAAAGTGAATAAACATATAGACTTTATACTCAAGATGCTGCATTGATATATTGACAAAAACTGATATTCATAAATTCTGTGATAACTGTCATATTTTTATAAATATATATAATTTTACAATACACCCAGTTCCCTTTAATTTACTTCGTTCCTTTGGAAGTGTAGAATAATAAGCATCTTTTTTTTTTTAGCAAAATGGATGAGAATTTTCAATATACATATATATGCGAGGCATGGATTTTTTAAAAATAATTATAATAAGCAGAGATGACAAATATATCTATAATATGTACGAATGCATTGACAATTAATGAATATAGTCAATAGCAGATGTATGCTTTATGCTTGCCACTACGTATATTTAATGAATAATATGCTTTTAATATTGAAGACTCGAAAATAATATAATTCTTGATAATATGTAAATAGAAATACGCTTTTTACTACCTTATAAAATTTGTTAATATTGTTATATTATACTCGCCTATGACGTGTCAGAGCTATTGGAAAGCGTTTACTATCTTTCTGTAGTTATTGTATTTTAGATAGAGACTCTCTCTCTCAGTATAAGTTATTTTGTAATTTTTCACTTGTACCTCCTTAAAAAGTATTTAATTTAAATCTGCAAATATATTGCCTTTCAGTGTCTCTGAAACGTTTAAAATATGTAAGAGAAGGTGGTTTATTATAATCCTATACATTCCTATATACACATATATCCACGTGCGTATCTTCTTATGCATATTACAGTAATTTATATATTTAATGGATTCTGATACTATAAATAAACTTGAAATACATAATAAATGCAAGGAAATGACAAGCAGATAATTTCACAGATATATGGACGTATATACGTTTACAAAAAGCTCATTTATTGATATTATGTATAATTCATAATTTGTCTTCTATTCAGATGTGCTGTATAAAATTACGTTGTAACAGTTATGCGACCAATAACATATAACTTTTCCAACAATCTTTTTTAAATCCTACGAGATATGTATTGGATTCAAAAATAAATAATAAGGTGACCAAATAATTACAAAGAAATAAATTTATCTCGGCGAACAATAGCCTGTACACATTCGCGATATATATATATGTTATATATTAAATAAATTCATATTTTACGCTTTTAAAGAATACATTTTTCATAAATATAGTCTCAATTATATTATAGAGTATTTGGACATTTATAATAATAAGTAGCTCGGAACAAAATGATTTTCCTAAGAATTGGACACCCTCACCAGGAATTGTAAACAAGTCGGAATTCAATTTATATTTATTGCTTGATATTCATTATGCTCTAATGTGATGCGATTAAAATGTACTACTCTAATGTCTCCAGTATTTACGTATAAATTAATAGCATAATTTTTATTTGCGTATACTGAGTATTTTTTGTTACACTAGCAAATCTATGCTTACATAATATTGCCGATTCTATACAAGAGAGACATAGATGTTACACTGCGTTTCTTTGCAAAGTTGCGACGTATTCACAGATTTGGCACAAAGTTAAAATATAATAACATTTAAATTATACATAGATCTCGTTTTATAGTACAAACGTTTTTCATTTGAGATTGCTTTGAGACGTGTACGTGACATTAAATATTCTGCTAATTTGATATAGTCTATATTACTCGTTCAAGGTGTCAAATATCTTCTAGAATATAAAACGTTAACGAGCATTTATTTGCCAACTTTTCCTAATTTGGTGTCAGTTTTCGGGTTAGCCGTTATACTTTGCACAGCGACTATTGTCTCATTGATTTTTGTTTGGAGATTCCTGAGATCTTGAATGTACAACAAGGAGAGACCTTTGGCGGCATTGTCCAACATCGCGTCGCCCATGTTAAAGCCAGGCCCAATAATCACTTTCGTTTGGGATTTACCCTTGGTGTTCAAGGCATTATTAAGTTGTTTAATCGCATCCGCGTTCAACTTGTTACACACGAGTTTGCTGCACGCTTGTAGCGTTACGAGATGATCAGAATGTTTCGGTACGTTCAGCAGCTTGGCTATCGAGTTAACTCCGTTCTTGAAAGCGTCACTATCAACTGAAAAAAGACATAAATGCGAGATTTAGATTATATTCTCACATATGACGTATCTCCCTGCATGAAATATTGTACGACGCAAGATATACTTACAATCTAAATTATCTAGAGGATTTGTGGACTTGATACTAGGCACTTTTACCTCTTTCTTGTCTTTTGCCTTACTCCCTACGACTTGCTGATATTTCTGGCCTGGTAAAATAAATTAATATTTTTAAATTCTATCAATATTTTATTGTTTATTAATTAGACAACTAAAACGATTGTTCAAACTTTACGAAATTCACAATTTATTGCAAATATGCCTTTTGATGTTTTAATTCCATCGTTTCAGATAAATCCTACTTACAGTCATCTTCAAACTCTAGCCAAATAGCGTATCCTATGAACCATTCTAACTGATCGATCTCGTTCTTGGTTATCGGACACTTGATGTCATTGCAGTACTTTTCGAAAGCGTTCGGCCATTCCGAGGAGGTGATGTCTCTCAATTTCTTGCGATCGTCTATGGTGTAATGACGTATCTTCTGATCTTCCAACCATATAATCACCTTCCTGAAGTGCTCAGTATCTGAAACGTTACAGTTCCTAAGAAGCTTCCTGTCCAAATAAGAAATATATGATGCAATAATCAGAATTTTTGCAACCGACGAATCAATCAGACAGCCAGATCTGTCGAGAACAGATTTTGAAAAAGTGTTTGCTACAAAAATGTGTGCCAGCAGAAACATGACGGAATCTATTAACAGAATATAATGGCAGATCGACCATGGAAATTGAACAAAATCTGCCGTTTCGTAACCATTTAAATGATGTATTTAAATATCGTAAAATTTTTCTGACATCGCATATAGGTTATGACATGTGTCGAGGAGTCACTCACTGTTTCCGTTGACTTTATCCCATTCCAAGTAGCCGAGCGCCCTTAATCTTCTCTCGAACATATTAATTACCCGCGGTGAGAGATCGGCGAACGCGCTTCCTAAGGAGTATCTTCGCAAGGTGAAAAATCGTGGTGGAGCAACGTCAACTCGTTCCCCGGTCGAGATGCGCGAAACCTAACCTATTTCGCGTGTGTGGCGTGCCAGTAGCTAGCAGGCGCCGCGGCCCGAAGGGGGCAGGTCGGGCGGCGCGAGCGGCGTACGCTCGTCTATCCGCCGCTCGCTTCACAGTTCACGTTCACGGCGTTCACGCTCACGCTGCCTGGCAAAGCAGGCAAAGTGGTGATTGTGGTGAACCGTCCAACGTCCACGGGGGTTGACGGGGGTATTGCGGAGGGACCAGGAGGGCCGCGCGAGGTGAGGCGAGGCGAGCGGAGCGAGAGAGTTGCGCGTGCGAAGTGCGCAGCGGGCACGCTCTCGCGTCCAGGAATCGCGGAGCGGAGAGCGGAGCGAAGATCGCATTCGCGGCACGGCACGGTGTGGGCACTGGGCCAGAGCGGGGCGAGTGGGGCAGCGCGGATGACAATGATGGCCGCCACCAGCGATGAACGGAGTGTTATGGAGCCTGGGAAGACGAATTCGGGGCAGAGCCAGCCCGTGGACCGGCTGAAGCTGCTCTACCCGATGGTAGACGAGGAGAAGACGCCGCTGCCGCGCTCCTGGAGCACCAAGGACAAGTACAGCTACATCGGCCTGTCGCAAAACAATCTTCGCGTTCACTACAAAGGTACGTGGGTAGCCCGTCAGCGCGCGCGACCTCCGCGCGCTCTCTCAGACCGCGACGACGATGCGCCTCCGTCGTCGCGGCGCGCTGCGCCGCGTCCTCGGCGACCGCGGGGGGGCCCCCCCTGCTGCCGCGGCCTGTCCGGACGCCCGTGCCCCTGCGGCCTCGTGTGCCCGTGGATCGGGCTGCTCCCGGGAGCAGGCACGGTCGATCGATTGAAAATGGCAGGGCGCTATTTCACCGTGTGTCAGCGACCTAAACAAAGGAATCAGCTGATCAGTCAGCCAGTCCCCCCGCGGTCGGGCCTCTACGCGTCGCTGCCGTCGTCGTCGTCGTCGTCATCGCCCCGCGGTCGATCCTCGCGGATGCCTCCTCGGCGAGGGACGCTTACGTCGGTTTCCGTCGATGCGTCTGGCAGGGAAAAGAAATGCCAGAGGGAGAGGGAGGGAGACAGGGAGATGCGTGGAGAGAGGAACCGAGAGAGAGAGACGAAACACGCAATGTCAATGACAGCCGACGTGAAAACGATACTCTCGTGCCGCGAGCTCGTCGCTCGATCAAATCCTCGCCTCGAATTTCCCCCCTCCGTCCGCGTCGAATTTCGCGTCGACATAGGTACGGGGTGTCTCGCTCTCTAAAATGTCAAAATTTAATAAAGATAGTCTCCAGAGTCCGAGAGGCAAACTACTATCTCTTTTTTTCTTAATATCGAGAAGATGACTAGGCGCGCAGATCTGAGGGTAAATCGAGTTTTCACAGCGGGGATCGCTAAATAAACAAAGAGCGCTCTCCGATTGAATTGCAGAAGCCGAAGCTGCTGCGTCAGCAACTCCGATACGGAGACCTGATCGCCGAGATATTCAATGGCGGAAAATGGAGAGACGCGCCGCGCGATGTTTAGTCACCGGATTATCTCGCTATCGGGAACCCCGATCTCTCCCGTCGGATCTCCTCGCGTCGAGGAGGCTGGTCATTAAAATTCGATAAAGCGCACCCGTGCACACGTCTTTCTCAGCGCGGAGCGCTCCGCGCATTCAAATCCCGTGGAGTTTCTTCTCTCCCTTGGAACGGGGCAAGGCAAGGCAAGGCAAGGCAAGGCTTCTTTTCTCTCGCATCGAGAGTCAACGATGCCAGAAATGGCGAGGGCTCTTTTTTCTCGCCTCTTTGCGCTCCCCCCTCGTTATATACAGCCCGTGCATCCTGGATTCCTCGGCGTGTGTGCCGCAAGCTCGGCCGCAACGTAACGTATACATATGATGGCAACGGCAACGACGACGGTGACGGCGGCACTTATCTACCTCCCTCGGTGCACGGAATAAGAAAAGTTAAAAGGCATTTAAAACGTAAATGCGCGCTGTATCGGCTCCGGGCCCGAGCGCTCACGCTCGACGAACGTGACGTGTTCGTGCAGCGAACGAAAATATTGTTTCTCCTTGATCCGCGCGTACGAAGATTGTTGGGTGGAAGCGAAGCGAGAGAGATAAACAATCGTCGCGCGTTTGTTCGATTACTTCGCGAGCGAATGATAATAATGCCGATGGGCAAATTTTCAACGGTATTTCCCCTTTTCTTTCGATCCGACAATTTCCCGATTTATATACGCGAGCTGATTTCTTTGTATTTATTTTACTAACGAGAATATAGAACGATAACGTCTGCATCGTCATGCATTTAATTGATTCGTGCGAGAAAAACGTCGATTTATGAAGCGAAATAAAAATTAGATTGTGTTTTTGTTTGTTTTGTAATGTATTATAAACAAATTAAACATTGGAGCGCAACTATTATTGACTATATGATAATATATAATATTATATTATAGTCAATAATAGTTAAGCTCCAATGTTCAATACATTATAAAATATCTAACTATTATTAACTATATTATTAACAGAATAAGGCTCGCTATAAATATAAATATAAATATATATATATATTTTTTTTCCATAAAAAGTATATAATACGGCAAAGTTATAACACGTATTACGAAAGTCAACGTGAAATCGTTAAAATTAGTTTGTCAGCATATGGATATCTTCAAAGGGATATTATCATTGTTCATAAGATAAATATTCGCCGAGTAGTATGATTAAGCAGTCGCGATCACTGTTAGAATTCTGACTATTGTGACAGGGAAAGCGTGAGCCGCTGAGAAGTTACAACGTTACAATACGCGGCAGACATGAGGCATAAATGCGCGCGTATATACTCGACCCTAGCCATACTGCACGTCGATAACATTCGTCGCTCGCGAATCCTTTAATTTAACTTCGATCGTCGCTTCTGAGGTTCCACGGTGCCGTAGAAACACGTCTTGGATCAGACAATTTCAGTTTGCAACACAAATATTTCAGCACTTCCAAGTTTTCAAATCGAAATTCCGTCAAAACAAATTCCACCTGAAATTAATTAGAAAATATTTTACTTGGCTTATGTGTTTTTACAGTTAAAGTACATTATGTGTGATTCATTGTATTTATTCATTATAATGCAAATTTGAAATTGTTAATTAACACTAGAACTACCGAAGATTAACCTATATATATATGTTTCAAAAGAATCAAAATTTAAAAAAAAGAGAAAATAAATTTATAAAATTAATTATGTGCATATTTCAATAAAAGTCAGAAAATTTCAGAAATTGTGATGCTTTAAAAATGAATAATTATTTCAAAAAAATGTCAAACAAGTCATTTTGACAATCATCTGCCAATAAAATAGAATAATTCTACATGCAGTAATAATCGTGAAATCATAAAAATATAAATGCAATTACGCTCAACTGCCACGCATTCGAGAACTCCTTGTATCATTTCGTTGCTAATCAACAGACGAAATTGTTGTTGCGAGCGTCCAGACCTGCCTGTTTACAGGTAAATCCGTGATGAAGCATTTCGTCGAGAAATTCGATGCTCGAGAATCGACCGCAGCCGTGGGCTCTCCAGGCTGTTGGTTGTGATCTGCTGCCGAAAGTGCCGAATGCAGATCTGTTTACAAATCCGCGATTCAGCGCAACGAACGAGTGCACGTGGCCTCCCTAGCATGGGAGTGCCTTGAGAAAGCGGAAGGCCGACGCGACGTCGTCACTCGCAATAGTGCATCTACCGTTAGCCGTTAACTCCTCTCGTTTTCCCCGCACGTGTACACGTATCGCTCTTTGATCCCGTAAACACGAGCCGACCGGACTTCGTCTTCGTCGCACTCCTCCTCAGGCACTTCCTTCGTCTTCCAGTCTCTCGAGTTTACGAGCTGACGATCATAAAATGCTCGTCTTTTGCGAAGCTCAACAGATTCAAAAGGCCGTGTCTGTAAACATTAATTATGCAGCGGAGTTAATTAGTTCAATCTGTTTCTTTCTCAAGGTATTGATCTGTCTCAAGGTATTCACCTTCCCAAAATTAAGAAAATGTTTCGAAAACGTATTTTATTGATCGTTTCGATTCTCTAAGCTTATTATTAATTTATTATTAATTTTTATAATCATTATTGCGATAACTTATCTAATTATTTAACACAGAAATCAAAGATAAAAGCTTTCTTTTCCTTTTTATATCCTTTATACTTTATATCGATAAAATAGCATGTCGCATATTACGCGTATTCATTAATATTCAACTACTTATTTACATATCAAAACTGATTTATATTTACTCATGCAAATGAATATATTCCAATTCTATGCGCGAAATAATGCGTCGTTACATTATTATCTATATATTATTTTACAAAATAAATTCTGGTATTCGCGCAAGAGTAGGTACCTCGTTCTTTGTTTCAAAATGAACCAGATATTGAGATATCAGAGAAACATACCCGGCCCATACTGACGCTGATATTACGTCAAACGGTATTACGTGATTACAACAGCGTTCCTGGAGACCGTCGTTTGCACACAAAAAAAAGAGGATTCTTTGTTTTATCCTCCGTCGCTTTAATGCCTCGACAGAAGTTTCCGAAAGCTATATAAATAATGCTCGGAGCAGACAGATACGGGATAGATACGTATTACGTTGTGTAAGGGTGGGAGACATGCGACCAACACTTGGAAACTCATAGATCACGGATCGTGGATGAGCTTGTAACGTTGCATCGATGTGCCGCGCGGCGATGACCTAATGCCCTACTTACATCTGCCTAGGTAAATCATGTCTTTGTGTGAATCAATTTGTAGCTTCGTGACGTACGCAGTTTTCACGGCGGTGGCAATTTTTCGCGTTAATTTCGCTCAGACTGTAAGAAAGACGTTAACGTCGAAAATTACAACGGAAAGTCGCGCAATAATAATTCAAAGACTTAAACTTCAAATCGCCGACAAATCAACGTTCGATTTTGTTGAGAAATGTACACCTGCATAATAATATCCCGAGAATATACCCGTGTATCGCGCGCGACTGCGATATCTCGTTACATAAGCGTGCGCCGAAGGTCCTCTACTTATGTTAACATTTTCCACAGGCGAAAGTTGCTGCCCAAAGTATGTATTGTTTATCGCCATCGCGCGCCGGCATCACCGTGACGCACCGAAAATATATCGTTCGCGTGACGACTTACGATGCGTAAAATTAAAAGAAAAGAGAAAAAAAAAACAACCCTGACCATTTCACTCGCGGCGACTTCGGCGTTTCTCTAGATCACGCCGCTTTTCCTCGTGTAGGCGCTAATGTATGCAGCTTGAAATCAATATTTCACGTTGTATCCAAGGCACATAGCGTATCTCGAAGGTGACCATAGTTCTCGCTTAACTTTATCTTGACACGTAGACTTACGTGTTCAGCCAATTTGATTAAACGTGCTCCAGCGAGCGCGTTACAAATAGAGAAAAATATATAGACATGTAAGATATTGGATTCTCCTTCCTTCTCAAGAATATATTTCCAATTTTAAGTCCATCTCTTTACCGTCACCTTCATTCCCCTTTTCTATTCCATTCATAGATTTTTTTTTAGTGTAATTGATGGAAGTCTGCAGCTTTCAAAACTAGAATTCCTGAAAACATTTAAAAGAATTTAAACAATTAACACTTAAAATGATAAAATAAAAATGAAAAAATAAGGATTGTATTTAATTTTCATGAAATTTCTGGATAGTATCTTAAGTAAAATATGAAGTATTTATTTTTTATGATAATCTTACTTTTACATGCACAATAACAATAAAAATAGGCTTACATATAAAAAAAATAGTACGAGAAATAATTTTTGCAATTATATTTGATAAATCTCTTCCGTATACTCTAACATAATTTGATAACTACACGTTATCCTACAGAATGCTGGAGGAGTAGGGGGGAAGATATGTATGAACGTATGGTATTCGTCCTTGCATCTCTCCGTCATTGCACGACGGCCTTGGTTTTAATCTCAAGCAGCAGATACATCCCACTCGCCAAATGTGTCTTCCTCTCTCCGTCCATCCATCTCTGTCTCTCTATTTTTAATATGTTTGCCCTTGTAACTGAAATTCTCGTACGATACAAGATACCTATAGTCTTCGGATTCACCGATTCCTTTAAAGAGAGTCGGGGCCGTACTCTTATTCCAGGTTACGGCAAAACCCACAAAGACGCTGCCAGTGTTCGCACAACGCACTCGATACCGGCTGCCTGCGGCCTGTACTACTTCGAGGTGAAGATCGTGAGCAAGGGACGCGACGGTTACATGGGCATCGGCCTCTCTGCCTCAGGCGTCAACGTAAATAGACTTCCCGGTTGGGACAAGCATTCATACGGTTACCACGGCGACGACGGCCACAGTTTCTGCTCAAGCGGCACCGGGCAACCTTACGGCCCGACCTTCACCACCGGCGACGTGATCGGCTGCGGTGTAAATCTCGTTGACAACACCGCCTTCTACACGAAGAATGGCCATCACTTGGGCATCGCCTTCACGGACCTTCCTGTAAGCCATTCACCGCATCAATAATATAAACGGGAGAAAAAAAAAATAGTACTTTGTTCCGAAAGGGACAGGGGTAAAAAACGGAGAAAAAGGGATCAAATGTCCTAAATCCCATGAGAACACAGGCAATTTCTCTCTTTCTCTCCGCACCTTTCATTCTTTCATAAATTTCAGTTATATACATTATACATTAATTTCTTCCCTCTGTTTCCTTCTTTTTTCATGTCTTTTCTTCGCGCACGGGAACTTATTTGTATATTATTTATCAAGATCTTTGACAAACTTCACAAATACAGGTCTCAAATCATTTTGTAATAAAAAGTATAGATTTTGAAATTTTCCTGATATTGATAAAGTGGCGGAAATTGATGTATATTACCGAATCGTGTATCGTTCGTGTATTAGATATGATGGAGCGAAATTCTACCTAAAATTCGCTTTCGCAGCCCAATCTCTTTCCGACGGTCGGTCTGCAGACTCCAGGCGAGGTGGTGGACGCAAACTTCGGACAGTTGCCGTTTGTCTTCGACATCGGGGACATGATCAACGAACTGCGCGTACGAACGAGATTACAGATCATAAACTATCCTACGCCAGACCACGGCCAGGGGCAGTGGCAGGCGATTCTTCACAGGTACATATACGACCAGAAAGCGAGACGGGGACCGGGTGCGTGATTCCACTCCCTTCGTGGTTGCTTTTGCTCCTCCTTCGTTTGTCATTGTTGTCCGTTAAGATCCTCCTTGATTTGCGAGAGTTCTTCCCAAACGCTTGCGCGGATAAATCGAGGAAGTTAGCGGGGAAAAAAATCGCCACGGACCAATGTTCGCGGTATCTCTCGAGAGTTAACGAAGCTATGTACGAATTCGACAGAATGGTGTGTACGTATCTCGTCCATCATGGGTATCTCGACAGCGCCGAGGCATTCGCCAGCAGCACGGGTCAGGTGTTCGAGGAGGATTACAACTCGATCAAAAATCGACAGAGTAGGTATTTGCTCGTCGTCGCCCATTCGGGGTTGTCACTCTTCCGAAAGCAGCTGAAACACCAAGAGAGAATAATAAATAAATGCGACGAAGTTACAAATATATGATACAAGTATTTACCGCACTTAGAAATTTGAGGAAGAATGATGACTCCGCTTGTCGATTATTAAGCTCGCATTTTTACACTGTGATTCGACAATGATTTACAGGGGTTATAAAGTTGATATTGTCTGGTCGTATCGGTGAAGCGATAGACACGACAAATCGGTTATACCCTGGTCTTCTCGACCGGGATCCGGACCTGCTGTTCGCGCTCAAGTGTCGCCAATTTGTGGAAATGGTGAACGGCAGCGACTCGGAGGTCTGTCAGAACGGCAACCCCAATCAGACCAGTGTGATACAATCGACCAAAGCGTACGTGAAGTCCGCAAACCCGGCCGGTACCGTGGAAGAGATGAATATCAATAATACGATAAACGGCACCAGCCCACAGTTCGTCAACGGTCAGATAGAAGATGACGTAGAAATGGAGGAAACCAGCGTCACCGGCGTGAACGGTATCAAGAACAGTAACGGGTATCAGAATGGTAATCTGGACTCGAATGGGTACAAGTGTCAAAATGGGGAAGATGTAGATATGGGTGAGATCTCAATATAGTTGATATCACCAATAGTTTGAGAATAGATTATCTTCTAGATAAAACTAGATAAAATTAAATCAATGTCTTACGAATTAGACAGTAGATGAACGAAAATAACGAGTGAGATAGTTAAATAAATTTATAGATTTAACGTTGTTGAATAGATGCGCGTAATAAGTTTAATTATGGTCCTTTATAAATTGTCTAATAAATGGCCTGTTTGTCTACTGTCGGTTTACATTTATCGAATAGAACGTAGTTCTTAGAATAGACAAATATTTGCAGAAATCGACAACAGTGCCAATCAGAGTCAGCAGCAGAGCAGTAACATCGTCGATGTGACTGTGACATGTAACAAAAGCAACAAGAAGCAATTGTGCGGTGGTAACAAGCAGGCGATCGAGAAAATGTTGGAATTCGGCAAACAGTTGTACTCGCAGTCGGTGCATCTGAGACAGCAGTACGGAAAGAACGAGAGCAATAAGAAGATGCTGCAGGACGCTTTCAGTTTGTTAGCGTACTCCAATCCGTGGAATTCGCCAGTTGGCTGGCAACTGAATCCTCAAGAAAGAGAAACGGTCTGCGCCAGACTGAATTCTGCTATTCTTGGTAAGAGAACAAGCATGTTTTCGCAATGACCTGAAAAAAAGACGGTATGTTTGATGTCTGTGGACCAAATTGCTCTGCAAGAAGAAATGAAATGAAATTACTTTTAAATTTGTTATCATTAATTAATGATTTTATTTTATTATCTTATTATTTATTTGTATCTTTTTAAATTCTATTCCATCACTCAACTACGAGCAATCGAGTTCGAGCAATTACGGCAATTCTAGAGGATTGAATCAGAATTTTGATTGTCAATGTAATTGACAATGATTGTCAATCTAACGTTGCGATTATTATGATTAACAGAGTCTAGTAACTTATCCCGTCGGCCGCCGTTGGAAGTCGCAGCATCCCATGCTAGGGAGCTCGTTCGCTTGATGTCGGCTAATGGCCTAGGGGCCTGCGGATTTGCAGTAGTAGATAATATTATCCAATATTGACGGTGCCTACCTCTGCTGCCACGTCCGCCTCTTCTACCAGTGCGAGTATGGTGAGTAATATTCGTTTGCATTCGCGCGAACAAGATCGCGAAATCACCCGGATTGATTTATCGAAAAAGTACGCTCGCACATCTGTCTCTGCCGAGAATGAGGCATGTACGAATGATTGACGATAAGAGCCGGTCGTCTAAAGAAGAGGAGAAGTAACGCGAGTTTTATAATTCCCGTGTTAATGAGATTTAGTTTGATTAAAGAACAATATGTCGTGAAAAATCTCTCGAAATAAATTTATAAAAAAAAATATTTTAGAAGTGACATAAATCTTTCTTCTGTAGAATAAAATGTTTAAGGAGTGAACTCTCTTCTAGGTAAATAACGCGTATTTTCCTTTTTATCTAGGTATGGAAACTCCATACAAAGAAAGATTAAGGTAGGAAGTGCTCCGTGCACTACAGTTTGAAAATTGTTTCGGTACCAAGCGCGGCGATTCCATCCGTTATTATAGTACTTACCATGTCTTTCGTATCTCTCTGATATGCATGTGAATCTTCTCGGTCGCAAAAAACACTGAGAGAAGGAATCTTGTAGGATGCAGAGGCGGAACGTGGAGCAGATTGTTCTGTTAACGCAGCAACATCGCGATGTCGCGTGCCTCTTCAGCTAGAGCAGCCGGATTCATCGGTGCCTTGGCTCGATCTCACACCACTGACACGAACATACAAGGTGAACGCTCAGACCTGCCAGCCAAAATGACACCTCATGAATTTTTAGCTTAAATCGGATGGACGGTCACTTTGGATAACTACTACGCCGACCAAGAACGAGAAGCGGCAGTTGACGATGCTGATCCCCCGTTCCCGGTGGTCGACCGCACATTGTACCGTGATCGGCCATGTCACGTTTTTGACATTGTTGTGACTATTTATATGATTTTCTGTATCCTTTTACTTTTTTTTCTCCCCTTTTTACTTTCTTTTGTTTTTTTTTAACCGACGCCAATACTTTGTTTTACGATCCACTCGGATGTTCATCGCGGCTAGCGCGTTACCTGGATGTACGCGCGCGACGGTGTCGAGACGAATGTCTCGTTGATAACCGCGATAATTTCGCGTATCGTTAGTTAATAGCCGCAAGCATTGTGCAATATGACGATTCCACGACGCAATAGGAGAGAGAAGAACCATTGTTGTTGGTGACGAACGGAAGTGGTGGTCGTTTCATGCGAAAGTGACGTTACTGTGATGCTGTCGTTCGTATCGTCATGCAGCCGAGATTCCCGCGTTAGCTCGCGTATCGCGCGGCACACCCGGAGGGTAACGTGTAATCAAATTAATTTGCATTTAAAACGCGAGTTGTGTCCAGGCGTATTTAATAACGGAAAAAATCAATCAAACATCCAAATCTGACTAGATGTAGTCGAAATTCGCTGATGGTTAGGAGGGGGGAGGATGGGGAGGAGTAATAAACGTTATACCTTGCGCTCTGTTCGCTTCGATAAAAGGAAAACGGAAAGAAATTCACCGCACGAGCCGAACTAATCTTCCGCAGTTTTAACGATTCTATTTAATTTTTCGCTTAACGCATCCTAACGATAGAAAATACTTTCTTCCTTGATATTATTTTGACGAATCGGCGCGAAGATTACTCTTTGTATTTTGATTTTCGTAATTACTCTGGGAGCGGCGGAAGCATGTTCATTTTAGAGATGGATGACGTCTTACGTTTATATAAATAGTTGCGAAAAACAAAAAAAATCTGTAAACTTAACTAAGAAACGATCTTGTACTCTATATTAAGTAATTGTTTTTTATATGCGACATAGTATATTATTATATTATATATATTATTAAAGAAGAAAAAAAAGAAGAAATCACAAATAAGAAAAATCGTATGCAGCTAGGCGTAAGCGTGCGTTTAAATACAATAATTTACTACATATACTATATTAATTAAAATAGAATTACTCGAATTAAAATGATTTTTAGTGTTATTGTTTTATGTACTATAGATAGAGCTATAATATGAATATGTGCGAATACAGCAATGATTTGGCCAAGATGGTTTATAAGTCATTTTGTTTCACGTCGCACATGTTGTTGTTATCGCGATTATCCCGTCAGGATCTTCGTGTAAATTCACCTAAAAAAAAAAACGATCTATTGTACAAGCCGGTCGAAATTGATTTTCGGGACTGATCGTCATTGTTGTTTCGTGATCTGTTAGAGCATTCGTTTTTGTTACGCGACCGGCGATACATTTGACGATAAAAACCTGCTCATTTTTGTATCGGATTATTCATCGAGAGACCTGCTCAGTAGAATCGCCGGCGTCCTTGTCCCTGGACACTTTCGTTTGTGCACCCATCCAGTCGTTGGCTCCCGAACGTCGTTTTGCCCCTTGCCTGCCTTCTAAGTCTTTCGACGATATTTTCAAAGTGCATATATTTTAGGTAATAAATGATACATTGTAATATACGTATATACATACATATATGTGCCTATTTAACGTAACTTTATTTTCGTTCTCGCTTGATTAACGCTCACGCAAGCAAACACGTGCGTTTACCTGCGTAATACGTTCGACGCGCACGGTGTCACGCCGCTTTTCCGTTTCTCCTCCGAAGATCGTCAGCCTGGCGCGCCAAGAAAAGGCTGGTCGTTGGTATCGTGTCGGTATTCTTGTATCACGCACGTCCGCGATGAAGCGCAGAGGGGGATGATGTTTCCCTCATGTCCGTAACGAGAGGGATAAAATGCATATGCGTGCGTAGGGTATGCACCAATCACGTCGTTCACGTCGAAAGGTAGTAAATGTTCACTCGATGGACTTCCTCGAGGTCTTCTCTCACTCAAGCGACTCCTGCACAAGATGTTGTTTAGCTAGCGTTGTACGACAGCGGTGACGTTTTAAATAGGGAAGCGGCAAACACTTTCTCGCTTTTATCTTTAACTTTCGAAGGGACTGTTCGCACTTGAAACGCGATCGCACACGCACGCGCGCGTATACTCCCCCCCCCCCCAAAAGGGATAACGTCGGCGGCAATCCCAGCTCTGTTCTCCAGGCTTCCGCACGACGAAGATAAAATGTCGCGACGAAAATTAATTCTCATCGATTAACCCTTATCCGGGAGGTCCATTTTCTAAAGGCAAACGGGTAAACGTATATTTTTTCTCTCTAAGAGTCTCGTAAAAAAAAAGATATATACACGTATATAAGATATATTTATCTTTATATAATCAAAGACTACATGTATAAACTTACGAAGTTAGAGGAGACATATTTTTAGGGGGTAACTTTAAATTTCGAGGAATTGAGAGCTTGCCCGGATACGAGTTAAATGCTGTTCAATTAATTGACTTTAAGCACGGAATGTGTTGTGAATTCGTAATACTTTGTTTCGCGTCGCATAAAAGAGTCCCACAAGCTTGACGATACTCATTTATGTGCGTATGTACGTGCGCACGTGCGTGTGCGTATATGTACACAGTAAATATATATATATAAATATTAAATATATATCTATGCTACGCTCTTTTTTTTTTATATATATGACAATGTAATTGTAGTTCTCATGTACGAGAGTACGAAGTATATCTTGGATCCAGTTTTCGGGGGAAAACCGCAGTGGCGACGGCCATCGAATTAGTTATTTCTAAACTCTGAGTATGTTGAAAACGTATTTTAACAATAGAAAACGTTATTTTTATACGTGTACGACGTAGTTGTATCAAATGAAGCTGCGTGTGTAAACGAGAACATCGTGAACGTGTTACAACATGTGTAGAAAAAAACATATGCGGGGGGGGGGGGGGAACAAAAAGAAATATTTCAAACATTTTGTCGTCGCTATAAGTTCTCCGCTGTTAGGAGCTGATGTGCAGGGTGATTCGGGGAGCGGGTCTGCGCGCGCGCGCGCGCGCGCCGGCGAAACACTCTGTATCCACGAATAAAACCAAATCGAAAGTTCATCCTGTCAACGTGTTTTTTAGCAATATATTATGTAACAACGAGGAGGAGAAGGGAACGAGAGAGGAGGGGAGCGAGAACTCCCTGCGGCGCGTAGACGATAAGAGCGACGTGCGATATTCCGGAAAATAATAGCATATAACGACGATCAAGGCTGCTGTGCACGTCTCTTCTTTTTTTTTTCTCTCTCTTTTTTTCTGTCTTACTGATTAAACGTAGCGGTATCGTATCGTTTTTTTTTTCGCGTGGCTCTTGTAGAGCGAATCCCCCGGCCTCTCGAATCGCGGCGGCTTCGTGGCACGGGGGGGGGAGGTGTGCCCACCTACCCTCGGCTACCCTTATAAAGCTTTCGATTTCGATTACGGCGGCACAGGCTGTGCTTCTGACATTTCAGAGACCCGAGTGTGTAACACGCCGAGTAACCGTACGGTGTAAATAAGTAAAGCACACGCGAGCGGCTTGACGGAGCGACGGAGGCGTCCCTTAAACGCGGGGATCGAAGTTGGTGTCTAATTTTGACGTGGCTCGAGCGTGGACGTGGCCTGATTCGGCGATTGTTCACGGTCCACTCTGTCCCGGAGGGCTTTAAATTGCCAAATCCATATCTTTCTCGCTTAAATGAGATAATGGAAATGATCGCGGATCAAGCTGGCCGCGCTCGGTGGATCGAGCCGAGTGAAATTTTAATCGCGTTTGGTCCCTACTTCGAGCGACGTGCAATTAAGGTAAAAAAAAAAAAAAAAAAAGAAAAAGAAAAACAAATCGATTTATTAGAGATCGAGGACGGAAATCCGCCAAATGTACGATTTTTATTGTGTAAGGCAGCATTGTACGATTTTACGCGATTATTAAAATACGAATACCATTCGCGCGCTACCAGCGATTACGTTTATAGAGTCGTTATCGGATTATCCTGTAATAAAGCAAGCTGTATATCCCTTACTTGTGCGAGCTGCGTAAATCATTGCGTGCGTCATTCGGGTTGAGATGATCTTAGGATATGTTGTATTCTTACTTCGGTACACTCTAATGTCTCGTGATATGTGAAATTCAAAGGCGATGATCGATCGTCGTCGCGGCGCGTAAGTTATAATGTGTTAAGGTAAGTCTGACTATTTCTTTATCTTTGTAGGGGCAATTTTGTAAAACATTTTTGTCGAGTTATTAGCAATAAAAAAAATGATTGTGTATCACGAGGAGTATAAATTTTTTAGTGTCTTGTGTGAAAAGATGTATCTCAATGATTTTTTCTGCGTGACATTTCCTCTCTCGTCGTTCGAGACCTTTTAGATTCAATTAATTGATTCATGTCCATCTGTTTCTGTACGCTGTTGAATTCGTATAGTGTCAAATTATATATTCAATTGGTGTCATTTTTAATTTTAACCATTCCAATAGGTCGCCAATACTGCTAGTCAATGTGTCGTTAATTAATTTATCTAAAACAATGTTAATTTAACTAACAGTAAATCAATGGAGTTAAAATAATATTGTTTTGTGTAATTAAAATAATAAATTTAGACACACACGCATAGTAGTTGAAAGTAACAAAATGTTATTTAATTCAATTCAGGGTATTGGTTTAAATTTCATTGTTTAATATTTAACAGTGTAGATAAACCACAGCTAATTATAAAATCCAGCTCTCTCTGCAATACCAAAAGTAAAAGCACTACATTGTTAAATTCGTACTGTTAAATTATATTCAATTTAAGTTATTTTTAATTATTCTTATAGGTCGTTACTGCTCCTACTCAATATGTTAATTTAACAATTTTAACTAAATCAATGGAGTTAAAATTCGAGTTTTCTGAAAAGGGAATGAAAAGGGAACTTTCTACCCAGATAAAATAAAGGGTATATCGAAGCCTAATAATTGTGATAATTTTATTTCAATATCGCTGAAATGTCGTTTGCACGGCCAATCTAATAAAAATGAATGAAAGCATAAAGCGTAGCGGCCAAAAAACACGTAATGCGCCCCGAGCTACCCCTCGAGCTGGGGGGGAGCGGCGTCGCGACGCCGTGTGCCATTAGATGTCGCCAGGACGACGTTTTCGAGACCGGGGTCAGGGGTCGAGCGATCGCCGGTCGTCTCTCGACGCTTCTCGTCTCGTCGCGTCGGGGCACTCGGGGGCCGGCTGGTCCCGGGATCGATCGACGTCCCCTCCGCCGCGGCGTGGCGGCGGTGGCGGTAGCGGCGGCGGTGGCGGCGGCGGCGGCGGCGGCGGCGACGGAGTCGGGTGGGGCGAGAGGTCGCCCCGATCGACGCTCGTACTCCGCCGCCAGTATGCGTCCAGCTCGTCGCCGCTGTCAAGACAAGTGCGACTTTCGCGGAGCACACAGCTGCCGGGGATCCCGCGGGTTTTAATCCCCCATCCGAGATTCCGGGATAACGCGCGAGCGAGCGAGCCCCCCCTCCTCCCCCCCTCGGTCGTTACACACGGGACACGGGACTCCGGGAGAGCGAGCCAAGGGCGCGGAGCGCCCTGTTCTCCCCCTCGAGCGTTCCCCCGTTTTCTTTCACGCGGAAAAGGTGACGGGCGACGGAGTCGCGGGGGTCGCGCGAGTTTTCACGCGGGTCGCATCCTCGGCGGAGACTGTAGCCGCCGCCGGCAGCCGCCGCCGTCGTCGTCGTCGTCGCCGTCATCCGATCTCTCCTCGCGATCGGTCGCCGTCGCCGTCGCCGTCGCCGTCGTTATCGACGTCGACGTCATTCGGTCGCGAGCAACCGAGACACCCGGCGCGCCGAGGTGCCGCGGAGCCGACGCGCTCGGTCGGAATCGGCGCCCCTCGTCTGAGAGCGAACGGGAGGACGAAACGCGGACGGACGTAGAAACGTAGACGGAGAGCCGTCAGAGGCCGGAGGGAAAGCGGCCGCCGCCGCCGCCACCGCCGCCGCCGCCGCCGCCGACGGAGAGCGAGAGACGACGCGATAACGAGCCGTATCTGTCGCTCGCGCATACGCACGCCTCGCTCGCTCGCTCGCTCGCTCTCGCGCCGCGAGTGCTCGCCGTCAGCATCATCATCGTCGCCGTCGCCGTCGCCGTTGTCGCTGCCGGGTCGACGAGGGTCCCTCTCTCTCTCTCTCGCGCGCGGCTCGCGAGCCTCGCCTAAGCCGCTCCTCCTCCCGGATCCCGGTCGGGCCGAGCGAGAACGGGACCGCCGACCGTGCTCCTGCTGGAAGCCGTTCTCCCGGAATATCGATCAAATAGCCCGAACCAAGTGAAAAACTACTCCGGGAAGAACGGGGGAGAGAGAGAGAGAGAGAGAAACAGAAAAAAGGGTGTCGGTGGTACAGAGAAGACAAAAAGACAGAGAGAGAGAGAGAGAGAGAGAGAGACGGCGAGAGAATCCCGACGTCACTCCAGGATACGCGTAAGGAGGTGCGTAACACGTACGCGGTTTCGATTCGTATCGACGGATCTCGCCGGGGAGAGCGCCCGTTTGTGCGTGCGCTCGCGGTGTCACCGTCGAGAGCTACCCCTGGCGAGAGCTGCTCCGTGAGAGGGAGAGAGAAAAGGGGCCGAGAGGCGGAGAGAGAGAAAGAGAGAGAGAGAGGGCGGGGGTTCTTTCGGAATACGCGCGACCGCTGCACACTGACGCGCTCGATTCACCCCGTTAACTGCTAGGGGGTGAAAATTGAAGAAAAAAAAAGGAAAAGGGTGCTTCGAAAGTGCGAAACGTACTTGCTCGTCTCGCGATAAGAGTTCGATAAAGGCAGTTGGCGGATTAACCGAGCGCGAGTCGTACGTAGGCACTTTATCGTTGTTTAATTACTTCCCCTTGTTTTTGTCCGAACGATAATTATCGTTCGGACAAAACAATTAACAATTAACAATTAACAATTAACAATTATAATTGTTCGGGACAGTAAATGTATTGTAATAGCAATTCAAATTATACGATCGCCTATTGATGCCTTTCGAAAAGATTCGTTCAGTTTTAGAATGGTGTTCAATGGTGACTTAATAAAAGGATTGAAAATTATTTAATCTGGTTTATTTGGTATCCGCATCTTAAAGGGGACAGTACTAGAAACAATGGCGATCTGTCTTTTCTCTCGAGGGGGATACGAGTCTTTTCAGGATCAGTGAAGGAAGTAATTACGGTTTCTTCGAGGTACTTGCGCTTTAAAAAATTTAAAGGCTCTTGTAATTGCTTACATTTGCTTACATTTTGTTCGTGTGTTTAGCTATCGCGTGTTCTCCGTACGAAAAATATATCGATGGAAAGAGCATGTAACGAGATAAACGACCGAACAATTTCATTTTATGATTTCAAGCTCCAGCTCGCTGCGCGGAACGTATATATTGGCGAGTAGCGCGATACGTCGCTCACGATACGCGATAAAATTGTGCGTGCAATATACGCGATACACGTGGGTCAACGTGTTTTCGTCCAAGTCACGGAGGAGGGATATTTCCAGTCTCCGGGACGTAAAAAGGAAATACGATTTCTCGATAAAGCGCAACGGCGATTCTTGCAGAACGTATTTTAATTTCCCCTTCGCCTTACGTACGCGAGATGAAGCGTCTGTTTGCATTTTTTTAATGCGGTTTTAGGTTTCAGATGCAATCGGGAATATCATCGCGTGGCCATAATCAATAGAAAGTTCGCGCCGTATCGCTGTTGGCGTTAAATCGTTCGGAAAAATAATCACGGCTAAATTATCGGAAAGATCCTTACCGGAACATTTTCGAAATTTATAATAAATGTGATTTTATGCCGCTTTTATCTCCTGGTGATTAATCGATGTTGTCAGTCAGGGATCTAATTTCAATTATTTGTGACACTAAATGACTTTAATAGAAATAACTATATTCTCTCTCTTTCTCTCTCTCTCTTGTAACATTAAACACGATAAATAATTATATTTCTGTAACATAAATAATGAATTAAGATTTTTCACCGCAATATATAGAATTGAATTAAAAGGTTCGTCTTACAGCGTTTTCAAAATAGATATTACGATGGCAAGAGCGCTATTAATTATTCAGAAATTACGTGAAAAGAAACGCGGAAAAAGAAGTTTGCAATTAAGAGCCACTTGTGCATTTGCTTGAGGACTCGTGCCCTTTCTTTCCTGCCGCATTAAAACTACTGCGCGCTACTGAACGCGAAAGAACCGTTCGAAGTTGTGTGGGCGATAAAAAGTCTACGTTACGAAATGAAATATTCTGTGTATCGCTGTGTTTCGGGTTGAGTAACTTTAAATAACGATCTAATCGTTCAGAATAAAATAAAATATATTCGTAATAAGTAAGAACAGAATTTCGGCTAATGTTGGAAGTTTACTTCGCGTACCGCGAGAGATCCTTTTCGTGTTACATTAATTATTAACTAAAAGGCAAGAGGGGTGGACGGAAATAAAAGGCCGGAGATGAAACCGCGAGGAACTCGACGAATCGAAGATCCTATAGGATTTGCCGGCTCCCGTCCGACTAAATTTTTTTTTCCGCGAGTCACGTCTGTGCTTAACGTATTTTAGCCTTACTATGCCGGCGATGGTATTTTATGAAGCGCGACGCGTATCGCTTCCATTATATCAGGTCGTTGCATTTTATTGATCGTACGCCGGTGTGTTTCCACGTAATGCCGTGCTTGCGAAGATGTACGTGCAATCCGACAAACGAATAAACCATGGACATTCCCCCGGCTTCGCGGCTGGGTTTTCCCGCTAGTTAAAAATTCAGCTGTCGCGCAACCGGAACGATCTCGATGAGCTTCGATTTCGCGGTGGTGTATACACACCGTGCGCCCCAGTGAGAGCCGGCGAAAAGCCAACGGCGTTGTTATTAAAATTGTTTGCGGAGACATGATACTTTTAAGGCAAACCGTTTTATACCCTCGTTCCGAAGCGGAACAAAGGTATCGATATCTTATTGAGTTTATACACCCAGATTCCGAGGGCGATGAAATCATTTCTTTGATCGTGCAATTTTTCAAATGTTGTTTTTAACAGTGTTGCAATTTTGTTGCAATTTTGTTGCAATTTGAATTTTTGTTATTTTTTGCACATTCGGTATTTTAATGTTTTCGACGTCACTTTACTTGAAATATTCGCGTTGTGGAAGTTGATAAATTATTTTTATTTTGCTAAGAGAAATTTACGATTTAATTTATTGTTAATAGCGTTATTAGCGCTTTATAAGATTTTCAGATTTCAACACATTTTGTTTTGATGCATGAAAATTATACAATCATCTTTATTAAATTGCCGAGCGATCGCTGTCTGAATCTAATTGCAATTAAATCGAGAATCTAATTTAGCATTTTGCTTTTCACTCTTTCCACTCCACGGTTAAGTTAGGTTTGTTCTCGGAAACTGGGGAAGGAAACTTGGATTGAGTTTTCTTAAATAGCTCGTCAAGGCCCACAATTTCATTTCTGTTTCGTTATAATTCGTCGTCTTTCTACGCAACGACATTCCACTGCGAGTTAAAACTAGGCTGACTGAACGTGAACCTATTCCACTATCACGTCTAACCAACCGAGAATTATTCTACTGGTTATTTACAAGCTAAATAAAATTATATAATAGTATTTTTTAAAGAATTCTCTTTATAGGAATCTTTTTACAGGAATATATATATATATTGTTCTTTTTTTCGGAATTCAAGTATGTAATATTTTCAGGCCCTTTTTTTTATGTGCCTGGGTCAACTACAAAACACGTCTTTATTTAACAATATAAAAATAATATCGATGAAAGAGGGGTTGCGAGTTTGGTCTATTTTGATTTGTCATTTTCTCTTTCATTATTGTGAAACTCGATCTTTCATTTACTATGGCTAATGACATTAGATCGGATTCACGCTCGGTGACAAGGTCTTAAATCACATCGAGTGCGGTTACGATACGCCAGCCTAATAAAATTATTACCCGGCTCGCGCCGAGGAATAATAACGAGATACGACGAACAACGACGTTATCAGCGACGATTGGTCGAGAACCTTTCAACGTATCAAACACGGGCGATCTGCCAAGTCGTGATCGTATACTTGGCTGGAAAAGCGAAAACGAGTGTTGTCTGTTTCTTCCTCGTATTTCTCGGCGTAAACATACGTTTGTAGTTGAGACAAAAGTTGGTTAAACGATGCCGATATCGGCGATCTAATCCGAAGACTCGGTTACACGTAATCAATTATTCTAATCGTTAATGAATCGCATGTAACAATACGCGATACAGAATCAACTGTTATTTTTCTAATTTAGTTTGGTTTTATATTGAAAATATATCCGCGATATATATATATATATATATATATATATATATATATCTGAGACTCGGAATAAATTTTTTTAACGTCAAAGCGTAAAATTTTTTAAAAATCTATTATGCGTCTTCCAATTCATGCCGTACACTGTTAAATATGAAGAATAAAAATTAAACCAATACCTTGAGTTAAATAACATTTGGTTATTTTTAACTATTGTGTGTCGAAATTTATTATTTTAACAATAAAATAAATAAAAAAAATATTATTTTAACTTCATTAGTTTAGTTAAATTAACTACATATTGAGTAGGAGTAGTGGTGACATAGAAATAGTTAAAAATAACTCAAATTGAATATAATTTGACACTACGAATTTAACAGTGTAGCGCATTTTGCTGCATATTGGAAAATTTGGGCAGATCGGTATATACATTCGAGTTATTGACGAAGCCTTGTGCTTCTCGGGCAAGATAATGGGATTTATCTGATTACTCCCTTTCTGCTTGCAGGCGTAGCTGAATCGCGCGGCTAAATCGGCGCAAGTGTGGCGGTGGTTGGGGTCGCGTACGGGTGGCTGCGGTCGCCCAGGTAGTTAGGGGACCACTCGGTGCCGGTTGCCGCCAGTAAGGTTGCCATCGGTGACGACGAAGACGAAGACGACGAAGACGAGGACGAGGAGGAGGACGGCGGTGGTGGTGGCGGAGGAGGAGGAGGAGGAGGCGGCGGCGGAGGAGACGGTGAAGCCGGTGAAGGAGGTAGTGCCGGTGACGGTAGTGGTGTCAGTGGTATCGGTGGCGAAAGTGTTTACGGTGGTTGTGGTGACGGTGGTGGTATCGGTTGTTGCGGTGACGACGGCGACGGCCGCGGCCGCGGCAAGTGCAAAGTGCGACGAGGAGGACGGGATTAACGAGGCGGAGGAGAGAAGAGGGAGGTGGTGGTGGTGGAGGAGAAGAAGTTGCGCCGGGAGGTCGTTTCACCCTCTTCGGGGCGACGGGGCCGTTACCTGGCCGCGCCGTTTAGCAGCCGCTGGTGAGAGAGCAAGTGCGTGAGGGTGGCATTTGTAAAGGCAACGTGTAGCAAGATGGGCTGTGCCATGTCCGCGGAAGAGCGAGCCGCTCTGGCTCGCAGCAAGCAGATCGAGAAGAATCTCAAGGAGGATGGCATCCAGGCGGCCAAGGACATCAAGCTCCTGCTGCTCGGTACGTCGTTTTACTCTCTTTACTCTCGTTCTCGATTCCGAAATACACATGTTCGGCCGGAAATAAAACCGTATACGAGCGATATGTGTGCTCGTTAAAATGTTATAACGAGAAATCGTAGGTGGGTGGAACCAGCAGACCCCCATCTGCTATTTTGGAGCTTGAAAAATTAAAAAAAGACAGCTGACAGCCAAAATTCTTGCTCACAATTTTACTAAGCGTAGGAGACACATAATTCAATCGTAAAATTAGATGTTTTATTAATCTGAGTCAATTTATATAATTCTTTAGGGATCTATTAAATTCCCATTTATGTTGAATAATTGAATAATTATGAATTTTCCAATATTTTATCAAATAGTCTTTTTTTGCAGAGCTTTATCATTTAAGTTAAATTTAAGTTATTGTAAAAATAACGTTTCATCGCTCATTTCGCGGAAACAGGTCAGGCAGAAGAGATAAACAAGTAGCCAGCTATTTGATTTGGATCTGGTGACTTGTATATTCAACATGAGTGCCGTGTGAATACCGGTATCACAACAATAACTACAAGAGAGGATGTAAAACACCCCTGTTGCGAGTTATATTGAGATACAAAATGTAACGAGCGAAAAAAACGTAACAATTATAATATATCGATTATGTCCGTTGCAAATTTATTATAAAGTGTCACGTATCTTAATTGTCACGTTGCTCGCTTAGGGTCCGATATCGCTTAAATCAGAAGGAATCGACGTGGAAAAACAACGAAACATAACTATGCTAGTACTAGTTGAAAGGAACTGCGCGCAGACTTTAGCTCTGAGAGTTCTGAAACACGGGAAGAATAACTTTGTCAAACCGCATAAATATTGTCGGGAAATTATCCGTCAGAAATAGTGCACGCAACTCGGCGACCGACCGCGATTATATCGACGACAGTATACCATCTCGCGTTAGATATTTCATGAGCTATGGATCTATGATTGGTGAGGAGTTGCGCCTTGTACGCTTCTTCTGTCTCTTTCTCTCTCTCTTCTTTATTGATCTATACCTAACTTTTTTAAATGCGTGCCAAATCAGGCCAATTATGTCAAAGTTCTTCGTCTCGCGTGCAAGAATCGTCGAGATCGCAAATCCACGATTACCTTTGACGCAACATCCGGAAACTGATTCGCGATGTTCCCCGACGAAAGTCCATTGCCGAAAAGAGCAACATTTTCCGCCCAGTTAAATCAGCGAAATTAACTTAGAGTTTCGCGAGATAACAATTTGAGGCTTTCTTCTAAGTTTATCCCGGCTTAAAGGATTAAAGACGATTTCGTCTCGACGCCCGCACGCGTTCGACGCGCGAATAGAGCGCCGCTCCGCGCCGGCCGGCTTTTTAAATCGACCGGGGCATGCAGGAAATTGGACGCGACGTAAAACCGGAAGAGCGGCGCAACAAGCGTGTTCCTCCTTATTGCGGAAGGGTAATGCCCGATCGCTCATCCGACGTCAGTTCTTTCAGTGCAGGCCGGAACGCTTCGAGGCGCATAATTGCCGGCGTCGACATCAGATATCATCTGACGTCGGTGTTTCATCATCGGTGACGTCAACGCTTTGGGACGCGGCCGAGATGACGCGCGCGCGATAGCGGCATCCTCCTCGTTTGCTTGCCAATCGTGCCCTGGGTCGAGAGAGAGAAAACTTCTCGATTAAAAAAAAAAAAACCCCGAAATGACGGGGACACGCAAATGATATGCAACGTTGAATCTCGCGCGCCAAAAATATTTCCACCGAAATAGACGGCGGCGACGCGGACGCCGCGATCCGCTGGAGACAGAGCTGGAAAAATAAATCAGATAGCGGGCTTTTTTCTCTCTTTCCTGCCCCCCCCCCCCCGTATGCATTCGGGGCTATCTGTCGGGGAGAAGGGGGACCTGACGTCGGGAGATCCGATATTTGCCAGGACACATACTGTTGCCACGTGTCAACGTCCCTCGGGCTGCGGGACATGAGAGCCATGAAATTTTCAGTCGACAGGGAAAGTCTATCGACAGATATATTTTTTTTTCAAGCTAGAAGCGCACGGACGACACGAGGGATAATTTGGGAACGCGGTTTCCAACGGCGTTTTACATTCGTTCAGTCGAGCCACATCTCTCACATCAGGGACATATTTATTTCTGGTTTCCCACCTAATGAATTTTTTCTTTTTTTTTTAGACGAAAAAGCGTTTCGGACACAGTTTGAGAGCAAAAGAGTACGTTATAAATGTGTCATCGGCACAGATGTACGGGAGTTATTGTATTTATAACGAGCTTTCGTTTCTAAGAAAGAATATCATAAACAATTACAGAAGCTATAGTACATACAAGCGTTTCAAAGATTAGAATGTCAATGGAACAAATCGTTCGTTCCATTCATGTCCTAAGATTGGAATAAGATAAGATTAGGACCGTTTACTAAATGATGCATCATGGTGAGTCATATCTGGCGAGCTCGTGCGAGGAAGCGTTTCGAAACGTACTCATAGGTA
This sequence comes from Temnothorax nylanderi, assembly GCF_030848795.1. Taxonomy (NCBI): domain Eukaryota; kingdom Metazoa; phylum Arthropoda; class Insecta; order Hymenoptera; family Formicidae; genus Temnothorax; species Temnothorax nylanderi. The sequence goes on from NW_027249118.1 coordinate 344,950, forward strand.
AATAGATATAGTTACAGGACTTGAGGTTCATTCATGATCGTAAGCCTGTTTACGAATATATTATTACGCGTCGATAAATTCTGCCCCCATTTTGTCGCGTTGTTTTCGTATCGATATTAATGAGGCAAACGCTTATAGCGTTTAATTGCTTTCTGTCAAATTTTAATTACGTTTTGTAGATATTACCGTGCTACTTGCGCCTCCGATTCCGAAGTCTTAATGAAAAATCCTTTGCCGCGGCCTCGCGCTATAATTAGAGGCGAAATCAGTGCGGGGGTGGCATAAAATGCACCGGCGTATTCTCTCCGTTTATCTGTCAGCGTCACTAATTGCACGTTTTCAATTTACTCCCTCGCCTTTTTCTCGTTTTCCATCTCGCGACGGGATATATACCCGGTGTCCGAGGAAATTGTTGAGAGATCTCGATTTTCGGGCCTGCCTCGCAATTTTTAATATTCAATATCTCGGTAATTGCAACTTGTACATCAATATTCTATGGAAGTAGAGTTGTTTTGACTTTAACTTGGTAAATGAAATTTTCTCGTTTAATTATACGAGTTTAATTCGCCGAAGGCTCCTCCATTTTTAACGATGTTTGTCACCCGAGGACATATCGCGCGCCCGACAAATCGCATTCTGCGTTATAGCTCAAAACGCGACGTACGGGCACCGTGGAACATACGTTTTCTAGCGAAATATGGGTCCTGTTTATTGGTGTAACCAGTGACGTCATTCCGCCGGCGGAACGTGCGAGCCTATGTACGCGCGCAAATTGGCCGCGAGTATTTTCATCCGATTAATGGTGCCTCGGCTGCGAAATACAAACGCACGTTGCGTATTTCAAAGCGACGCAGGGCGGCTCTATGGCGTTAAATGTCGGCGACTTGAGATGCCTTCTTTGTCACAGTGTACAGTGTAAAACTCTGCTTTTAAGCATGCCAATACCTTTTTTAAGATTTTAAATTTTTGTTGCTATTATTTATCTAATCTATTATTCTATTATTGTTGTCGAATTTTTCTACTTAAATTGGGAACGCGAAAGAAAGGGAACTTTATCTCCGGACAATTTTCTTATAGACAATTATCTCGATATCGCTACTTGAATTGAGCCTAAGATTTCAACACAGCAGTTAATTATGAAAATTTACAGAGAAAAAAAAATATATACCGTTTCTCAATTTTTTAATTATTTTGTACAAGCTATTTCGTTACATCACGAATATATACTAGAGGCTTATAAAAGAACCTCAATTCACATAGACAGTTTACTTGGGGAATCTTGAAAAATTTTGCAAACATAGTTAAGCATACTTTAAAAACAGGTCGCTTGCATACTACGTGTATACCGATGCAAAATAGCAAAGGGCACGATATGTTTGCGCGTGAATCCGACCAAAATGTTATAGAAGGGCAGCGTAATAAAATACAATTTATTGCAGCCTGTATATTATAACAACGGTGGAGTGTTTTTCCGTGTGCTAAACGCATTCAATATTTAATTACATTACGATTAATATTTCACTTTTCGACACAACGTTATAACATATGTACATAATAAAATTACGTAGAATTTGCTGTGATTTACGATATAATCAAAAAGAGCAGTTTTATTAAAAAAAAAAAAAAAGAAGAATAAAATATCCTCTTATTTTTTAATATTTCTTCCAAATCACCCAAAATAAAGAATGTATGAAAAGAAATATCTTTGTCTCATCTATTAAAGAGTCACATATATTTTTTAATCTAGTAGATTTATGTAGCTCAAATGATTAAAATATATCATTTATGTTATTAACAACCGATAATGAGTAAAAATAATATTCAATCGATCTTCGACGTATGGAAATTTATTAAAACTTTTCTTCGCGTGATATTTTATAAATAAAATTTATATTAAATCTGAATAAAATATATTTCGATATATTTATGCGAATTCATAGAATTTCCTTGCCTTTGTATTATTTATGTTTATATAAAGCCTGGCATAAATTTTCTCTTACATAAATTTTTCATGAATATTCCTACGCACGGTTGATTCCACACTAAACTGATGTAGCGTCAATGAAATGCAAACAATTTCTCGTTTCCCGTCGCTCCGTGTGTGCACTTAAATTTATCTAAATTATCTCCGCACATTTATCGCGTTTGCGATGGATAAAGCCGCCCTCACGACCTGCGAGCCTTCCGTGAATAGAACAGGTGAATGAAAACGCAACGCGAGAACGCAGCTGCAGGAAGTGATGCGTTTCTGGACCGGATTCGTAGACAAACCGGATCGCTAGCGGTTCTGAGGTTTCGACAGAGTCTCAACGCGGTGGTAAACGCAGCTGACAGGTGCCAAATCTTACCGCGGCGCGATAGTTAAACGCGATCTGGCTCTAAATCATACTAAAACGGTATAACAAACCGTCGTATGAATAACAAGCGCTCGCGGAAGTTTACCAGGTGGCGTAGCATAGGTGAATCTAACTGGAGTTAACGAAAGTTAACGCGGAATCTAATAGGAGTTATTCCGCGGAGAGCTCTCGGGCTTATCTAAAGTAAATAGAGAGCTTAGGTTTATTCTATCTCATTCCATCGGGACGTAGCGCCTATTTTACCGGGTACTAAAAGCCGGCTTTACCGGAGTAAAATAGAAGCTTGGGGGAGGAGTCACGATGGCGAAGCACGATATCTCGGCGAGCTCTAGATATGCAGATTTGCAACCCGTTTAGCTCTATTCGGTGTTTTACCTCGGCGAGAGCGGGACGAGGATCATCGTCGGCGTCTCGAGATGAACTCCTTTCTTCCTGGCCGCCGTTTACAGGGCGCACTCTCACTCGAGATCTCACGTGTATTCAGTTGATACTAAACGGCTCTAGTCGTTGAGCAGCTATTATAGATGGCTACTTACGCCGAGAGTGCTTTTAAAAAATGGGAGAGCGGAGGCTTGCGGTAAGCAGGAAAAGCGAGTTCCGTTGACGTATCCGGTTATATAGAGCGGCATATTTCGCGATAACTATAGCGACTCTGTCCTAATGCGTTCGTCGATCCGATTTTAGTTATGTGCACGAGAGATCGTTTCTTTGAGGAAAATATTTAATAAATTAAATTATAATTTAATGTCTGTGATAGAAGCACATTTTTTTCATTCAATATACAAGTTAATATATGAGATAACCTATCTTACAGAGACTATCGAATTTTAATACGTATTCTTTGGCAGACTTTTAACTGATTTCTCTTCGATGATAATTTAATGGACAGAGTTTAGTTGTCACAACTTTTTAATTTTCGTACAAAATAGATAATTCTGGAATTGTGAGTCCCAAAGTAAATTCCGCCTGAAATCAAACGGATAATAAGAGGCTTATCTTTCCTTTGTCCAACGCGCAGAGTTCATTTTGCAACGTAATTCGGCGATATGCAATCGTGAAAGACTGATTGCTCTTCAATTATTAACTATTAATCTCTCCTGTTTTTTTCTTTTCAGGAGCAGGAGAGTCCGGCAAGAGTACGATCGTGAAACAAATGAAGTAAGTATAATCGTCTTAGAGCTTCGTGCTACATGCGCTAATTATTATCATTCGAAGGAGGGGGATTCTATTATTGAAGCGCGCGAGATTACATCCACACATGTTGTTTATTCCCTAACACACACCGGCCGTTCCCGATTACCAATTAAATTAATTACAAGTACGAGTTAATTATGCAACAGCTTCCAATTTATGTCTGCCTTGAACTTTTGGATTGAATAAGTTTATTCTGACGATCGCGAGAAACAAAGTCCTAGAGTTTATGAAAAAATACGATAAAAAATTGCGTTTACAGGTAAGTGTCGTAGGGAAAAGTTGGGTAAAACCAGGTACCTTTTTGGATTTGTCTTCCTACAAAAAATCGGAGGGCAAAAAAAATTCTACTGGCCGTTAGTAGTCTTTAGTGAACCTTAATCTACGAGAAAATGAGGCTAGTTGCTTCTAACCAAGAGAGATAACAAAAAAGAAAAATTGGTTATCGAGAATAACAAGACTTTTCAAAGAAGTCAAAGTACTCGGTTTTGCCCTACCGGTACACAGTAAAAAATTTTGTGTATTTTTGTTAAAAAATATCCTTGTTAAAATTTTTCTATTAAAAATGTAACATACTTATGTGTTAATTCAACTAATTTTGATTATATTACCTGATTTATTTGTGTTAAATTCATATTTAAGTAAATCAAATGTTAAAATAACACATTTTATATTTAATCGTAAGATTAACGTAAAAATAATGTAGTTTGGTTAAAAAAAATATGCTTTTCATTTATATTTAACATTATACAGATGTCTGTTGTACATAAAATTTTCGTTCACATATCATCAAACTTTCCTTTATCTCCTCTTCTAAAAAGGGCATGTCATCGATACTCGAATCTATCGAAATATTGTTGTCGCTTTTCCGTGATGCCGATTGGTTCTCTTGTTGCGATTACCTCATGAGCGGTTGTCGTGGCATATTTTGACAGTTGTGTGGTTAATAGTGTAATAGTAACAGTGAAATATTAAAGTTAAATAGCGCGTGCGTAGCGCGCGCCTGTGATGTCTAGTTTTGTGTTAAATTATGGACATAATTATTTGTGTCATAATTTGACATATTCACATTATGTTAAATTAACACAAAAATTTGAGTGGACCGTTTGGGATATGTGAAATGTGTTGAATTTAACACACATTTTTTTTACTGTGTAGGGTAAAATCGGGTACCCATTTGAAAAGCACGTAAAGCACTGTGCAATTCGAAAATCTGGATTTATTTTGATCAACAAATACAATACCAAATGTATTCTGTTCATTTCGGTTTACACAAAAATCGCAAACAAAGATCTCTTTCTCTGCATTGCTGCAGGACTTATGGGCCAACCCTTGGCATGCAATGTATTGTCGTATCCAACTCTCGGTTGATCTTGAATATAAATCATTGCAAAAGATGCGAGCTTCATCTTTTTCCTCTTTTAAGGATGAGCTGTCTTCCTGCTTTTTTTTTACTTAATTTTTTAACTTTGGGGGTCTCAGAAAGCTTTTTTTTTTAGTGATTTCTTTTTCTGAATGGCAATCTCTATTTTCAACTCCTTTTTGTAAGGAGACGAAGTCAGGATGGCAGTTTTTCCTCTTCTCCTATTGTCTCTCTTCCTATCCTATTTTCTTTTTGGGAAAGAGGAATCAGCGAGCTATGGAAAATTGCAAATGCCGACGGCCGGGTCTCATATCTAGATGTCACAGAATGGACCTCGTCATCTCTAACTGACACAGATTGGGATTTATTGTAAGAAAAAATAAAGACGACTATTTTTTTTCCTTGTTATGGAGCTTGAGGCAAAACCGGGTATCCGATTTTGTCCCACCGGATTGTACCCGGTTTTGCCCCAACACGAAGAAACTAATAAATGGCTGTACATTCCGGCTTACACAGTGTCGATCAACACTAGTGCGATATACTCTCTAATACGTACAGATTGCAATGCTGCAGTTACCGAAACAGATGCTCTGTATAGAAAAAGTCCACGACGACTCGATTTCTGTCGGCCTGAAAACTTTGGGCTTCTCTTGAGAAATAAATATCGTGTTCACATGAGCACAGTACGTCTAAGAATGACGATCGCGTTTATATCTGCAATTAATACTACGAGTTGGTTACAGATAGCGATACCTATCACAAAGAAACAAAGGTACCCGGTTTGACCCGTCTACCCGGTTTCACCCAACTTTCCATACATTACGGAAATGTACTCAGATATATATATATTTCATGCAGTCACGAGGATGATTCATCCCGGCTCGTGCGTGTACGTGCATAATTAGGCGAAATTCGCGTTACCGACTCGTTATCCGAGAATTTAACGGCTCTTCCACTGGAAAATGAGACGAAGAATGCGAGAAGAACGGGTCGTGAACACAATGGTACAATGCGGCGTCTGTAAGGCTCGCGTCCTTTGATGTTTCGTGACGTCGCGGAAATGCTAATTTGTGGACACTCATCAGTCAGCTGCAGGCTGATCACGAGAAATACTTTCCCACGTTTCTCTTCTGTACGGACTCTTGAACGGACTGCCAGATTTTTGTATCTCTTAAAGTTCACCTCCGATTGCCTTAATTCTCAAGAATTCTGTCCTGCGAGCCTATATTTTTCATTGTTTAATTTATGACCTTTTGCATACAATTAGAATCTTTACGTCTTTTAACTTACCATAAAAATGTATCTTTATTTATTTTTCAAAAACATATAATAAAAATATATATGTGGAATAAAAATATGTATCCTTATTTCCTTCTTATGTTTTACTATTGTTAATTTAATGGTAATAGTAATTAATAATATAGTTAAATTACTATTAATGGTAATTAATAGTAATTTAATCCCAGTTTTCTTTAGTTTTGCTATTCTTAGCGTTAATAGCGATCGAATTCTCGATTTAGTCGATTGTTTTTTTTTTACGAGAGGTTTATTCTGTCCAAGAACGCAGCTGCTTAAATTTGAACGATGTGGCTTAATAACTGGTCGGAAGTGAGTCAGACCTCTAATTAAGTACATTTCGGTTTGCTTACTAAAAGTTAAATGACTTGAATCATAACGCATGCCTATTCGCTTGGGAATTAAATTGTTTGAGATGTTTCATTATAATGTAGGTATTTTTCGCTCGCAATTCTGCTACCTCGTTAAATCGCGACGACAATCCAAATCTTTCTAATCCAACCAAATTCTTGCAATTAAAGTATTAAAAGAAAAATATATTAAAAAACTGCGCCGAAAAAAAAACAACATATCGCGCAAAACTACCGATAGAAAAATTCGCGTGAAAAATTTTATCACATACAGATTTGACACATTCATTCATTGTATCTATTATATTCTATACAAGTAAATTATCAAAAGGATATTAATCTTTTAATTAAATAAATCTCATGTCGCGTTTATACCCGAAAGATCTCTTCACGCTGCGCACTTTGCGCAGATGCGCAATTTCCTGAATTATTGCGCACCTTGAAAGTAAGCAGAAACAGTTGGATAATAGCGCGTGCTCGTCTCTCGCGTGTGCGAATAATAGATTAATCTTTTCGCGTCCGTGCATCGGCATTATTTCGAGGCAAACTGTTGCCTTGCCTCGGCGAGATCGATACTCGCAATGTTACGATACGCTCGCGCGTATCCGAGGGCAGCAGCTGTTCCGTGATACGCGCTCGTTCGAGATGTTAGCACCGAGTTTTCTCTCTCTCTCTCTCTTCCTCTGTCGTGTAGATTAGCATATTCTCTCTGTGGGGCGAGTCTCTCTCTTCTTGTGACCTGCGCCATGAATGGGCCCTGTTCAAGAGGTCCCATGAACAAAGTTACCGCTGTGCGTGCTCTCCCGAGAACGGAAGGGAAGCTGTCAGTCGCGAATAGGGATGCTCCTCGTATCTCGATAGCGATATTTCCTCCCCGATTCCCAGTATTTTTGCACTTTGCTTCAAAGTTAATTAGATTTCTTCTCTTTTTTCTTTTTGAAAACCGGTATATTGGACAAAACCAATATTGGACAGGAGCGCCGAAGATTTCCCGTGGGCCACGATTCAGGGACATCATTATATCTTTATGATGGAATTTTATTAATATTATATTAGGGGGAAAAAGAGGGTCAAAGAGGATGGGTGTAGAGTTATTTTAAATCGTATCACGTTATTCGGTTGTGACGGAAAAACCTATAAATTCGTAATGTTCTCGAAACGATTCTTTACGACCTACAACCGCATCTCCCGCACACCGACTGCATAATTTATGGATGCGCATAATGCAACGAACAGTCGCGGTACTCGAGACTGAAGTACGAGCGAAGCGTGATTTCACGCGCACTCTTATACGGCCGCGTTTTCCTTCTCGCGTGCGAGCAGCCATAAATCTAGCGGCGTATGCGTGCATGCGTACACATAGCGGGCTCTCCGCGCTCTCGTTAATATCGTTACTCTCGAAACAGCGGACGCCGCGCCACACTCTGTTTCTGTATCATTTATTAACGTAATGGACAGTGTGCAGTATTCTTTGTCGGGATTAATGTGCCGTTAAATATTGTAACGGCGGTCGCGCTTGGACGATGGGAATTACATTAGGAAATGCTGTTGCACAAATTACAATTAATATTCGTTAATTAAAGCGTCCGGATTGCATGCTCTCGGTGTTCTTTTGTTACGCTACAAAATAAAAACCGAGGCTACGTCACGCGTTTGAAGTTACTAAAGTTCTGCGAACGTCTGTAAAACGTACGATGTCGCCGTATACGACAAAGAAAAGTTAATTAGTGCTAGAACATAAGTGTTTAATTAACTTTTGAAAGCCTTTGGTTTCTTTCGTACGTACAAAAATGTACGAATACAAATTAACGTGTTTTTTTTCTTTTTTTTTCTTACGAAAATCACATCCAGAATATTTTCGCAAGTGATTATATATAGAAAAGTATACTTAACCGCTGGTACGGACATAGATCTATTCCACGTAATACTACACCGTGTTTTCACTTGTATACATAGCACACCGCCGACTCTATAATTCACCTGTGTTGACTCCGAACATTGTTACGATATGTATGGGTGCTCATGTAAGTCACGGAGTACATGTAGCGCGCATTGCAATTCATATATGCGTTTACACAGGGTGCACTACGTGGCATATATTAATTCGAGCCGTTGCGCACGTGACACGCGTATATTACAGCGCGACTGCAGACTTCTTGCGAGAGAGTCGCAGGCACTTAAAATCAAGTGGGATATAATCCACGCGTCTATTCATTCGAATCGTACTCGAATAAATACAGGTATATATCGATGTTACACACTCTCTCCTCCCACCCCCCGGCCTTCCGACACGCATTCCTCTTTTTCAGAAAATTGCTCCTGTCTTAAGTGTGCGGCCTTTTTCCTCTCCTTTCCGCGTGTTTTTTAAGTAAACGTTGTCTTAAACTAACCACCCTTATCCTAATATTTACGGAAAGGAGACATCTCCCGTGTGTGTCTGGTGGTGTCTCGCCTCCTCGCGCGGACGTGCTAACGCGAGTACGATTCTGCTTTCAGAATTATCCACGAGAGCGGCTTCACGCCGGAAGACTTCAAGCAGTACAGACCCGTCGTATACAGTAACACGATACAATCTCTAGTCGCTATTCTCAGAGCAATGCCTAATCTCGGCATCGGCTTTTCAACCAACGAGCGAGAGGTAATGTTCATTTGTGTCTGTTCGAATGCTTTAAGAAAATAGGAGTCCGTGGTCGGGGAGAGATCCCGTCGCGAACTATAAATCTGAAATTATAATGCGCGTGGTCGTGCACCACGCGCATCTTAGAGTTTACTTCAAAATAACTTCGGGGTAATTTCCGGCTATTACGTTTAACATATACATCTGCGTTTCATCGAACGCATCGTTTCGTTTTAATGGCTTCATACTTTCACAGTTCGATCACGCCAATAGCATTTACTTGCTAAAAGAGATACGTTTTCAATGTTTTTCAGTTATCCTCGCGAATTTTTTCCGACCGTTCGGAAAAAAGATCGTCGCACGAGCGGAAATCGTCGATGATTTAATTTTTTATTTCCGATGTATTTATTAACGCGACCCTTTATACTGCTCGTCCGTACTCGTGGTATATCCACGCATGTTTAATTTCAATGAAGTGTCAACTGCAAAATTATGGAAACGGTCCAGTAACAGTCGCGTATCGGTCCCATACATCTCGTATGTTATTTAAATGTTGTGTATCGACCATTTTAACTTGTGAAGCATGACATGACATCCAGAATGTGGTTTATTACGTGCCAACGGTTATCTAATGAATGAAGCATTCAACGGCGAATCATAACGTGTTGCCTGGTTGATTAGCCGTCTAAAGCGCGATCGTGTAAGTAAGGCGATCTGAGTCTCGCCGGATGCGTGTCCCAAGATCGTACGAATAATTAATTATTGATCATCTCTCCTCAATAGGTATCTATAACTCTTTACATGTGTGCGCATGAATTAATAAGTTATAAAATAATTGTACCCTGAACGGGTCAACCTACGGCTATGTTATAGCATTAATTATGCAAATGATATTGAATTTACGCCAGAAATTAAATTGACACCTGTGCAAATTATATCACAGCAAAAAATTCGATTAATTATTCCCGTTAAGTGATTAGATATTAGCAATATTGCGAATGCATCGAGCGATTAATGATTATTTAATGTCACGATATTATTTGTAGCTCGGAATTAATGCATTCGGCGAAGACTGGGTCGAAGTAAACTTTGAGATTTTTGTGGTGTGAGGATTTACATGTTTCTCGTGTTTGCAGACGGACGCAAAAATGGTGTTTGACGTAATACAAAGAATGGAAGACACGGAACCCTTTAGCGAAGAACTGCTGGCGGCTATGAAGAGGCTGTGGTCCGATAATGGAGTGCAGGAGTGCTTTGGCAGGAGCAATGAGTATCAGTTGAACGACTCCGCGAAATAGTAAGTAGCGATCATTCCTAAAACGATTCCTCAAAGGATCTTAAATCTTAAAATTTTATGAATTCTTCTGTAAAAAAAAATTGATGACTGTATTCTCGAAATATAACGGTCTGTTCAATTCCGCTGCAAAATTGCCAGTCGGAGATGATGCTTATAAATTATATATACAGGAGACGAATTACGAATTACGAATTTGTTTAAATTGTATCATTTAACCGGGAATTATTTCATTATATCGAAAAAATTTTTTTTTATCAACGAGAATCTTTTGTTAAGTTGCGCGAAATTTCGACTCGGTGATTTTTGCGACCAGTCGCCGCGGGCTATGGTCACGCGTCACAGCCGTCACGGGGATGGTATTCGGAACTTGAATTTCACTCTTGAGAATTCGCGTGCTCGAAAGGGCGGAGAGTAGTAGAAGCAAACCTCATCCTGAACGTGAGACTTGTCGTCCCTCCCCTCCCTCTCGGTGCGTTTCGCAAGCATATTTCCGCGCTGCCCCCTTCGCTGGATATTGATTTTGTAGTAACGCTTGTATATCTCGGTGTAGTGCCGTTTTCCAATACTTTCATCAGTTATCTCCGCTAAGCATACGTTTTTTTATTTTTATTACGGGATGCTTTGAGCGCGTGTAATAATGATTGCGGATCTATTCCTCTCGATAAAGTTGAATCACGACACTCGGCGAGCCGATCGCAAATAACACGATTAAAAAAAGAATGGGGAAACTCGTTTTTCCAACATTGTCCGCGAGCAATTATTTTCGCGGAAACGCAATTGCTCCACGATTTACTTTTACGACAACAATATTATATTATATATATTAAAAATCAACCAAGATTGAAAAGACAAAGAGACTCTTCATTTCCAATTTATTTTATCCAAGATTTCTACTTATCTTAATTTAACTCATTTTCATAACTCAACATAATTTTAGCAGAAGAGCTTCGCCTGCCCTTCCTGAAAGATCCCCTCCCTGGACACGAAGAGAGAAATCAAAGCACTTGTATAAACAAGTTGGTCGCGAAAGATTTAATCGCGCGCAATTTCGCCGGGGTAGTACCTATGTATGCCACGTCGCCGTCGTGTGGCCACTGTTGTGAAGTCCTGTCGCTGACTATTAGATCCGATTAGGGCGTACACGTTCTGTCGTCTGCACGCAATACGAGTCTTTTTTTTTTCTCTCTACGCCACGGACACACGCCGTTTTCTGGCGCCGTTCTTAGCTTCAATAAACCGCACTGCGGTTTCGCACTGGGCTGCACGATATCGCTTATAGCACACTTATTGCACACGCAACTATACTCTCTTTTTCCCCCTCCCTCTCCCTCTTTTTCTCCCCCTCTCTTTCCCTCGCCGTCGCTTAATATATAATTCACTGTGAGACCCTACCGCCCTTAATAATTGTGTATAACGAACAAGTCGACGCCTTTTCGATGAAAGCGATGATATTCGCAACTGAAATTGCAAAAAAATGCAAAACGCTTTCCGACAATTATATTAATTATTTGCGTTCGATTCGCTTAGAAATGTGTTTATGATAGAACAAAAGATTGTGCTTAACCACCCACGATATCTATATATAGAACACATAAAGACCGTGCTGATATTAATAGATCAAATTTACACAAATAGATTAGCGTCGTTTGGCATTATAAGACAAAGCAGTACTACGATGTACCGTAAATCTTATATCGGAGAATTAAAAAAAAGAATGGCCGAAGAAGAAATTTTGCCTCCGCCTGCTGCGAATGCCACGTGTTGAAAATTACACGAAATACTCATTGATGTAAAATCACAGCAAATTCCGTGAAATTTGTGCTTTTTTTCTTAATTAAGAAAATCTCCCTATTTTCAATTCGCTTATAATTCCTAAGGCACGATATTCCGGCTTGGGGAGAACTCAATCGCAGTTCAGTTCAAAGACTCGTCAAAGGCGAAGACGTGGGTCCTCCGCAACTCGAAAAATGAACATTCCGAGGGAAGGGACGAGATCTTCTCGAATAACCCCCGAGAATTCCGCGTACAGAGAACCGCCGCGGGAATTTCGTTTCGCGAGGCAGGCCGGAAGAGGGTAACGCGAATTTCCCGAGGAAGAAGTCGCGAAGGGGTGAGTCCTCCTGCCGCAGGAGATGCGACAGGTTTGCCCGAACACGGGGTCGCGAGAGGGAGGGATAGGGGAGGGGGGATGATGATACGACAGAGAGGTGGCCACCGATAGTCGAAATGTTACGAGAAATGCGCGCCAACTCTCTCTCCTTCCGTCCCTTTTTTGTTCCTCTTCTTTTCTCTTTGCCGCCTTCTTCGGGGATTCTCTTCCTCTTCCCTCGTGCGCACCTCGTCATTATTGATCGCAGATGACGTCACGCCACGCCCGTGTCACGTGGCATACGACCAAGATGGCCGATCGGGTTCCGGCGAAACTACCACCTTCTCTCCTATTTTCTGCCTGGTTTATTCACGTCTGTCCCTCTCTCCGTTCCTCCTTTCTTCCCTCCTGCCGGAAAAATCTAAGCTCCTTCTTTCCCGAGGGAGATATTACCAGGACTCGCTCGCTCGTCTCGGCTTTGGCCTGTCCCGAATCGCCGAATCCTTCATGGCGGCCTGATTCCCTCGTGCTTCGATCTTTGCTTCCATTTCCTGCGCACTCCCCCCTCCTCCCTCTCTCTCTCTCTCTCTCTCTCTCTCTCTCTCTCTCTCTCTCTCTCTCTCTCTCTCTCTCGTTCCTTCATATTCTCTGAACCCTTTCATTCCATCTTCTATTCTCTCATATCATTTTACTATTACTTTTCGCATTTTTCTCTCTCTCTCTTTCTTCCTTCTTCGTCAGAAATTCATCCATCATCAGTCCTCTTCATCAGCTTCCGATTACTCCCCTTTCTCATCTCATCCCTTTTTTCTCATTACGGAAGCCAGAAGGAGAATCTCGCAACCCTCATCTTGCAACCCCTAAACGCCGTAAACAGAGGCCTAAAAAGATGGCGCTGCGTGGTTTTACCTAACCTTTTACTTCCCCTTTTGCTTCTTGAAAAATGTTCGGTGATCTTAATTGCCGATACGAGAAAATTAATATCTTTGAAGTGACATCAATCGACGATTTTGCTTTGAGAAACAATAATCATTATTCTTAGCATTATTATAATACTGTCATTGCCAAATATTTATTATTCAATATGCATCTATCATTCAACATTTAAAACTTGCACTCAACATCAAGAAATATACTTTTATTAAGCTGTTAATGGAACTAATTCATTTAACCATGCAATTTGCAATAAAGATAACGATTCAAATGTTTCATAAATTTTTTTTCATTATTCATTTGAACATTGCTATTAATTCTGCCAAGTGGCACTGTGTACTAAAATGATATCTCAGAAAAAAATAATTAGATTCGATTATTATCGACGTTGAATTGCGAGTACCGTCAATGGTGCCGGTTTCGCAAACGATCGGCGAGAAACTTCAAAGGTATTTGCACCGGCGGAAGCGTTTACTCGTGGCGGCCAGTTCGCACGGCAGTTTACGAAGACCTGATTACAGTAACGCCATTTATTATATCCGCTCGCTTCTAGCTACTTGTTGCGAGCCGCGCCCTAGCTCCCACCTCAAACGCTCCTCGCCGCTCGGAATCGAATCTGGATTTGTTGTATAAATAGATGCGAATTTATTGTTAATTAATCGGTAGTGGCCGGTCAAGAATTTGTTGTCCTTACAATTTAGTGGAGACTCGAAACCGCAGGTGATAACGCTTGCACGCGGGAAAAACCGTATTTGTAGAAATGGATGAACTGGAGTTGATTTAAGAGAAAAGTTATTTTGTTGCTTTAAAAAAACAAGTTAGAACGATTAATGCGAGAACAAATTGTGTACGAGATAATTAATTTACAACAATATTGTCGAAGTATATAAAACATCATGCATAACAATCAATGTATAACAGAGTTACACCTCTGGAAAGCTTTTTACAAATCCGTCGTTCTTTACAGCTTCCTGGACGACTTGGATCGATTAGGAGCGAAGGAATACCAGCCAACGGAACAGGATATTCTCAGGACCCGAGTGAAAACGACGGGAATCGTGGAAGTTCACTTCTCATTCAAAAACCTCAATTTCAAGTGAGTCGAGATTTTATTTGAATTCACATGAGATATAGATTAAAATAGAAAGATGAATTATATATTGTAATAAATTCGCGACTTTAATTAGGATCGTTTTGCGCGTGAACGATATCAATCGTTCTTGCTTCATTTATGCCGACTCATTTGTGTAATCTCGCGAGGCGAGCGCGGCGTTCTGGAGATGCGCGAGGCGAGGCGGCTACCTCGTTATGAATGGCCGACGCGTGAGTCATTACCGTGATAATTCGAGCGTTTGCTTGGAACGAAGCTGAGCGATGAGTCGTATATGCGGCCAATACTTCTCTCCGTTTGTCAGGCGGAATCGAAAATTAGCGTTGTTAGCGGTTGAAACGCGTGTCGGGATAATTATGGCCCTGTTAAATCAACCGTACTAGCCTTTCAGCGGTATCAAGTGCCGATTAAGAACTAATTAGACGAGACATTACGCATCGAAACAGTGCATAAGCTTGTCACGATTGCAGACGTGGACATTGATGTTTTATTTATCGAGATTATTTCCTAATGATGACCCGATGTTACGCAGGGAATTAATAGTCAAAATAAAGATTCAGAGAATAAAACGATGAAATCGATTATTTTTAACTTTGTCTTTTTTTTCTAGATTATTTGACGTGGGTGGTCAGAGGAGCGAGCGTAAAAAATGGATACATTGCTTCGAGGACGTAACTGCAATTATTTTCTGCGTGGCAATGTCCGAATACGATCAGGTCTTGCACGAGGATGAAACGACGGTAAATAATGCTAATTTATCCCTTTCGACATACATTTACCATACATTGTTAGATATTAAAGGATGAAATTTAAACTAATACTTTGACTTAAATAATATTTTGTTATTTTTAACTACCATGTGTGTCGAAATTTATTATTTTAACACAAAACAGTGTTATTTTAACTCTATTGGCTTAGTTAAATTAACATTGTTTTAATTAAATTAACGATATATTAAGTAGAAGCAGTGGCGACTTATAGGAAAATTAAAAATGACTTAAATTGAGTATATTGACACTACGAATTTAAAGTGTATTGAATTCTGAACAACTGATCTAAACTCGATCGTAAATTTCTGATATAATAACCAATTAAACTCTTTTCATGATTTTAAAGTAATATGTTTTATATATTATAAAAAAAACAGTGTTATATCTTGCGAAAAAAATCATTAATGTTTTAAAAAATCATTAATATTTCTTTTTATGTGCCGCATTAAGATATAATAAAATAAAAAAAATCCAGGAACATCATTGCGATGTTTCCGTCATAGCTAACATGTCACGTTTTTCAATGCACGAGATATGTGATAGAGAACAAACGGTTTCTCTTTTCATTGCGTTCGACCAGTACATACAAATGCGCGCGTTCATGCGGTTACATTAAGAATGCGAGATAATCGACATTGAGCACGGTTGATACAAGGTTGAACGTACGGCGTGCGATCCGTTAGAAGAGTATCACGTCCAAATTGGGAATGCGACGGGGAGTACACGTAACTGAAGCTCCGAGGAATCAAGGGATCAATTGCCGGGGTCGCTGCACGTGGGAAGGTTCCGTTGAACTCTCCGTTCGCGTGCGGTAGTGACACACGCGTGTCGTCGTCCTACCACTGTTAATTGTCATTACGGTGTATGTCTCGTGACCTGTATCGCCGGTCCATCGTAGCCTATACGGATTATGCGCGGCAGCAAGTGAACCACGTCCGCCGTGAACAAGTATCGCTTTAAATCACAATATCGATCACGCTTAGAGAGCGAGTCTTATAAATCATGAGCTTGAACTATTCGGGCGATGTAATTATTTATACCGATGTAATTATTACATAAGCGTATCTCTCTTGATTATGTCCCTCCGCGCTTAATCGATTTAATTATCGTATTTCGCGAAATAGAGAAAATGACGAGAATATGAAGCCCGATGATGTTTATCCGCGGAAATTGCACGCAAATATCTTGTGTAAACGAGCGAGATTGTAATGCTTTTGACGTTTTACAGAACCGAATGCAAGAGAGTTTAAAGCTGTTCGACTCGATCTGCAACAACAAGTGGTTTACCGACACCTCGATTATCCTCTTCCTGAACAAGAAGGATCTCTTCGAGGAGAAAATCCGCAAGTCTCCTCTTACAATCTGTTTTCCCGAATACGCTGGTAAATAATATCAAAATACGTCGCTTTTTCGTTTATCTTACGCCAAAGGTAGATAACGAGACGTTGAATTGCTCACCGTAGGTGCGCAGGAGTACAGCGAAGCGGCTGCATACATCCAGGCACAGTTCGAAGCGAAGAATAAGTCGACCACGAAGGAGATTTACTGCCACATGACCTGTGCCACCGACACGAACAACATTCAATTTGTGTTCGACGCAGTCACAGACGTCATTATCGCCAATAATCTGCGCGGCTGCGGTCTCTACTAGGCTAATTCTGTATTCTACGTTAAGCGCAAACGGAGGAGGAAAACGTTACCCGCGACATGGCTGGTCGGACGATGTTCTTCAATGAGTTCGTGGCTCGTCTCGGTTCCACTCCGACGCGAGAAAGAGAGATAGAGAGGGTGGAGAAAAAGAGAGAAAAAGACGACCCCTTTCGTTATCAACGCTGGGCAGAAGCGTAGCGGAAACGTTTAGTTTGTCTTGTCTTATACTAACGAATCCGAGAAGCCGACGTCGTCAATCGTTCGTGATGTCGGTCGGAGAAAAGGCACGCTCCTTGGCGAAGGAGGAACGATCGATTGCGAAAGAGAACGCGCGCTCTATGAACGAGAACGGCGCGGCGGGCCAATCCTCGGATGCGGCAGAATGTCGTTTTCGCGGAAAACCAGTATGAATCCGTCAGAATATTGTACTTCGATTGGTTTGTACTTGTTTCCTGCGAGCGATGTTACGATCTTACGTGCCGGAGAAATAGGATCTTAATTATTCGTGCTTGCATCTGATCGTCGGTGATGAGAACGCGAGTTCTGTACAAAATTGAGAGGGTCGCGGACCGTTCGATCGAAGCTGGCTGTCGACGTTAAAGATCGTCGAGGCTCGAGCATCTTTTATATCCGATCTGATCTTCGGCTTCGTTCTCGTTTCGCTGCAGAAACGCTCGAGCATTCCATGACGCTCCACGTAGAGGAAGGGAGGGAAGAGTCATGCGTGCGCGCCACGCACACGAGTCGAAATCCTTTTCCCACAATTTTCACACACAGATTTTACTAAGCGCACTCGGAGTTCGGTTTATATATACACATATACACGTTCATATATTCTCTTACGTCTCTCCTTTCATCGAGGAACAAATTCGCACACGCGATCGAACGTATCTCTCGAGAGAGCACCGACAGCGTTTTCCAGATTTGCATTTTGATAAGCGGAGAGCGGCTGAAGGGCAACCGTGACAATTTTATAAGAGAGCAAACGGCATCGACATCGCGAAGTGTCTCCAAGCTCAGTTGATTACTTCTCGTAACGTAACGGTTAGATCCCTCTATTTTTACTTTATCGTCATTTCTATGCGTCATGCAATTAATACGACGACCACGCACACGGGATATTCCTAGGCACAGAAAATTATAGTCACAAATGTCGATCCATACGCACATACACATACGCATAAATTGTTTTTCACGGTGGAGAAACCTGTTTCCTTCGTTAACGATCGTCGCAGACTGTCACGTATATGTATAGTATACTTTTATCGTCGCACACGTACACGAATTCCGAATATATACAGAACGTGTCGAATCCTTGAAATCCTCGCGACTTTGAATTATCCGTTCGCTCCGCGAAATTTCCCGATGAGAATATTAGGGAGATGAAAAGTCATCACGCAATTTCTACTCACGGGATAATTCGCGACGTCTTGTTCGCGGTGTCCCGAGGAAAAAAAAATTGTGCGAAATAGCGAGACGTCTTACGATTAAAAATAATTGTCGACAACTTACTGGCGGTGATTCAAGATTTTCACGGTGGACGCTCCATGCGTTCGAGCAGGGACACACGTACGGCACGTACCTGTGTGTACACAATTTCTGGGGCATCCTGCGCACACGCGTAAACGCGCTGCGGCAATTCGCGGGAAGATCCTAAGAGTGTATTTTTCTAAGTGCTTCGTTTTTCTTCCTTTTCGTTTTCTTTTCCTACCGGGGCGTACCGACAATACTGGTGGTTAAGTTCAGCGCACGGAAAGGGAGGGCGGAGCGTGGGAAGGTGTACGAGAGCATGCACACATGGGACCTCACATTTAGGCGCGTGCACCAACAGCACGTGCGTAACGTGTTCCGGGACAGGCAAGTAAGAATCTCGTTGCGCACAATCGTACTGTACTCGGCGCTATCTCGCATAAGTTATATTTTATTATACGGGGACCGTTGGGAGAGACGCCGACGAGAGAGAGAGAGAGAGAGATAGAGAGAGAGAAAAAAACGAGCCACCGATGACGAGCATCGTTACGTTGCGATTACTCTGATTGCTATCTCGTCAGAAAGGGAGATGATGAAAGGGCGTTAGTGCAGAGGAATAAACGTATATGTTAGGTCGGGTGACGAGAGGTCGATCGCTCGAGATTGCGAGCCCGTTTTGTCGTCCGATAGTAATCGGATCGGTACAAAGGTCCTTGGAGGAAAAAGACGACAACTGATTGCCTGACGAAAACGTGGATGAGAAGCGCGAACGTGACTTGCATGATGTATCGAGGGCTAACGAACGCATTTGAAGCGAATCGCTCGAAAATATCGGGCGTCGATACTTGTGCTCGTCTGATACTTGAAGAAAGATGCGCTCTCAAATGTTGGAACGATGCTTGAACGATACGAACATTTAAAAGGCATCTCCGAGATAACTTCCAGACAACTTTTAGACCTCGTAGGAGAGTTCAGATATTCTCTTCGAAGTATTGAGTGTTTTGTACCGTTGGTGTCGCTTATGTGGACCATAATTCATACCGATGTGACAAAATATCGATACTCTAAAAAAACGAGTCTTGAGTGGCAGCGATGCTACTTGTTAGCGATCTTAAACAGTTTGATCTTTAACCTTTTCAAGTGTCAGACGAGCGTCGACGCTTCTAAACGCGTTCGAGTTACGAGTAGTCGAGGCGTCATCAGCGAGACGGGTGATGAGCTAATTGTGCTTTGTGACTTTAGCGATAAAATATTTATACCGGAAAGCAAAAAGGAGAAATATGTGTAAGAAGTCTCAAAACGAAACGTACCAAATAGTGCGTGCCAATGCGCGTGTTTTAACTTTTAGTCTAGCTACGTTAGGGTATCGAGGGCCCCGGTAAGCTGCGTTTTCTGTCGAGAGAGCGATTGGACACGACGGGACACAACGCCGCGGTCGTTGTCGCGAGATACGAGGATTCGACCGATCACGAGCATCGGTTTCTAGCGGTTGGTACAAGGATTAGGAACTTTCAATTATCGTATCAACTATACTGCTCTAACAAATTTAGCCACTGTGACCATTTGAAGATCAACCGTGCGGGCAAGACTTTGACCGGTTCGTTAGAGGAGACGATCGTTATCGGTTACGATGTCGGTCGAATCCAGTTACTCGCGCGCGATTTGATCACCATGCAGTTATCTTAAACGGGGCGAACGCGTGAAATCAGGAAAGCGAAACGGGAAGCGAAATCGAGCGTGAAAACGTTGTTCCCGAGAGATCACTTGCCTCGTTCAACGAGAGCCAAGATTCACCCCTCGACGCTGCTCGATTTGCCTCCTGTACTGATTCCACGCGAACCTGGGATTCAGTGAGAGATCGAACGACCGTGCAACGTAACTAAATCGAAATCATGCGTGGAGATGGTCGTTTCTCGGCTCTAGTCAATCTATCGAGGAGCTCGTCGACGACACGTCGGTGAAACCGTTTTACTGAGAATACATTCGGGGAAGAGGGAGGTCTGGGAGGGAGGGGGGGTTCACACGCGCAAATTTAATTACGTGAAATGTTCATAGATATCAAGATAAAACATTGAGGATAAGCGAGGGGGATCGGGAGGCGGGAACAGGAAAACGCGAGAGTATATTTGTAAGTTTACCGATTTACTGCGTTGCTAGCTTATATACATGATTCAACATTATAAGAAGCGGATATAAGCGACGATGTTTCTGTATGCGGGACGCGTGTTTTCTTGATGAATGCTTAGACGAGAAACTTAGGCGAAACGGGCGGCTGTACGCGAGCGAACGGTTTGTGAAAAATCGAAACACAGAACGTCTGCGAGATCGAGACGGGAAGTGGCGTATAGAAGACTAGCTCTTTTGGGCAAGGTCGAAAGAAAGATCTACGAAGCGAGTAACCCGTTCGACGTAATTGCCCACTGGCTTCGCATAATCGCGACGTGAGGGATCGACATGCGGAGAGATCGACGGATAACCGATTAGAAATTGATTAGTCGAAGACGATGAGCGGTAAAAGCCGGTAGACGAGATCGAGACAGGCGAGTGAATCGCGTTGCGATGACGAGACAGGTGGACAGGCGTCTCGAGTCTGTATATATAATATAATACTATAATATATAATAGCAATAATATAGTATTATGTGTGATACTACATTAAATGTGTGTAATATACGCTCGAGACACACGAAACCACTACGGGGTATCTCTGCGTACGCGAATGAAGCTCGTGCCATGCGGTCGGATTGGCAAGTCTCATCGTCGCGTGTCTTTTTTCGCGTCTTTCACTCCGCTGTTTCACGGCACGCGTGTATCAAGCGAGCTCTCTCCCTTCGAGGCACACTTTGCGACGTACATTTCATTTCGTTTCACCTCACGCTCGTCTCACATTGCAACCGTCGGACCAAGCGCGACGATCCGATATCTCGGAATCATGCCCAGGGTGGCCTAGTTCGTGCATCAACATCGGGAAATTGAAGTTTTCTTTCATTAACGGCGAAATATAATCTCAAACGATCGAAAAGTCGTTTATGAGAGACATCTGAAAAATTGCGGTACCTTTTAGACACGTTCACGTTTAAAACGTTTGTGATAAGATCGAAGATTTTTTAATCGTTTTTTATATTTTATTTTATTTCCGTAGAAAGAAAAAGAGCGATTGTATTTTATTCGCCGAGGCGTTTTTCCGGACAGTCTTTATTCAGATGTATCCTAGGAAAGTTTAATACGTAGCGATATGGCGATATTGCGCGCAATGATCCATGTCATTTTTCACATCAATCTACGAATCGCGGTAAACGGGGAAGACAGCGCGGAAGAAAAAAGTCGCTTAGCGCGGTCGCGATTTCGTTGACGAGGCAACTTGATCGGGAATGCGGAATTGAAAATCTGAGAAAGTCACGCCGCGAAGAATTTGTCCGAGGTAAAACGAGTTTTCTCGATAAGAGAGAACTCGAAGCGACAGCTTTGCGGAGTGAGATCGATGAGGAATTACTTTTTCGTCTTTGTTTGTTGCGACAGCACGGGACGTCCGTGTGAAAACGTTGCAACTTTGTGGCTCCGTAGAACGGTGGCAGTTTTTTGTGCACGATGGTTTTGTTTATACGACGTAAAATGTTTCTCTATGTAGGAAAAATGCGCTATAAAAATGATAGCTGGATCACACAGGTCGAACGGTCGAGTGTTTGCTATTTATTTTTGTTAGAAAATATTCAGTCTCGTCGGTATTTTTATCTATTAAAAATATTCGGGTCCGCGCTTTCGTTCGTAGCGAATTAAAGTTGCGAAGTTTTCACGACGGATCGGAGGAACGTCTCGTCGGCGCGGCGTCTGGTTCGTGCGACGGCGCGAGTTGCTTCGTGGCACAACGTGCGACTTAATTTCGCTTGGTGAAACTGTATATCCGAGATACGAGTCCTTTTTATTTTGTATTACTGTCCCTAAGATTAGTGTTACTGACTGTGTAGTCTCGCGATAACGTAGCTGTATTATTCATTATTCACCATGATTGCCATATTGTTGTAAAATTAGCTTAATACACAGACAGCCGGTAGAAGCTATTGTGACGAGTAATATATATATAATTATACATACAAATATATAATTATACATATATAAATATAGAGATACGTATTAGTTATACTACTGCTAAGTCATACTTTTATGTGTGTATGCGTGTGGCCGTGCGGACGGATGGATGGCACGTATGTGTGTAGCATTTCTAGTCACGTAATCGAACCAAAAAACGAAAAAAAAAACGTAACAACTAAATGTCTACACGTACATGTACGTACACGTGTATACCTGACATTGTTCGCTCACAGTCATTTAAATTCGTGCACAGCGTGTCCCAGACCCGCCGAGAAATACTTTACGGACGAGTCTTACGACGAATTTGGAGCCGACTCAGCGGAGATAAACCTAATCGGTAATAAAAAGAGCTTCTTTTTAATTGTCGCATTATACTTGAAATATGATAGCTCTTGTCGAAGTGATTGACGACGAATACGCTTTGTT
Organism: Temnothorax nylanderi; assembly: GCF_030848795.1. Classification (NCBI taxonomy): domain Eukaryota; kingdom Metazoa; phylum Arthropoda; class Insecta; order Hymenoptera; family Formicidae; genus Temnothorax; species Temnothorax nylanderi. The sequence continues at coordinate 367,959 of NW_027249118.1, forward strand.
CTTCAATCGATTTCAGCCTACAAACGAAACTTGGAAAGCTGAAAATCACAAAATCATCAAATGGGTCGAAACGCCTGTCCGTGAAATAATTCCTGGTAGACTCGGTACATCCTATATGCAGTATAATTGCGAGTATAATTACGCGCTTCTCACGCATGAGAAAAGGGAAAGGACCGCGATTGATCGAGACACGGCGTGAAGGATCGCGTCAAACCTCTTAAGAGACTGCGAGCCGTGTAAACGTTGCATTTCCAAGCAGATTTCCAGAGATTACTTTTTATCCGATCTACTTATTTTTTTACTGTCGTACTTCTTTTTGAATCTGTCGGTTATTTGCTTTCTTTTTTTTAATCTGTCGCGAGAGGAAGGAAGTCGGAGGAGACGCGGCTAGGCCGCCCTGAAGGGGCTCGCGTTCGCGGAAGACGTCGAAAGGGACGACGAGGATTCTTTCGAAGATACACGGCCTCCCGGTGAAAATCCACTATAATGATGACTATAATGCGAGGCGAGGTGAAATTTACTGTGCCGAGAACAGCCGCGACACGTTCGCTATGCATCCTATCATATAAAAAAAAAATGTGCTCTCTCTCTACCGTTATTACGGTCGGAAGCGAGCGAAATACAGTAAATTGTGTGGGAGGATTAATTATAGCGTTATATCGTAATTATAATGATTAATGGTAATTATTATAACACACTGGTAATGATAAAGATAACTACAAAAAAAAAGAAGTGAATAATGACGTTTAATTGACGATCAATAATCAAGAGCGCACGTATTTCATGATGCATTCATAGTTTAATAATCATTATTTGATTTCCGTTGTGAAAGAATGATGTGTAAGAGTCTTATTACGAGGGAGATGATCACAACAGGGGAGAAAGGGCGAGCGTTACACAAAAGATGAGATAAAAAAAAAGGAGTGAAACGCCTCATTATATAAAGTTACCACCATGGAGAACCTTTCATTATATAAAATTATTATATAATAATTGTCCATACATCTTAAAATGTCAGAATAAACTAATAATGAAAAAAAATTATTTCTGTCTCTTTCTTCACTTATTCCCAATTTATCAACCATCGCAAATTGTTGCGTTATATAATAATTACTTGTTGTATTCTTGCGAGCTATTAGTTTTGCGATTTGAACAAAACACAACAATATCTAAATTCTTTATGTATCATCTATCCAATAATGATCTAAAGATTTAAAAATAAATTAATGAATGACGAATCCCTAAAATGTATATTTTTAAATTATTTTAAACGCTTCTAAATGAATAAAAATAGCGCTTAAATGTCTTCGCTCTATGAAGGGTAATTCAACAGCTGCCAGTTTTACTCACATGCGGGCGTTGATTAAATAAATACGATCTTTTAACAAGTTGAGGTAAGACAAATTAACTGCAGCCCATAAATGAAATAACACGTTATTTTTTATATCTATTTATACTTAACATTAAAATGTACAGATTAAAAAGCTATTTTAAGAATTTACTGCTTTTCTTAATTTGTAAACTTCTTTATTAAATTGCAGAATTCTTAATTTTTCTTTGAAATTAAAGTCAATATAAGTTACTTTTACTTTTCTCGTTACGTAAAAAAATTTTTAAAAATCAATTTATCTTCATAAATATTTCTTCGATCAAAACAAAGATAAACTATATATTTTATTCCATTATAAACTAAATTAATTTGTAATCACAGATGTCTATTATAGACATCTGTGTTTGTAATTGACAAACAAAGATCTAGATTTATCGAATTGTTAAATGAGTAGCTTCATCATTGATATCGAGTTTTACTCCGATTCAAATAAATCATAACCCTACATCCTCGAATTCTGTTCAACTTCCTAAACTGCACATTAAAATACGCAAAAGGAATCTACTATTTACAAGGTGCACATTACGAGATTATTTAGTTCATTCGGTCGGAAATTTGGCCAATCTATTTGTCCCGCTGAATAATTACGACATGCACGCGTTGTGTCAAGACTCAAGATAGAATGTGTAGTAGCACGCCCGATGCCGTTTTGCATCTGAAATGAGCCCGGCAAGAGATAACGATGTCGCACCGGATAATCTAACATGTCACCAGCTCATTCGCGCCCTTTCAAGATCCTTTGGATAACGTTGCAGGTATCTCCCGATATCGACTCTCGTTTGGCAACTTCGTTTTCACATTCTTCATCATACGATAAACTTTTCTAAGATTCATTTATTATTTTAATATAAATTAATAAAGATTTACAGAAATAGATTACTGATAATCTTATTTATTAGTTTTGATATCTGCATGCGATTAAAATATATACTCATCAGATGGTACTTGTGTCAATTGGCCCTCATCCCGAAAGTGCTTCTCCACATTTACACCCCTATATATCGGAGTTTCGATACGCTCCCCAGTATCATCCATCGAAGAATCCTGACTGCGCGCCGCAATGGCTCCGACGTGGGTTTTACAACGAACGATTCGAGCATGAGGATTATCGACACTTCTCGTTTAAAGAACCGCTCGTCGATCAAGCTCATCCATGGATCGAAATCAGAGCTGTTCTGGTTCGTTGTTCGAAAACACGGAAAGAAGTGTAGGCAAACGCAATTTACATTGAAATTTTTGGAACTGGCATAATCTATAAAACGATTGATTATAGCAAATATTTTTATTATTATTGGATTTATAATATTGTTAATATTATTACTAATTATTATATTGATAGCAGAGAAACGTCGCGTACACAATCAATACAAAATTGCAAAAGAAAAGTGATTATTAGCATGAAGATCAACAATGTTGGCAAGGTATCGTTGAATATACATAATTAATTTATCGAAATTATTTAAGTTACTATTTCAAGGTAAAGATCATTGTTATCTTTTTTTTGATTGTTTAAAGCTTTGGCCAATTATCATAAGAAATTATAATATATTTTATTAGACGAACACGCGGGAAGAATTCGTGTTGGTGGATCACGTATTGGATCCGGTAAAAATGCATAAAATCAGATTGCGTAATCCGTACGTCATAAAAGTCCGCCAAGAACCTCTGTCGCATCTATATGGACTGAGATTACAAGGCGTAAGTGTGTGTATTAATTTATATTACATTTAATGTACATGACAGTCTTTAACTAATACAATATCGGCTAAGAAAATACATAATAATAGAATGGAATCCTCATTGATAATAATATTATTAGTAATTATTTATCTACAAACATTTCGCGGATAAATTATCAATTAAGTTTCATCAATGATTTGTTGATTGGGGTCGACAAAATAGTTTCCGTTAACGTACTCTGGATTATCTACATTTGATACAGAAAAATGTATATTAACTGATGATAAATTCGCGCTGTTTGAATTATTCGCGTGTTCGTATAATAGAAAGAAAATGTTTCTTCTACATGTCGATCGTTTTGAATAAGGTTGTCAATGCGGAGGCAAGAGAAGAAGTCATTAATAATCATCGAGCCAACTTCACTGGATGTAACGATGGTCTAAACAACCCAACTTGCGGTCAAATGTTAGTTAATGGAGAGCCAATTCCATTTAGTCAAGTAAGAGTAATATAAAAAAACAAATATATTCATAAGACACCACCTATAAACAACATTCATCTGCTTTTTTAAGATGAAAAATAATTTTGTTGAATCAATAAATTACAAAATAAGGATTTATTATTTTACGAAAGTTTGACCCTTTTTCCAATAAAAAAATGACAGATAAATAATAGATTATACACATAAATGATGGATTATATGTCTAGAAAAATTTAAAAAGTGCAGCTAGAGAAAGATATTTTATTAGAACCAAGAAATTAAGCAAGAGGCAAGTTATAAGATAGAAAAATACGAGAATAATTATATTTTCGTAAAATAATAATTTTTTTATGTTAGTGTGTATGTCAAATAAGGCTGTGTTACATATTATAATAATACATCCATATAACACATCAATTTAGCATTCAAATTATTATCTATTGGTTCTATGTTATGCATTACTAATTACTATTGCATCTTATTAGTCTTCTTGCACCATAGAGATATAAGAATAGAGTGCGCGAGTCATATGCTAGCACGTAAGAGGTTGCGATATAGAAATAGAAAAAGAACGCTGCATATAGGCCCTTTCTGTCTTTGTCTACGCGCTCATGCGAAACAAAGACAGAAGGGGCCCATGCGCAGCTTTCTCTTTCTATTCTGCGCAGCTTTATCTTTCTATTCCTATATCGCTTTTTCAGCTCGCTCGCGCACTCTATTCTTATATCTCTATGTCTTGCACTCAATAAAGTCATCTATTATTATTATTAAATATTCTCTTACAACTGTTCCTAATTACGATCGAATCGAACTGCCCCAAAAGACAAAAGTAATTTCGAGATGCCATCGACATGTCATTTACACGACAGTTTGCCCAAACTTCCCCGACAATGGCGAGCCATTTAATTAAACTTTAGGCAAGTTATGTCCCTGCAATAAGAGCCGCGCGCAACAAGACGACGGATCGCTTTCAGGGTTTCTGCTGTTCTTGCGAGGACGCGCAGCGTGCCGAAAGTTTCCGCTCGGTCGCCGCCAAGTCAAACTATTACCAGCGGGACGAAAGCGCAAACAGAGCTCGCAACAGGTCCGTGTCGAGTGCGAATTTATTTGACAATTCGGAGGCACGGCGCCAGGTCGAAGCGAGCGGGAAGGAGGAGCACAACCGCCAAGTCGGGAGCGGCGACGCGCGAGGACGAGTAACGAGCCGCAATACTTCCGCCGTTAATGGCCCACTTGGCGAGCAAGCGTCTCCTCTTCGGAAACAACAAGAAAAACAGCTTAAAAACAATTCGGCCCGACAGCGCACTCGACCGCCCGAGGGATTTCCCTGGGCGAAGAACGCGAATCGCACGGAAAGCTCGCCGTCCGTGCTGAGGAACGTGTTCTCCGATCCGTCGCCGAGCAAGGGGAAGATCGAAGCCTATATTAATGCTGTCTACGAGCAAGCCATGAAGGAAAGAGCCATGAAACAAGCCATGAAACACGAAAGCGACAAGAGAAGTAAGGATTTATTGGACGAAAACGATTTATCAACTGGAAGTTTCGGTGATTCGAAGGGCACATCTCGAGAATCAGGTCGACAGATTCTCGATCGGAGGATTAGTGACGGACGATCTTCGATCTACGGACCAGTTACGGACAATCTTCAAAATAGAACTACAAAATTCACGAATATAGGCGATTATGATTTTGGAAAGTTAAAATCTCGGAAATTCAGTTCGCAATCCCTCGATCATCGGAGCGACGGTCGATCTTTGATTCAAGGATCAATCGCGGATGATCCTCGGGATCCAACTACGAGACTAACGAAGTTAGAAGATGAACGGGGTTTTACGAAAATGGGCGGTAAAGAGGATAATCGGGCGTCTCTCGAGCTAGAGAAGTGCGATAGGTCGGTGAATTTTTCAGAAAGTGGAAATCGCGAGGAAATGGTGAGGGATCGATTTCGTGGCGTAGCTCAGCCAGAAAATACCTTCGATTACCCACCGACGTCCCCGGCAATACACTCGTCGCGAATTCCGGGAGAGAGTCAATTTTCGAGACGGACGGAGAAGAATGCGTTCCTCAACACGTTGCCTGATAACGGAAGCTTTCCAACAACCATTGAATTTTTTATTCGATCTGGGATTTCGTTCAGGAACAATTCTGACGAGGATATTAATTATGATATCGCGTTACCGACGATAAGATCGAACAGTTTCGAGGACGTGTTCGCGCTATTATCGAAAATTATGATGTCAGAAACACGCTCGTCGACGGAAGGTGAAGAGAGACAGTACGGATTTAGGGCATCGCAGAACACCTCGGATAACGTTAACGCGTTGAGAAACGCTTCGGTCGTGAGGAAGAACTTAAGTGCAGCCGCGATTCGAAGAGGTAATGCGGGCGGCGAGGAGAGAAAAACGGAAAATGCTAATGTATCGACGCAAATCTCGACCGCTCCTGCTTTTACAAGATTACGAAAGCTCTCCTCTACCGTTGGAATCTCGCGATTGGAAGAATTATCCGCGCCCACCGCCGCCGCCGCCGCCGCCGCCGCCGCCGCCGCCGTCGTCGTCGCTCGTTCTGCGGATAAATCATTGACGAAAATCCTGGAATCAAAAACTCACGGTTCGTTACCGACGAACGAGATACGGGGATCTCCCGACGACTTCGGGGATTTATACAAGGACCGAGAATCGCGCGGAATGTATAACTCGTCCGAGCGAGCGCCGAAAGACGTGAACTTGAAAAACAGTTACGAATTCTGGAAGCCCCGCCGGAAGTTGCGAAAGTCGAAGGGCGCCGCGAAGTTTCGCGGGGACAAGGGCGTCGTAAGGGGGAAGTTAAAACGCTTCGGGAAGTCGAGCCATGGATTGACGCGAAAGCGCGCGTTGTCAGATTTTAAGCGCGACAGTTTTCGGAGCGAGTTTCCGAAGCGCGAGAGACGTTTTCGAAGACATCTCCAAACCGGAAAGGAAGTTTTTAATATCGCGGACGCTCGGAGCAACGGTTTGACAGACAAAGGCTCGCGTCGCAAAAAAATGCAAGCTTTTGTGGATTACTATGCGCGACCTGAGATAGCTCACTCTAAGCGGAAGATATCGAATAATGGTGGAAATGAAAGTCCGAAGAAACGAGTGATTTTGGAATCCGGCCATTCTTATGGGAAAGACCGGTCCGAACAGAACGATAATCCGTTCTACTCCAACAATAAAGATGGCAAAAAGAGCAGCGTCGATAAGCGGATCGAGGACGAGTTCGTGCAAATAAGCAACGTCCTGAAGGAAGACTCTACCGAGACGGGAATTATTCAAGAAACTCCGGAGAATTTCAAAGTAGTTACAAAGAGCGAAGTCGCAAAAGCCGATATCCCTAAAATTCAGGATGAGCTAGGAGACAATTTGTTTTCGCGAGGAAACGGCAAATCGGACGAGTCGCTTGCGATTCATGAAATAACGGATGAGCAGCCTGCAGAATCAAATAATACACGATTGAAAGAAAACTCTTTCGCGACTGCGGGATCTACAGTGACAAGCAATGAAGTCACCACGATTACGTCACCAATTACGCGAAAAGATTCCATCAATCATAAAGAATCCGTTTCCTTCAAACCCTCGATCGAACCTTTTTCATCATCATCGATTACGAGACAGCTCGATTACAATATCGCAAAGAAAATTGATTTTAATAAATCAAAAAATCCGATTAATGCAACCGAATTCATAATGGGGCAGACGAAAATCTTCGCGCAAAATATCAATGACTATTTCGAGATCACCGATGATCCACTTAGAACCTTATCTAGCAATTGGCCGAGTAGTTCCAAGGAAGTGACTAAAACACTGAACAATCGAGGCGAGGGCGAGCGAGATGAAACGGAAAATGCGAGATTCCTCGAACTTAATAACAACTCTTCGCGGATTACTGCTGGCAATTTCGTGGAAGCTAAAGGCCCGCTGATCGACCCGGGGCTCTCATCACGCGAAAGCGCTGCGATTACCGAACCTAAGGAAATTTCGTTGAGCGACGAGGAAGGAATAGGCTCTCGTTATACCGAAGATCCGCTTTTAGAAAATTCGGAGGGTTTTCTAGAGCGGTCCCGGGAAAAGGAAGAAATTGCCGAGCTGGTGGATCGAATCGTGAGACAGTACGCGGCATACACGCCCATCATGCCGGGCATGCCGACTTTCGACGAGATCACGGAAGCGGAAACCTTGCCGCTTGAAGAAGAGACGACCGTCACTCGGTTCACGACGACTTTGGCGACCACTACCAGGATTACGGACGTGGCTTTCCGACCTTCCGTACGTCCGTTGGAAACGACACCGCTGCCGGGAGAGATGCACGATGAGATCTCTCTGGACGAGACCACCTTCGCGGACGAGACGGAAGCAACGACGACCACTCACGAAAAGACCGTCTCTAAACCGAGATTTCGACCTGGAAGACCTGACGCGAACACCTCACCAAAAGCAAATGTACGAAAAGAATCGAATAAAACTAGAAAAATCGGAAAACAACGACAGAAAATTACCAATCGTATTGCAAACGCGAAAATGACGGACGCGGAAGAGGAAATCGAAGATCACCCTTGGTATCAAACTACAGAGGTGCAGCAGGTAATCGCAGCGAATCGATCTAAACCAGTCCAGAAGACTGAGGGAAAAAGGAAGAAGCACCGTTACAAATCGAAGACAGATTATTTTCAGAACACTTCCTCAGCGTGGACTTCATCAACGATGGTCTCTTCCGGTGTCGCGCAGACGAGAGGCAAGAGATCGGACTATATCCGCGCGGCGGGCAATCGCGATTCCTCGGTCTTCTACGACTACGAGATCGAAGATGAAGAGGCTCGGCGAAGTCGAAGAACGGGTTTGAATAAAAACGAAGAGGCTCCGAATATAACCGAGTCGACTGAATTACGTTCTACAATTGAAAAAAGATTAGCCGACGAATTGGATTATCCTGCGAGCCGAGGATCCGCTCGACACAGTTGCGAAAGTCGAGATCAGGCACAAAAGCTGAATGCTCTTCAAGATATTGCAGCGCGTAACGTCGGGCTTCGTACCGTTAAAGATAATCTCGATTCGGACGTGCAAAAGAAAGAACAAGATATGCAAGGTAATCTGAAGAGCTTCATCCTCTTGAAGCTGCGTCACATGAAGGATGACGCAGTTCGTAAATTTGACGAGGATATTTCTTCGCGGAATCGTGAAGCTACGTCGGTGTCGCCCGCTACTCTGCCTTCAGGCCCGGCAAAAATTCCGTCGTCACGGACGGACCTTTCCGGATCGGTGCGCGAAAGACTGGAAATAGATCGGCGATCGGAGAAACACGCGTTCGGCGAGCATGCGGTGGCCGAGATCGACCGAATCGCGGTGGTGCGAAAAATCGCGGTGAACGTGTCGGAGAACGCAAGAACCGCGGGCGCGAACGATTTGTCGGATCGCGGCGCGAAACCGCGGAAGGAACCGTCCGCGGGTGGGATATCGCCGACTCGCGCAAGAAGTCGCGGGGACCGAGACAAAAGTCGTGAAACGGATACTGTCATTCGCGGCGTGAAATTGATGATACCGGACGATAAGGGCGAGACGCACAAGCTCGACGTCGCGGCTAAAAGTGCCGATAAAAAGATCCCGCCGCTTTTCGTTGCGCGACAGCAGGGACGTGAGGACGCGAGGAAGATTAATGAAAATCCCGCGGATTGTCGCGTTTCCGCCGGAGAGCAATACCTCCGACGTCCTCGAGGCAAGGTGTACGACACCGTCCGCAAAATAATCAATAAGATCAAGGGAAAATTAGCATCGGTATCGGGCAAGGCGGGTACCGAGAAGGGAAGCGTGAAACGCGCCGATCGATCGCCACCAGATTGGCATCGGCCGGGCAGACGACTGTTGTCGAGTGGACCCGGCTACGTCGGGAGTATCGACGATGAATATTACGCGAACGATGAAAGCGAGACAGACCGGGAGAATGACTCGAGCGATAATGAAGCTATTGCCAAGAGGGATGATCTATCGTACCTCGAGAATCGGTCTGGCCGGCGCAAGGATCGAGATTCGCGGAAATTGGTGCCCGAGACGGATCGATTGGCAGACGGGAACGCCGATGTTGCACGAGCTACAATGCCGGAGGAAAGAACAGTTGCTGCCCGCGATGCAGCGATGTACTCCGACGATATGCAGGCAAACAGCGAAGAGGCAATCTCAAGGTTATTAATACCAGATATTAATTTTGATACAGACGGGATTCTCATTAACGCAAAAATTCCTACTTCTATACGTAGTATTCTGTAAAAGAATAATTAATATCTTTTTTATTTTTATAGAAACGCGATATTTTTTCCATAATTCTTTATAAATACTCAAAAGCTGATTAATGCTGATAATGTTCATCAATCATCATAGCAATATTAAAATTATCTGGCGAAAATACGGAAAAGCAATGTATAGAAAATTGAGATAAAACTCGTTTCATTAAAATGATACGCGGTAATTATTTTAAATAATATGATAAAATTCGATACAAAAATAGCATCCATTTAAACTATTTATACACTTATATATAATCAGGCCATTATTACCATTAATTACGGTGGCAATTACAGGAATATCGAGAAGAAAGTTAAGAATAAAAATACGGACTTTCAAGATATCGAAGTTTCTTCCGAATCGACTGATTTTTCGAGTTTCAATGACGATAAGATGTTAGAAGTTCCTCTCGAAGCAGAAGAAAAATCTATTGTCCAAAGCACCGTTAATAATATCGTCGATAATAATATCTCTGTACAGGAAAACAGTTTCGATAATTCTGAAAATATTTTAAGAAATTCACGAGCCGACGAAGAAGTTAACGAGGAACCACTTTCCTTTCGCGAGAAAAACAACGAAAATAACTTAATTGATGAGATAACAGATGAATCTCTTTACGAAACCCATCCGACATTTAATACCAGAGAAACTGTAAACTCTCTTGCTATGAATAATCAAAGTCTCTCGAGTACTGGAAGAGTACCATCGAATATAGATTTATCACAAAGCTCGGCCACGCCAAAAGCTGAAAAGAGCATAAAAATTTCGCTAATTGGGAGAATTCAGGTAAACGGTGGTTTCAATCAGACGCCAATGCTGATAAGCTTTGATGCCATTCCCGACGGGTCTTCAGCAACACAGTCTTCGGTTTCCACAGGATTGTCGAACACTATCAAGGCGATTGAAACTACCGCCATTAATCTCTCTCTGAATGATTCAAATGCGGGATCTGCGTTTGATCTCTTGTCCATGAGCGAGCGTGCAAACGACGAAGCGAGCGATTCACTAAACACGATATCGGACGAGAGTCGGGAAGCCGAGAAGACGAACGCGAACGAAGTCAGGATAAAGTCTCGCGAGAAGCTTTTCGATCTGACGCGAAGAAGGGGGAAGGAACGAAAGACGACGAAAAAAAATCCCTCCCGAATCGAGAAGCGATTGGACAAATATAACACGAACTCAAGATCGGCCAAGCAGGTTTTTCTAACGGATTACTCGGTCGAACCGAACAGCAAAGTGAGCAGAACGAACGTCGGGAGGATGATTTCTGAGCGAACCGGCGGACCGATTGGCAAACTGGATTCTCGTTCATCCGCGAATCCGGTGCACTTTCCAGATATTTTGGGATCCGTCTTGGTCAACAACGACAGTCTAAAAGATCAGGACGCGATTAAAGAACCCCGACGTCGAATCGACGTACCTACGATCGAAACGAACCGATCCAATTCGATCGAGTTTGACCCATCAAATACGACTCTTCATAGTGTACCGTTGGTGCATATCGGTATCGAGACACCAAATGTCGATCTTACGAACGGTGGGAGAACCAGGACGACGTGTTGCCCTCGCGAGGACCCGTGGAACGCTACTTCCGGCGGTTGTTACAGAATGCCCGCGACCGTTCGAAAACTCGAAGTTACAGAGACGACTTCGCGCGAGTTGCAAACTTCGAGCAATTATCGGAATGGCGATCCTGAAACTTTTCCGCCCAGATTCTACGAAACGACTGCAAACGACCGGAATGCGGTAACCATGAGACCCTCACCGTCAACGCGACGATTGCCGAACGGCGTTCTTGAAACCGCAGCTAAATGCACGACAAACGAGACGCGTTCTGCCGCGACACCGTCTAGTAAATGCAACGATGGCTCGATTAACGCAGTTCGCGTGAGAAACTTGATGGCCATCGTGAGATTCATGATGAAGCTGTTGAGAATCGTCGCGGAGGACGAAGAGCCTCCTTGTCCCAGGGCTCAGATCGGCGAGACGGTGATTCGCGTGAAGAACGTAGTTATTAATGCGTCGAGTCACGCGGAACGGCAGAAGAGCACCACTGATAGGACGATAATAAAATCAGGAAGAACAAGGCAGGATCTTACGACCGCTGAATGGCGAACGACAATCGTGGGAAGGATGCGCGAGGAATCGTCGCCTTTGGGCGACGGTACTTTTGAGTCCTTTACCGAAGCACCGTCTCATCCGGCAGCGTCCACCTCTTCCGATGAAGTGTCCAAGGACGAAGGGCTATCCACGCTCTTTGAAACTTCAACGGGAAAGGAAGTATACACCTCCACTTCTTTCGCGACGCTCAAGTCCTTTCTATTTTACGAGCCCGCACGAAAGTCGCCTCGCAAAGACGCCTCTCGGAAAAATACCAGAGTCAACCTAACGGGTGTAAAACAAAATTCGAACGTTTCCTTTAAAGATTCAAAGGGCGAGTCGGGAGGAGAGAAATCTCGATTGGACGGCAGCCAAACGAATCGTTCGCCTTCGTGGTCGCGGGACCGAGATCGAAATTCCGCCGATCGACTTCACTTCGGTAAACAAGGAATTGCCTCCACGACAAATCCGGAGGATAAAATCGGATCTTTTCGGGAGAGATATTTGGCAGGGAGTAAAAACGTCGGGTTTCGGCAACCGGAATCGACGGGTGTCGCTAACGATACTGTCAGACCGATACTTCCGCGCGATATCGATGTCTCGCGAAATGCTTTATTAGAAAGAAACGGTGCCGCGAGGGAAAACAGGCCCCGACGTTCGAAGTCGAAGAAGGCCAGCAAGCAGGCGGGGGTATCAGATCGGCGTGCCGAAACGAGAACGAAATTGCTTAACCGTTCCACGAGAGGAGGTCCTCCGGGAGATTGGATCGGGGAACATCGGGCGGCCGCGCGGCGACTGCCGATCGATAAGAAATTGCGGGAATCGCGCGAAGTACCGGACGGAACTGCAACGCTGGGAAAAGTCGTATTTCGGCGCGTCCGCGGCAAGATTAACCGCCCTCCTGACCCAAATCTCGTTAGCGGTAGAAGTGATTCGTTTAAGATCGAAGGGAACGTCGCCGGAAATGGCCCTCTGGCAAAACTTTCGACCGATGATGCTTTATCCACCGACAGGGAATTGCGTTCGTTAGAAAGAGAAGATACCTCGGGAAATGCAATTCGATATTCAACTTCTTCGTTAATGAACGATAACGTTGGCACTTCTAGAATTGGCAGAGAAATCGTGGACGAACACATAAGGTCTGTTACATAGAAACAATGAAGTTAATTCTAAAAAAAATTCATATATAAAATGTTTACCTTAATTTAATTTAATTGGACTCATATTGTTTACTTTACAACGTTTATTTTTTACCGCTTTCTTGATAATTCTTAAACAAATTATTTTGAAGGAGACATTTAGAAAGAAAAATTTTTACACTATCCAAGAATGCTCTATGTAATTAGTCTTATTATCTCTACATGACAGATCCCATAATTTTACATTGTCTCATAGAATTCCGTACAAGAAACGAGATGTCAGCGAGCGCCGCGATTTCCGCGAAGGTAATCGCGTACTTAAAGAACGACAGAAAGCCTCGAGCTCGATGAAGAGAAAGACAAAGCAGCGGAGGAAAAAGAAGAGGAAAAAGGGCGGTCGGCGGACGAGAGATATTTCAGAGACTGAAAACCACTGGCGTTTCAAGAGACACTTATTAATGACGTCTCTCGAGCCGGAGGATGACGCCGATGACGCCGCGGCAGGATTTTCGAGACGCCACGTCGCCGTGGAGAAAAGGAACGCTGAGAAATTTCGGAAGTACGCGGGAGGCAACGCGAGACGGCGGCGGCGCAAACGCGACGGAAGTCGGACGGTCGATGGATCGGAAGCTGATCCCGGCGCGGCGCAAATCCGCGGTGGTCAAGACTGCACGGATCACCGACACCCGCCGAATATCGATGCGGCCAAATATCTCGAGTCCGCACATTGTTTGCGCTTTAGTGATTTATGGTAGGTCGCCCATGGGGATTTAAGGGGATCGCGGGTCGAACCCGTGATTCATGTGGAATATAACGTTTGTTTCATTGAGAAAAGGGTTGCAGCCGAAATGCGAGCTTTTTCTCGACGCTTATTCCAAACGCGATAAAGTTAGCGAATCTCGCGATTATAACGGAAAATATACAAAAAAATGTGACAACATTCGAAAGTCCGAGAACGAGAGATTTAAATTGTAACAATAAATTGAGAAGAAGAAGAGACAGAGAGAGAAAACAAGAATATATAATTTTTCATGCATAAAACGTGAATGCAAAGTATAAAATATATGCATTACGGTGTTATTTTTGTAAATTTGCACCGACTGAAAATAATGCCATTATTTTACAAATACAGAAAAACTTTTTCCTCATTTGTTTACGGAGAATGTGTGTTGTTTTACCTGTCGATACAGTTTACTACAAATATTGTGAAGCAATCGTGCATATAATAGCGGCATGGGCCGATGGTTTATTAAAACATTAAAATGACAGCCAATGGCTCTCGATTACTTATTTTCAGTTTTACGCGCACAATGCTATGCACGGCAACAATTGCAGACTATAGACGCAACAAAAGCAAAGACGAGTGCTTTGTTTCGCGCTTCCGATGGTCTCTGCAGCTGACGTGCCGCAAATTAATTAACAGATAATCGATACAAAAGATACCTTATAACGTTACATTTCAAATTCAAAAGTCCCCATACATGTTAAATCGACTTTCGCAACTTTCTATTTGTCGATTACGAATTTATCATTATTATCTCCTTCAAAATTAATTATCAAAGTTCGATGGAAATAAACCCCGGGAAAATTCTTCAGGTATTCCGTGTATCAGTTGGAGGATCCTATCGTCGAGCACACGGTGTATCTTCAGGTTTACGAAAAACGCGCTTTAGCAAATGGATCGACTTACTGGGAGGATCTCACTGGAGATTCCGTAGTCAGGTGAGAGAGGAGAAGGGGAGTTTAAATGCGCACTCGAGTATGTTCGAAGCGGTCCGATAAACTTCACGCTAGACAGGTCGTTTATGCCATCAGATTGGGCACGTTCAACAGGCACCATAGAGGCAGTCAAGATACGATCGCTTTCGCCTACAAGGAAGTGAAAATGCCGGGACGGGAGGAGGGCGAGATTCCCAATTTGGATGTCGTTCGTAATCGTCTTTTGGTACCATCGTCGGTGACATCAAAAGGCTCTGAATATCCTGCCGAAGGTATCGAGCCCGGAATATTTCGGTGCTTTCCTTTCAAAATTTCGCACGCGAGATATTATATTTTCTAGTGGAAATTATCGTATAAAAGAGAGTGGATAATTACATATCTATAGAACGATGATTTCACGATTTTTATTCGTAATCAAAAAGGCTAAGTATGTTTTATTAAAAATGTACCAAAATTGTGTGTAATTACAATTTCATCTGAATTTCAATCTTTTCTTATCAAGAATTTAATCGAGATTTTTAAACAGTCAAGGAATATTGAAAAATACAAGTCAAACGTGTACCACAATATATGTACCAAAATTTCAATTTTCAACTATTACGTCATTTAATAAAATTTGCTATAATATATGTAATTGTAATATAACGTAGTGTAAGAATTTTAAAAGCCTAATATTTGAAAAATAATACGTAGCTGTTCGTGACTTAATCTCGTCGATAATGTCACCAAGATGACTTTGCGAAGATCAAGTCAAGAGTTCGGGGGTATAATTAATCTAATATGACATTTTGTTAAATAATACTTTGTCGTGTTCAATGTAGACAAATCGGGTGAGTATCTCGTGGTGCCAGCGAGCAGCGTCGACGAGAGTGGGAACGAGTGCGACAAAGCGGGCGTGGGATTCGCGGCGTTCGCGAGGCAACCGGACCGGTGCGAACGTGTCAGGGGAACCTGTTTGAAAAATCAGCCCCTGGCCTACCGTAGGCGCGACGCGGTACGTATGACAGGTGCAATAAATGAAACACTGGAAATGGCCTGTCCTCGAGCTATCCGCGGCCGCGTCGCTTCGAGCTTCGTGCGAAGCGAGCGCGAGACGCTTTTAAGTGCGGCCCGCTCGTCGTGCAACATGATTTATCGCGCACGAATTTAATGCTTATACCCGCATAAAACGTTCGCGAGGGGAGATTTGTCCTGGCGACGGAAACGGACAGTCGCATACAAATCGGTCGCTGGTAGGGGGACACTGCGCGCGGATTTTTGTACGGTTGGCTCTGTGTGATACGCGAGACGAGGAATTCGAGCCGTCTCGTTTCGGGCGAAATACCGAATCTGTCTCGCGTTCATAAATGTCCGTTGTTATACATTTCGAATCATTTGTATCGCGGATTCGCGTTTTTTCTCCCGGATTTCCATTGCGAAACGACTTGCATTGTACGCTGCAAGACATTTGCAACGTGCAAATTTGGGATTCGTCCAAGACTTTTTTACAGCTTTTACGTTTTAATCGGTCTCAAACGGTTTCCGCTTCAAAGAGCTTACGAATTTCGACAGTTCGCTACATTGGATCTTTTGCAAGTGCAAAAAATTGCAATTTTAGCAAGAGTCTGAGCGAGACCATATTAATATCGGAATATTAAAAATCACAAACAAAAAGTTATAAATGGAAATTCTTTCATCGGGAAAGGGCAAGATCTATCGATTAGGTTTCGCTTGTCGAACCTTTAGAACCGCGTGAACTATGAAATACAACGTCATCGCGAGGTTTATCGGCGAAAGCAGACGACGGTCGCGCGTCACGAACATGTGCCGGAAACCACCTCGCGTACCCGCCGACATTTCCGCCAGCCGGTTGTCGAAGGTCGGGCGCGCTGTTCGATCTAGTGTCACATGTCGACAGGAAGCTAGCGCGGCCGGGCGACCTGGTTGTTACTTCTTGAGCAATTTCGCATCCGTGCCGAGCGAGCCCATCAAGTACAGCGCGAACGGAAGCGGAAGTCACGAGTTCCTCGCTCTGGAGTACCATTCGCCGCACGTGTCTGCGATCGACATCGAAGTCGAAGCGGGTTACAATGCCGCGCTTGCGGGAGGGTGAGTCTCGAGAGGAGCGATATCTATCTACGCCCTAGATGACTAACTAGAGATTACCAGTCCGCTTACACTTTGCGCGCTAATTCCCTCGTAATCCGATTTTATGATCACTCCGAATGACTCAGTGTTGGCTGCTGGATACCTCTTCTTTGATATAAGTTTATAGCTAAAGTTTCGGGAGTAATGAATAGAAAAGCGTCAATAAACTCTACGTGCCGAGAGATGATCTACGTTATGTTAAAATTAAGCGTTTAGAATTTTATGACATCGTAATGATATTTTATAAATAGAAATAAGTTACTTGATAATATTTTATAAATATAAGTAAATTTCTTAATAACAAAATCTGAGGGTGTTTCAATGTAATTTTCCAAGTATCATAGATATCAGATGTATCGTAGATATTTTACAGATTGAAGCAAATTGATATGTGAGCAAAATCAAAGATATTCCAATACAATCTTCGACTAAATCACGATTGTTTGAAATTTTTTAATTTTAGATTCCTAGGTCGCATCAGCGAAGTGCACGTGGATAGCACGGCACTCGATCACACTGTAGTGACAGTTGTGATAACTAATATGGGACTGACTTCGATGTCCTATCGATCGAGGATCGCGAAATGTCCCGACAATCTTCCAGAGTCTTGGGTGAACGCTACGTTTCCTAGAAAAATAATTCAATCTCGACGGGATCAAACAGTGAGCTTGGATCTCTACGGAGAACTGCCTATAAACGAATTTCATTGTTCTGGTAAATTTAACAACCCAATGAGAATAATAAACTATAATCACTTCTAAAGGTTCGCATCATTAAAGTTAGGACTCTCAAATTTACATTCGATTCTATATTCTTTTAACCTGAAATGATTTTTTTCATGAATGTGACAAAAAGAAGAAGAAAGTTTAGTTTTCGAAGTAAAGTTATCGAACTGCACAATTTTTATTGTCGCAGTGCGCGAAATATATGCGAGAAATTATGCGTAAGAAATCATTCAAGCAAACATTGGGCGGTTACACGTTTCCAGTACAATTGCTGAATCGTCTCGGGGAATTAGTGGCCACCAGGAGGATAAAGATACGGAAAATGGATCGTTGCTCCTGCATGTTGCATTGCTTATGTGTATGCATGGGTGACGCGCGTGGTTGCAGACCGATGTCGCCGGAGCTTTATCACGCAGCTGGATTTCGCGGTCCAGTTCCTACAGCCTCCCGCGAAATTTTCGCGAAAATTGTAGACGTCTTATTCTTCGTCATCTCGTCAATCCTGCTCTTACTTTTCATGGGTCAGTAATCCTACATCCGTTTCATCTTAATAATTTCTAAACTTATTGATCCCCAAAGATGGACTTCCATTTATGATTTGTAATTATTTCTAACTAATAAAGCGTCTTTAACGCATAGTACTTTTTATTCTTCCCAATCAACTTTCTCCAACTGATATTTTTAACGTATAATGTTTACATCTTTATAATTTACTTAATTATTTTACTCCAGCATTATACGGTCTAATATATTTTTAATATTTATAACGATATGTGAAGTTTGAAGTATATTTCTCTCAGGTTTCCTGAAATGGTTGATCGGCTTGTACATACCGGTGGTAGGCCGTTGGGGCTTGGACTCTCTATTGGAAACTGGTGGAATGTCGGAGTACTTCGAACGAGAATTAAAATATAAATGCGTGGTGACGGATGAGCATGGTGCACCGGTGCACCCAGATACGCGCAAGAGAACGGTCAGGATATGCAGCAGGTACAGCGAGATAGCTGTAGTTACGGTACAGTAAGAGAAGTATATATAGATAAGTGCGTGAAACGTGACGCGATTATGTTCTGCAGGAAAGCGGAATTCTTCTTAAACACGATGTTCTTCTTGATTTTCCCATTCGCCATTTGCTGCCTTCGTCTTAAGAAGTCCTTTCGTCGACCCGCCCGGAGACGTTGTCGCTCGGATGAGTCTAAAGTAAGAACCGTCCTTTCCCGTCTTTACGTCGCATGTGAAATTGGAGCAGAATTTCGCGACGTAACGATCCTTCATCCTCTTCCTTGTGACATGTACCGCGTCTTTTCGTCTAGATCAGTTTGACGAGCGACAGAAGCGAACGCCCGAGAACGATCTGCGTGAGCACTTATGGCGACAGTCGAGATTCGCGGATGGAAGCCGAGGACACCAAGTACGTGATGGACGAATTGAAGAAGTCCGAGGAATCGTTACGCAGTCGTAATAAATGTAAAGTAAGAAATAAAAGAGATGAATAATAGTGGTAAGGAGATGAAGAATAGATTATATGCGCAATAAATCTTTAACCGCTTTTTGCTCTCTTTAACGATATCTAATTAGAGACAGAGACGAAGCGAGAGAGAAAGTGAGGGAAAGAACCATTTCAGTGCTAAAAACCGCACATATTAAATATTTTGTTTTATTAAATTATTATTAAAAGAGCAAAAATAGTTTTAGTTAAGATTTATAATATTTAACGTTAAATGCGGTACATATTTAATGTTGTAATCAATATTTTCAAACTTCCTCTACTTCCAGTGTTTTTCTTGAAAAAAAGAAGCAAAATTCTTTTTGATGTGCTAATTTATGAGTTTTACGTGAAAATAATCATGCGTTAGTTTCGATTAACTAAAATTAAGACCACCCTGGGGATTATATTTGGAAATCTAATTTATCGTTACGCTCCGGAAGTAGAATATATGTGTATACGTAGAGAGATTAGAGAGATTAGAGTGCAGAGAGATTAGAGCACCGGATACGTGTAAAATATAGGAAGAACGTAAACGCGAAAGCTCGTACCAGCGAATGGGATGGTACGTGATCCCAAAATGGCAAATAGGGGCTACGACGACGATTGGCCCGATAAAAGCGATATTTCATTTGTGCATACGCGTAATCCGCCATTCGTCATAAATGCGACGATAAAGTAGATGTTATTTGTCATAAACCGTCGTTGGAATTTCGAGAACGAATAATCCGTCGCGTGCTTATTTTTAGCATTCTCTTTTTTTATACTCAACCGTGGTTAGGTATTTTTGGATTTATTATCATTTGCGAGCATTAAGCGCGTTATTTATCGAGATGGACATAGACGGAGAGAAAATGATACCGTTGCAATTTTATTCTTTCAGAGAAACAGTTCCACAAAAGAATACCGTTCGCGCCATTAACGCTCGGGAACTCGAAATAAGTTTGACGTAATTGCCACAGAAATCTAAAAAATCTTCGATGAAAGCTGATGTTCAAGATATCTTTATAGCTAATGTATTAATACTAAAATAATGTTGTAATGTAATGTAATTAAATATTATAATCAATAAATGTAACAACGATTAGTCATTTATCCTATAATATTAAAAATGGTATGCGTTTCATCAACATTAAGTTTGGGAAAAGGAATAAAACTTGATATTTTTTCCTATGTGTAATTACGCTGTACACACTGGTAAGTTATTATAATTATTATTACGTATATTATATGTACGATGGTGCATTATCAGCTTTTAAGTTCTCGGATGTAGGTATCAACCATAATGAAAATAATTTATATATGCAATTCAGAGCAGAGTTGAAAGAGCGAAGAAGAGAGAAAAACCACGAGAGGACGAAAGAGAGGAGGGGGGTCCACGAGAGTTATGCGCAATGCGGTTGTTCCGCGAGACTCGTAGAATTTGTGACCGCTTCCGGCAGATATCTACGGCGCGGGTGGGTATATCCCGGGTCTAACCCATTTTTTCGTTGAGTACTATTTATGTACACCATCTGGATGTAAATATTCATGCGGGACGCGCGTGCATTTTTGCCGTGCGCCACGTTCCCTAGCCGTGGCGGATCGAAATAAATGCCCGTCTCGTGGAAACTGAAATTTCAACCCGCGGAGATGCGAACCCGCCAGCGCGGCTTCAACCCTCTTCGATCGGATCGGACGCTCGCCGGTGTTTTATTCTCGTCTTCGATACTTCAGGCGGGAACTGTGTTATCGTAACTCACATTTGTCTACTTTCGCGGTCGGGTTCGTCGATTTTTAACTCTGCGACGAACGGTCTCCTAACGAAGAGCTGCAAAAACCGACGTGACAGAGAAATAGTTCCAGAAAGCTTTTGATTCAGTTATTCTCCGCGAAGAGATAACTTAAGATTAATCTGAATATTATCCAAAGGAAAAGGAAAATAATAACTTTATAAGAAACGAGAAATAAAAGTTTGTCTAATGTTTTTGCGGTTCACGGTGCATCCTTAATTATGATAAAAATGCTCAAAGCTGTCGATTGATTATTGCATAACTGTGTTTAATGATTAGCGAGTCAAATAATTTTCATAGTGTTATCAAATCTACTATATTTAGATATGTAGGTATATTTTATGACATCGATATAATCCAATTTTTGCTAAAATTAGTATTACTATAACTGGAATATTAGATAAATATACGAGTAAAATAATTTCATGATTATTCCTGATATATCTGATTTATATGCAACGAAAAGATATACTAATAAACGTAATTTATATATATTTCTAAGTTCATGCAGATAATAATAACGATTCAAAAGTTCAATTAGATTTCTGTTAATTAAATCTTGGATGTCGGAAAAAATAGTTAATCATATAGTTGCGAAAGTGAAAGTAATTGGTCGTAAGTAAGAATACGCGAATAGGCTGATGGCGCGCATTCTATGAATTAATTTATAGTATTCATTTAAGTGTCGCCGATTATCGTGAGACTGGACATCGTTGGTTCAGGAATGAAAAAGTCGGCTCACTTTCTAACCGGGATTTCGCTCAAAATTGCGCGTACGCTTCTCACAATGCATAACTAGCACGCAGAGC
Source organism: Temnothorax nylanderi (assembly GCF_030848795.1). Lineage (NCBI taxonomy): Eukaryota > Metazoa > Arthropoda > Insecta > Hymenoptera > Formicidae > Temnothorax > Temnothorax nylanderi. The sequence goes on from NW_027249118.1 coordinate 389,680, forward strand.
CTATGCAAATGTACACACCTGCCGACTTCCGCGTTCTTGTGTACGGCGCCGTAGAGAAAGGCCACTCTTTTACCATTGTAATTCGGTAGCCTCCGGGCTCTCTCCATAGACCGGGCATACTCCACTGACCACACGAGAACGGTAAATAGATGGATATGGGCGGAACGGAACAATGTGCAATGGCGAGATGGGTAACGTCCATGTAACGTCGGATAGAAGGATGCACCATCTAAGTTTTCGCGATCGGGTTCACGTCTCGTGCAGGAGTGGATGCAAAAAATCGAACGAGCAAGCAAGACTCGAGTTTCATTAAAGATCTTATCGTGCGTGAATAATGATAACTTTGCCAGTAGCACCGTCTAATAGATGCAAAATTCAATCGACCGATCTTTCTAATCAAACTTTCTCACATTCTAGGTAATAAATATTAGGTTGACGACTTTTTAATTTTTTAATCTGAGTTTTTCAGGAGGGAAACGATTTAAGACGCGGCGTCGACTTTCGCAACTATAAAACAGTCATAAATATAATAAACGTTCGGGCTATGAAAAATCGGGTTTGTCGTAAAAGAAAACTTATAATATTCTACAACACTTTACTATCTTGCGTAAAATTTTATGGTTTACCAACAACAAGAAGTAAATATTTCAAAGAAGGGAAAGTTCTGTATCGAGGCGTAAAACTTGCGTGGATATGTAAAATGTAACAATCCTCTCGCAGAGATCGTTATTCGTGCAATGTCTTCGGAACAGAAACTCGCGGTCATTTTCTTAAAAGGTATAAAAAAATATAAACGTTGTAACGTATAGTTAGGCTATCGCACTTGCAATACGTAACTGGCAATTTATCCGAGAATTTCGTTAATGCACTCGCGGGATCGACGAGAATTTATGGTGCGCTTCCGAGGTGCCGACATTCAAGGTTACTCACGAGATAACGCGAGTTTTCCGTCGTCACGAGGAGCAACCGGGCACATACCAAATATTTATACCTGCGATTACACGAGGAAGCACGAGGAAGCCCCCGAGGATAATAGCAACTTTGGTTCGAAGAAGGCAGCAGCAGCGGCGGCGGTGGTGGCGGCTGCACCTCTCACGCCGGAAATAAATAAACTGACTTTCCTTCCCGCGGAGGATATCGCGGCCGCTCGGTGGCTCCGGAGCTAGAGGATGTTGATGTTCCGTAGCTCGCGAGAAGCCTGAAACGTAGCAGGAAACCCTTGGGGCATCGCCGGTGCTCTTGGAAGTTCTACTCCTCGCGTGCGTCGCTTTGTTTTAATACGGCGAGGTAATGGGATTGTTGCGAGCAGCGAGCAGCGCGGCTCGTCTGCTGTTGCCGTCACGGTGTGTCTCGTGAGAATGAGGATAACAGCGCGTAGTGTTATCTACGGTGCGGCTTTGACGGCACGTGCGCCTGCGACGCAATCAACAAAGCAAATCGTCCTATCTGTATGCTTGATCGAATCGGAATGAGTATTATCTTATGGTTGTGTGTTGTTTGCATGCAGAACCCTCCTTATTTGTGCAACAAAGGTCGTAAAACATGTAGATATATAATACATATAATTAATGTATATAAAATATGTTATATCAAATTACATAAAATTAATTATAAATTTAAATGTAAATTAATCATAAATACATAAATACATTTACTAAATATATTACTATTTTACTTAAAAATCGTTATATATTAAACGTACGTGTTGCATTGAATGTTTTATTAAATTTTATAGTTCGAAATAAAAAGAACAGAAAAAAAGAGAATGTTTATTATATATTTTTCTTATTATATATTATAAATTATTCTCATTATATATCATGAAATTTATAAGGAATGATAAAAAAAAGGGATCTAGAGATTGTCAAGAGAAATTTCGTAAATTAATGAATTATAATAAAGATTTTTCTTTTATATAACAATATTATGATAACGGAATAAATGTAATGTTCAATCGCAAAATAATTTTAATGTAATGATAACACAGTCATCCCTTTTAAGAAGATTCCCTTTCAGACGGTACGTTTCTCTTGTAAACATCGAGATGCATAGGAAACACTGCATTCGTCTCCGTCGTTGACGGAGGTAAGCCACGTTCATGAATGATAAATACGACGAGTTTACAGGAGCGATGCGCACAGTATTGTATCAATTTCGCTTGTTGAAAGCGAAGCGTTTCGCTTAGCGTTTTAAAAAGTCAATGTTTAGATAAGGCAAATACATTTTACAATAAAAATCATGAGCTGCCACTTTTTTCCTTTCCTATGGACTTTCGCTACTCTCTTTATCCACATTTGCGTATTTTATTTGTACTTGTGTATAGGAATCAAACCTTTCTCTGCCAGGAATACGTTTTGCAACATTGCACAACGTTGAGATAAGATCGTAGAGCCGCATCCTACGTTACCGCGCACCGTAAAAGATCCCGCGTAAATAATTCCTCCGCGCCGAGTTTCGCGAATAGAACTTTCCCGGGCGATTTATATGATATATAATACATAGCGGTTGAAAACGCTTTCGATCGCGCCGCGGTTCGTGCGATCCGCGCGATGTTTTTCCGCACGCGCGCCCGTATATACTCCCGTGATAAGCTGAAATTAAAGAAAACCGCACAAACCGGTTCGATTCGCGATGCAGCGAGATGTGCAACAGCCCGCGCGCACATCTGCCGCTGAACGAATGCGCTGCATCTGAGAGCGCACAAATGGTGATTACGAGAACAAAAGGGCGAACATCGTGAATATATCCTTCGTAGTACGCCACCCCGGTGCGCGGCCGGTCTCTTTCTTTCCTCACTTCGCCCTCCCTCCCTTCTCCCCCGCCCTTTTTCACAATTCGCGATCTTTTGTCTTCCTTTCGTTGACTCTCCGTACTTTTTGCTCTTTTCCTCTCGCCTATAATTCCTACCGTTTTTAGTACTCCTCTCCGCATTTTTACCTGGCGAATTTCAACGTCAATGGCTTATTGTGAGCCGAATGAAAGGCGTGCTCGAAATAGTCATGCAATGACGTCGCATAATGTCCGGATAATGAACGTTGGCGCTGAAGAAACGAGACTTTCAGATCGTATAAAATAATTACGACTGAGGCCGCACAAACGGAAGCAGCTGTGTACCGGTAAAAGCTGCCTCGATGTAATCTGTCTTCATAAATTAGTACGACATTCGTACTTTAATTAGAAAAACTTGAGAATAGGATAAACAGAGTGATACTTGAATACGATTTTGCAGTTATACAAAAATTGTGGTAATATTATGATATTGTAACGACTAATGACATTAATGTTTTATATAACCTGATCGGATAATAAAGTTTAAATTTAGAAAAATATAATTTTAAGGAATCAAGCTGAGATACATTCTTGAAAAATCGAACAAATTTGATATTCGAATACGCATAGATGTACATACCGGTTATATTTCCTTTTTCTAGCGCTCCACGTATAATTCTTCTTATGCTTGTGAACCTGTAACAAAAAAGACGTCATTAAAAACTATCAAAACAAAAGCTATCATTAAAAACAGATATTAAGAGTAATTGAAATAATTGGAAGAATAAATATGGCATGTGTGAAAAATCTCTCTTCTGACTACTTTTGATCTCGACAAGACCGAAGAACTTCCTTTCCGAGCAGCACACTCTCTGCAGGCCCATTTTTTAAATAAAATTTCGAATATTAGCTATCGATATCAAAAGTTTAAGTAACCGTAAATCACTTGCGCTCTGCAGAAGTTGAAGAAAAATTTTGCCGGTACCGCGAGCACACGATTGCATCGTAAATTCAGGCGCGATTTCGCCGTTTCACGGGCGGCCCGCGCGGCGGTAAGTGTGAAACAGCCTTGAAACGACACGGTGGCGCATTGTTTTCCCCCGGGTAGCGTACGCCGAATTTCGAAACACACCGACTGCACGAAACTGCAGCGAAAGTCAGGCGATTCGGCGAGCCTGGCCCGCGCCGCCGCGCCGCCGGCGCCGCATCCGCTCGCATTCGGAATAATTTCGACGACGCCGCCGGGACACAAATCTCGGCCGCCGAAAACGGTCGCGCTCTCCCCAAGTTATTTATCGGAGAATCGTAGATTATCGTCTATGCGGAGACCATTGTGCCGGGCGGAGGAATTTGCCGTGTTATTATTGACTCGAGTTTATCGTTCGCGGTTCCTCGAGTATGGCCAGTTTTTGGTTCGCGGTTTGGTAACATAATCCGGAGCATGGAAAGTCGTTAGCTAATTAAACGGCTTTTATATGAAGAGATGGGAAGTGTATCTACGTCAGAAATGAGAGAAAGACAAATGAGACGCTAAAAGATTTCTCTATTAGGGAGAAGAATTGCCTCCCCCCCCCCGCTACTCGATTCTATCGAAGTAGCTTTTTCTCTTTTTCTCACGGGCTCCATTTGTGTGTAATGGTTACCGCTTAATATCAATTTCATATTGCCAGTGTCGATAATTTTATATTCCGTGACCTAAATCAGTCGCTCGAAAAAAGATTTTATCTCGGGGCATAATAAAATATTGTCACTCACACGCTTATCGCAGCGGCGCGGCGGCGGTAAAATAAAGCTGGTATTCACGAGGCGGCTAACGATGAGCATTTTTATGTCGCCAATGCGCTGATCGCGACTGAGTTACCCACTTCCGTTATCGCGCAGTTGCTCTAATCTCTATTACCACTATCCGTATAACGAATCGAGTGTATGGCTGGCATCCCATAACCCAGTACGTAACGCTCGTCATTCCGGCGATGCGGGAAATTATTCAGGGATATCAGGGCACTCTACCGAGAGAATGACGTCGCGCCGCTCCGCGACTTCTTCTGCAGCTCGTAAAGATATGGAACGCAATTCCCTTCATTTTGCATGGCCCAATAAATCGCGATTTGCGCCATGCGCTTTATCCAGTTTTCACTAGACTCGAATCACGACGGTCTTCGCGGCGGCACACCTAATGCTTACCATCTCGTGAGTAATCCAAGTAGATAAACGATAAGAAATAGTCGCTGTTTCTCATCATTCGTCTTAGATTAACCATAAAACGATCATTTAGATACCTATTCCGTAAAAGTTGCCCTAGATTTTGCACACGCAACTTTTAACGATGATTATTTTATTTATACGGCACATTAAAAATAATTAAGTCAAAGAAACCGTGTTCGGAAATCTCGTTTATGTACTCTAGGTTCTCTAAAAAAATATGACGTTTCATGATCGTTCGCATCAAAATTGTCGGCAAGGTTGTCCGTTCATTCGAGCGTTGTATCTGACGAAATTACGAAGTTATGACTGTAACGCTTGAATTAAGAATTTCACGGAGATTACATCGTTGATACCGAAAGACATGCGGTATGAAATACTAGCCGCCTTCGGTTATGTGACCGCGAGAGGGGTCCCTTCTCGACCGAAAAAGATTTCAGCGCGTTGAAACCGGTTTGAATAAATACACATCACCGGCACGATTTCCCTATAATTTACAACGAAATTATAAATTTATCTATCCATTGCCTGTCTTCGTACAATGACTGAAATATTGTTGGGAGAAACGACAAAGGATAACTGTTTCTGTCTCTGTCTTATTCTTTGCTGCTATCCACGATCAATATTTCAAAGTTTCTCTTGGACAATTAGAGTTTAGCGTCGCGTGTTTCAAGCGCAGTGCTCCATTAATCGCACATTTGAAGGCTCGCTGTCCAGCACGAAATTTGCGCGATGCGGTTACAAATACATGTGTATGTCGCAATCACGCATGTGACGTGCAATCAACCGGTTAACTCGCTACGAATTACACACACCGGCCGTCGTAAATAATGTCGCGTGCGAATCTTGGTGTTAAAGCGTCTAACGAGGCTGCTGTCATTGCACGAATTAAATCAAACATAGTACACCTGGCGAAATGTAACGGCGATGTCCTAACACTTGCAAGCAATTTTAAGTAATAGAGAGAGAGAGAGAGAGTCTTTCTTAAATTTCATTTTATTATCAAGAGTATGCCATCATTTTTTCGGTATTAAATATTTTAGATGAAAGTTGAAATTACAAATTTTTCTGAAGAAGAGATAATTTAAAGAAGTAAAGTTTCGTATCATTTTATTACATATAAAAACTTATATATTCTTATACATATTATTTATAATTTAAAATAATTCTTGACATCTCTGTAATAAAAAAATTGATTACAAATTAATAAAAAAGCTGTGTCTTTAAAATTAAATCAAAATTACAGAATACTAAAATGCTTTAAAGATAAAAACGAGCTTGCTAATTTTCGAAATTTAAGTTTTTGAATATAATTTTCATAGCCTCTTTTGTCTTTCGAATTGCAAAAGTCTGCTCGATAGAACAACTTTACCTCGCCAAAACCAGGGGAGCAGAACTCGAAAGGGCCTCGGGAACGAATGAGCAACCGGTAAGACGATTCGTCCTAATGCTGGCGCCAGCGGAAACTCATTATGATGAGAGCCAAAAGTCGTCGACGATACGACACATCCGCCAGCGACGAAGGACGATGCTGCAGGCAGCATCATGAAGAAACATCAGCGAGCGGAAGTGCCTCTCGCGTAGACGCTCGGTATCCGCGCAATACGGCGTCATCGTCCTCAAACGACACGGCAACCCCTGATCCTCCCTACTTGCAAAATGATATTCCGCTTCCCCGTACCTATGTAACGTGCTGCTGCAACTGCTGCGATAGTCAAACTCCCGCATCCTTCGGCAAGGATATAACATGTCTGCAGACAGACACGTATATGTAGGTATATCTTGACCATATACGTCTCAAGTTTAAACACGATCCCGATGGATAATGTTATTGGATAAATGTTGACAGTGTTATTCGATAAATAATATCAGAATACTCTATTTGACTAATAGATTTAAGATTAACCAGTACTTCAAGTACGCGAGAGTTAATTAAAAGAGAAAAAGACTACTTAGTATAAATTAAGTGAAAAGCCTCAGTAGTATCATATATTTTCTCAAATTTAATAAAAGGTTTCATAAAAAAGATCTCGCTCTGAAAAGGGGTTAATCTGGGCGACTCATCTTCCCTAAGCGACCACTTTTCGCGCCGTGGTTCCTTCCATAATTTCGTCCCTTTTAATTAAACAGATTCGCAAGGTGTCACGATCCGTCGCTAATGAACCGCGTGAAAATAAAGCTGGAGGATTAAACGCGAATGACCACGTGTGGAAGGCCTCGCGAGAGTTGTAACGCCGCGTGTGTACCTGCCACTTTCGCGTATACCGTGCGTGTGCGCGAAAAACATCGTACGCGCCGTGGGCCAAACCAGTCGAGTACCTTAATGAGGGAGATGCTCGTATTTATATACGTGCGTGTGTGCATCTCGGCGCGGCGCGGTTGTGTGGTGATGATGGTGTGGTGCGGGCACCACGCATACCGCGGGCACAGGTACGTGCCCCCATGTGGGCACACGGCCGGGGCGCCCACGGAGAACCAGCCGCATTCTATCGTGACTACCTGAGAACTTTTCGTTTAGCGTCTCTTGAGCTCTTCAAAAGACTTCGCTCTCATCATCGCCAGTTGAGAATTTGAGACTGATTTACGATCTACGCATAAGACACGCGCGTTGACTTTAACGATTCTTTCATTCATTCTAAAACGGTCTCATATAGACGAGATTTCTCATTTTAATAATTGACAAGTTAAATAAAAGCGTAAATCGCTAGGATTATAACTAATTTAGGAAGATACACACACTTAGGTTGCAGAGATAGTAATAAAAGAGAAGAATAAATCTCTCTTTACATTTTGTGCACATAATTTTACTCGATAAATTTGTCCAATTTCCTTTCTCTTATAATATAGTATAATTTTGCTTCATGAGAAATTTACTCAATGGAGAAATTATAGCGCGCGCGTTACATATTATTAATCCGGTAAAACTTCGTAATACCGATTGAGATAGTGCAAAGTGTTCGCATACACTTCCGGCTCTACCTCTTCCGTTAATGCGCGTATCTCTCACGTGCAATAATACGAGTTACGGAATTCACGCGAATTCACCCAGCAACATAGAAAAAGAATAGTTATACCCACCGTAATAAATCAACGTTGCGATAACGCGTCGGAATGCTTCTGTTTCTCGTCGCGTCGTTAAAATAGCTGATTTCGAAGATTAAATTCAGCTGCATAAATCGGATGTAAACTGTGTGTTTAAATTATATTTCTAATTAACGTTCGAGTTGTTAATTTAGTTTATCTCATAAAAGATCTCCGGTTTTCAGACATAGTTTAAATCTTGATTCACAAACTATAAAATAGTGTCTTATTATTTAAGATTAATTTATATGATCTTTACTAATCTCTCTGTGTGACCTTTCTGTAACTTATAAAGTACTAAAGTTACTTATAAAGTACTGTAACTTATAAAGTACTAAAGTTACTAAAGAAAAGTAATAACTCTCTGTAACCTGTAAAGTAATTTTTATAAATTTGTGCACTGTTTCCAAACGCAAGAAATTAATATTCCAGAATTTACAGCGTTCAATACAATGTGTACTTTCGGATATTACTCATTTAAACTTTTGGAAAGCTCATTAAATTCCGGCATCAATGCAAAACTGTCGAATACAGTTCAAACATCCTTTTAGCCGTGTATTATTCACGACTCGATAATGGCATTTTCGCCATGAACCCTGCCTTATGCCGTCCCTGGTCGTTGTCCCTCGATCAAGATCCTGATCCATGCCGGCCAGTCTTGCCGCGCCAGCGCGATCGAGAGGATCGATGCTGCATAGTTCCAGCGCATCGGTGCTCCGATTCGAGAAATCGAGTACATAGTGATCCTCAATAGAATTAACCGAGATCAATAACGAAGTGGATTCATCAGTGATGCGTGTCTCCATTTGTGCAATTACATGCCGGATGTGTCACGTGGATCCGCTGCGATCTGCCGGAGGTTCGCGGATTAATAAATTCGCTACCGCGGCCGAATTAATTCGTTTTTCCCAGAGGAATTGAACCCCTCGGGCAATATTTTTTCATTTTTCACATCGTACATCTCTACGCCAAGAATCTATCAAACGGTTCGGTGCTTACAATTTCATTATCGCGCGCTGAATCATTTGGGTGTATTTTTGGAGCAGTGACGAAGTAGTGTATAAAGCTTTCTTGTCCGCGTCATTAATTCGAGATTAAATTAATGAGCGCCGATTAAGGGCTTCCTCTTCTTCTCACGAGATCACGGCTCACATTGCTTTGAACGACGGCTTATTACGCTCGATTTAGATTCCAATTGACCGCGTAACTCGCACGTATCTTGTACGATACTTCGTTAAATGTAACACTCGAATTCTTTCGACTTATCTCCGCGCAGAAGATAAACAGCCCGAAGTCAAACGAAGCAAAATCCGCTAATTACATGGGCTGATTCACACACAGTGCCCTGACAAAGTGATTCATATAACTTCTTTCCGTTCGCCTACGAAATCTTTTCATAAATGTCAATCAAGTAATTTTTTATCTACACCATATATCGAGCTTTATCAATTCCGTATATCATCTCGCATTACAAAAAACAAATGAGACTCTCTGGAATAATTAATGGCATCAATAAAAATAGTTAAAAAACCGAGCGGACTCTCGAGATCTATAAACGATATCTTCAATCCTTTAATTTTTTTCGATTAATCTCGCACAATGGCGAGAGAAAGGCGGAACGTTGAATGGCGCGCGGCGCTTTTTATTCGTCGTTCCGTTAATATGTTAATTCAATTTATCTCGCGGCATGCAACGCGCCCCATTCATCTCTGTCTATCGCTCGATGTTTACATCCGTGTTCATTTCCCTCAACATTCCCTCGTTCTTCCGCCGCGCGTTAGTTTTTTCCGCGGCTTTTCCCGCTCGCAAAATTGCATCCTCACATACATCAGCACGGCTGTCATGCCTTTCCGACATCGTGACTTTTTCAGATCAGAACAATAATTATTATTCCTTAGATCCTGGGCCCCGAAATTGTGTTGGCGGTTAGCTTTTGAAAGTTTAAATATTTGGAATCTTATGAGCTTTCTCACGGATTTATACAATGGATATATGTGTTACGATCTTCGTTAAGACGAGAATTGAATCGCCAGAGCACTCCTGCATTATCCCTGCAAATTATAATTCACGACAGATTCACGAATATTAAAGCAGATAAGTTCGAGCTCGCTGCTAGTTTCTTAAGGATACTCTCTTCGAGCTGTCGTAATTCCCATGTTATTAACGTAAGTCGAAATTCCTCGCGAATTATGTCGAACTTTCTGTCTCAAAGTTTAACTAAACATGTCAACTTGCTTGTCCGGGAACTGTTAATAACATTAGTTACGTGCGTTCGTAAGTGTGCAAAATGATAAAATTATAAGCAATTATCGGAATAATAGAAGTTACAAAATTGAAATTCCCCCATCAGTTTCTATGGCATAGAGATCTACGTTCGACACAACAATTACTCCTTATTTATGGCGGCGGTGCAATGTACGTCTTAACATTGCACAAAGATACCGAGATCGCATTCTCTCCATCCTGATAATAGTGCATAATTTCACGTGATAGTGGTGGTACGAGATAGTGTGCTGGATCCTCTTTGAAGTGCTACACAAGGGGCTGCAATTACCGTCTCGCGATACGCGACGTCGCTGCCAGTCCGCCTCGCGCGGATCGCGGATGAAAGGATGCGATTAACGCGGCGATTCGCCGTTACGGGACTGTGAAATTCGCGGAACGACGTCGCGGCAGCAATTCCGTAATGTACTTCTTACGCGATATCGGAACGGCGCAAAAATAGAGAAGCTAGATCGATCGTCCGCCTCGCGAGCGTTCGTGAAATCGGCCACGGGACTATCACCGGCTGGTGTCACGAAGCAATCAGTGTACCGCGAAGTGTACCATCCCTCTAAATTGCTGTGCTTTCTCTCTCTCTTTCTCTCCGCACGATAACGGCACTCGGCTGCCCGCCGATACACCAGTCCGCAAAAAGCCTCGACGCAAACGTACAATTATGTCTGCAGTCTAATTGGAAACAATGCCATTGTGTACGATTGGAGAAAGTTTAGAAGTTTTAGAAGAGAACGTTACCGCAACAAACGTTATTGCGTAGTCACCGAATGCATCTTTGGACATTTTTTCTACCCATGAAATGGAACATCTTGAAATAACGCAACAGACGACGCTTGTTTCAGTCTCAATTATATGATCAGCGCGTAATAACAGTTTGAGCTGTAACCGAAAAGGACTCTTCGCATCTGGGATTTATTTCACGTGTGGGATTTTTGAAAATTCGCCAACACTCTCCTTCACAAACTCAGCATTTCGCAACACATATCGGCGCCGAGTTTACTGCAATTCTCACGCGGACACGCGCTGCGAGAGGTACCGGTTCGGCTCCGCGGTACGATGTTACGTACCTTCTACGGTGAATTTCGCGGTACTTCAAATGGCAGTTTCCGCCGCAGAGTAATAGTTTCGCAGCTTGCCGCAGCCACGGATTGTTTCTGCTCCGCTGGCGCGGCGCGTTTCGCTAATTTGCTTCGATAATGCTCGCTGACAGAACTCGCTGTAAAACCGAAACTGGGTTCCTGAATTTAAGGCCGCGCGACAAATCGCAGCGGTAAACAACGTCCCTTGTTCAAAGTTACAAGAGACTGACGTTGTGCGATCGCTATTGTAAAAGTGTATTCAAACATAACGCAATGCAATAGTAATTATTATTGGACTGCTTCTCGGTGTACTTGAGGACGCTTTGAAGAAATCGACAAAAGCTAATTTCCTGTCAAGATAATGACGATTTATCGGAAAAAAAACCATTGTATCTATTTTATGTTTCCGATTGCAGCGATTATTAATGAGTCATGCACGAGTCTACACGTGTCGTATCTGAGGATCGATAATTAGCGCGAACGAAGTTACGCTAAAAAGTTATCGTCTCCGTTTACCGATCGCAATCTCCACATCGGCAACACGACGAAAACACGAAAACACCGAACCCGTATTTCCACGTTCCACGCTGCGTTGCGTGAGCAAACGAAGAGGCGAGGGCACATCTCTTCCACGAATCTCTTTTTCGGGAATTCGTCGGTCGCGCGTAAATCCAGCGTGCAATCCACGGAGGAGCAATAATCTGCGTCTTCGAGGAAACCGGAACCGCGGGAAACCGCACGGCCGCGTATGAGGGTAACCGGCATCGACGTCGAAGGACACACCGCGAGAAGTTATCCTTTGCGTGGCGAATCGCGTTACAACGCTCCGCGGGACCGGGGTCGGGAACGGGGCACCTTGGCGCGCTTCACGTCGGAAGAAATGCATCGAGCGCAGCTCCGAGAGGCGCGCTCGTGACTCGAAGAACTCGGATGGTCGGACGGGAATTCAAGAAGCTCGTCGCGCGCGTCAAGGAGAATCCATACGGAGCGCGGCATGCGATAATGCGGCTCGACGATATGCAGCCGTCGGAGCGAATCCGCGACATGGTGCTGCGGCGAGCGGGAGAGGATTAGAGATTGCAAAATCGATGCAATTGTACCGTCGATGTCGCGCGGCATTGACTGCGGAGAGATGTTTCTCGGTTAATGCCGGCTGCCTGACACGGAATTGCACCGCGTCGATCACGCTGCGTGACCTGGAATCGTCCGCATACGCCGCCGCGGTCGTTTATTGAGGATAATAACGGCTCCTTCAACAGATAGGAGATACGTAAGTAAGGTGCGTTCGTAAATAGTAATTGCGTACTTCTCACATATGTATGAGATTGCCAGATTCCAAAAAAATTTCTTTTCCTATATATTCTTGCGTGTCTTACATGTAAAAAGTTTTCTCTAAATACTGATTATTAATAATTTACTTAATAATTATCATATCTCTAATATATAATTTAGCGCACATAAACATTCTTCTATCATCAGTTAATAATGTATTATTCAATACGTAAATTCTATTATTAATTTTCTACTTTTCATAAAAAAGTTCTTGAGTCATGCAGGGTTATTGTAGCCTGTAGGGAAAATTCTATTCACTCTTTTCTGAGAAAACTGTAAAATAAACTGTATTTATATGTACTTTTCGAAATACGAAGATAGATGTTCGGATATTTATCCGGTATGTTTATTCTGGATACACCGAGCGACTATACGGGTTTGGGGTTCAACGTACACACAACCTACTCAGTTGCATTAACTTTAGGGATAGAATCGGCTTTGTGGTTAGTAGTCAGGAACTGCGGAGGATTTGAAGAGGAGGAGGAAGAGAACATTTAATCGTCCCGTTAAGGAAAGTGCGATAGTGTGTAGGAGGTGTTTATTTCAGTAATCAAAGCTTACGCAAGCGATGATGTAACGGTGCAGTAATAGATTTTTTTCTCTAACAGTGTCACCTTGAGATTAGTCTCTTCATCCGAAAGCGTTATTTAATTTTGTATGAAATTATGAGAGCAAGTAATAATAAGATTCTTTTATAATTGATGGGTAATGCAATATTGGCCAATAAACAAATAAATAAAAAATAATAAAAAATAATAAACATGATAAAAATAATACACATGATAAAAATAATGCAACCATCTCGCGATTCATTAAAAAAATATACTGTTATTTAAATTAATTTGAATTATTTCATATATCCAATTTCTCTCTCCCTATATTTATGATACCCATTTTACCGTTCAAATATTCCGTATCATTGCGATATCGTATCATGTCGAAAATAAAAGCACGGTATATAGCTTCTGTTACAGTACAATAAAGATAGAAGTGGTAATTTTGCATTAATGAGTTAAATCCCTCGGAAGAGATAGCTGAGTGAACGTAACGATCGTGCTTGGAACAAATATACATATATTTGCGCGTACGTGTGTGAACAAAAGCACGCGTACGTGTGCGTATCCGTATTGTGCGATAAAAAGCGTATCACTCGCGTTGGACGATTCACGCGCTTCGCGCTATTATCAGCATGAATGAGTCTCGCAACACGAGTCCGACGTATTCGTTGCTATTAGTGTGCGTTATCTACGTGTGAATGCACTTGCTGCCGATCGTCCGTTAGCTTGAGGCGCGACAGAGAGAACGACGGAGGCGAGGAGCGGCCTATAACGAGCGTGTCCGGTTCCAAACCGAGTTCAAAGACATTCTTCCGATGCGAAGAATTAAACGTCATCTCGTTCTTGCATTTTAGTGCCTCGCTTTGGCTTTAGCGCACCGATGCGTTCTGTCGATGCCCGATACACTCGTGATTTGTGCTAGGGGACGATAATAATTCCTTACATTGTTTGCAAAATTGTATTTTTGTGCATCACTTATTTACTGAAAATTAAAAGTTAAAGTAATTTAATAGAAAAATTTGGCATATGTTTATTTATAAATTATATTATTTAATATTCTAGATAATTAGCCATCTTTCATTATGTTAAATAATTAAAATAATTCAATAGTTCTGTCGGTACACGGTAATCGAAAAGAATTTGTCGCTCGAAAAGAAACTCAACGTGAAAAATAAAAAAAAAAATAAACGCGAAGGCACTATAAACTCCATTTTCACACGTGGTAATAACGAGCAAATGTAAATTAACCGTGTGTGGAAAAAAAAGCAAGGTGTTTAGCTTTCCAGGACGGCTCGTGACATTTGTTTGTTGTATGGTTTGTTTGTCGAAAAAGTGAGTCTCTTCTGGCAGATCTCGTATGTCACGGGGATAGGAGAAAAAATAACAGAGAGAGAGAGCGAGAGAGTATGGCGAGAACAAAAGAATGGGAGGGAGAAGGGAGGAACTGGGTTTCAGAGGGGTCGCATATGCAACCCAGAGCGAAGCGACCTACGCGGAGAATGTTAAGATGAGCAAAAAGGTTGCAAAGTACTTCTCGGAGCCGCCCGCGTCGTAAGACAACTCTGTCTGAAATCAGAACTTTTAAAGCTTATGAAGCACGTATACAATATGTGTATTACTATAAAATAATAATAATCTTAACATAATAATTGTAATACCATAATATATGAGCGTATAATTTTCCTAATATTTTATGTTAGTTCTTATCTAATAAACAACCATAAAATTATTTTATTTTCTAATAATTGTTACTGTACTTTTTTATATAAACAATACTTTTAGAATTTTAAAATAAATTTTTTCGAACCACAAAAATTGTGTTGATTTATTTAAACTAAACTTCTACATTATTAGCTATGGACATTATTATTATGTTTATCTGTGTATAGAAAAATTATGAAATTGTGTATTCTTTCATGAGTAAATACGGCGAGTCCTTCGAAAAACTTTTGAGTGCGTAGACCCCACGTAGTTGCGTTCGGGTTATCCACCCTGAAGGCAAATCTGTCAAAGACGTGAATAGCCCAACGGTTTAGAAGAAAGGAAGAGGCGAGAGAGGATTGTGAAAGAGGGCCGCGCGGTTTCAGAGACCATTCGCCGGAAGGGACCGGTATACACTACCTAGAAGAATGGTTAGCAAAGACGCTAGCGGATGGACAAAATCGATATATCGTTGTCGAAGAAATTATATCTAGAAGAAAGAAGCATGTAAGGTAGCTCGCGCGTCTCTTGAGCAACTAAGAATCATCCAACGATATGATCTTGATAAGATTCTCAGCATCTGATTTTTGAGTCTGGTAGAAAATTTGCGATTTCCAACTTGATACTACTTCAGTACAAATTTTGTCACGTTACACGTTAAAATATGCAAACAAACTTCACAAGAAATACGTTAAGTTGTAGGCTAAGAGATACAATGAACTTTACAGTAGAGCGAACTTGCAAAGCTATTTTCACACAAATTTCTATTTTCGAATCGCAGCTAAAGATAGACGGTGGACCCTCTTTCTCTCTCTCTCATTATCTTTAGAAAATTGCGTGGGAAACTCAAACTGAAGCAGTCGCGAGCTTGATTTATTTCGTTGCCTAAGGCGCGTACTCGTATTATTTAATTCGAAAATAATAATCGTACCTAATGATGACATGCGCGATGTTAAAATCGAATATCGGCGAACGCCTCGGGGGATACGAAACGCGCGCTGCATAACAACTAATAGTAATACGAACGGCAGACACACAACGAATGGCGAATCTGAATTATGAGCGATACGAGATACGCGATTGGAAATCGCCGCGCGACAAGTAGTCGTCGGAATGACAAACGAACGGCGGCGAAGTCGAGTCGAGTCCAAGGCGAAGGTCTTCCCGCGCGGCTTCAAAAAGTCTCGGCCTGACCGCGCGGCACTATATCGACCAGATAATAGAGAGTCATTAATCTTCCTAAAGGATCGGTGCTCACCTACATATCGCCAGATAATGTTGCTGCTCGACGGCGCTTAATCACGTACGCATACACGCGCGCGCGTATATGCTAAACGCACGTAGCGCCCGATCCTCGATAAGATTGCTCTCTCGTGCGCGCTACGAGACGTGCGGTACGTTTTATTACGGCGCTACCGCAGGAAACGACCGTGTCTTCCGGCCTCTACACGAGAAGTATCGTCGGTTGAACGAAGTAATTGACAAAACACCCGCGATTACGATTGAGTACCCTGAAAGCTGATTTCCGCGCATGTAAGTGTCAGCGTCCGTACTAAAATGATTATTCCTTCTTAATATGTTTGTTGTATTAAACCTTATTTTAAAATAAAATAAAACATAGATCAATAGTTAGAATATCAATATTTAAATAAAATAACGAACTATAAAATTTTTGTCAGAGTGTATTTACATATTCTCTTACATTACTAAGTAAATTAGTTTCTCTTACATTACAATAATTTAATTATTTGTTTCGCGCGTCAGTAAATGTTTCCGGCATGTTGGTAAAGCGCTCGATTAAATTGCAACAACTTGTCATGCTTGAGCGAATAATTTTCTCATTTTATCTTAATTTTGGTGTTTTCAGAATAAATTTCGTAGAAAATACAACACGAAAATGTATTTCGTTTACATGGACGTTCAATATATTTTATTACAACGATACTTAGTAAACGAAATGTTGGTTGTCTCTGTTTTCGATTTTTGGTCGTTATGCTCTTCTTATAATTAACATCATGAGCATTGAGAACATTCAGAACTTTCAAAACAGAAAATATTTCTCGGTAATATATCCTCCCAATAATGATCATAACATGCAATTGATTAATCAAAAACAAATTTCTATATCAACTAAAAGAAGATACATTTTTTATCTATAAGTATACTGAGATTAATGGTAGGAAAATTTATACGTATTTTTGCACCTCTGTCTTGTGCATATTATTTATTACTTTCAAAAGAGAACATTTAATAAAATTTACATTACAGGCAAGATAAAAGATAAAGTTTTGATACTTTGTAGTAAACCTTTTAATTCTGCTGCATATTTTTCACTACCTATAACATATCGTAAAACTGAAATTTTATGTTTTAGTTAGCGTACAATTAGTCTCACCAAATTAGAAGAAATTCGAAGTAACGGTAATGCCAGCGTGAATAATCCGGATGATCTGTAAGTCAACCTTAGATGGGAAGAGATCAAAGATCTCGTCACCCGATTAATTGAAAGGTTAAAAGGTTTAAATAGCGTGCATAGTACCTCACGCTCGGCTAACGAGTCAGTTCCCGATGTACGTATTCGCTTTTCGCGATCGTAGGTCGATTACCATCCCTGGTTTTTACGCAATCGTGCCATGGTCGTTAAGCCCACGCGATCATTTTTGCATTCCATTGTCGTCTCTACCGCGATTCTAACACGCCGCAATTCATTCGGGAATGTCAATCGATGAATTATGTATATCCGCGGCACCGATTTGTCGCTGACATCTTGCGCGGTTCTTTATAGAGTTTAAGAATTGCGTTTTATGAAAATATTGTGAGAGCAAATCTGCCAGAGGTGTTTTGCGAAACAGAATTTTCTCAGACTACAACTGTCTCCGCATAACGTGCATAGTATATTACGAATGTTGTTATGGTACCGCAAAACAGAAAATATATAATGATACATTATGTATGCGCACATATATGTTAATATATATATTATATAATATATATAATAAATAAACAAATCATCATATTTACACATATACTTACATTTAAAATAATTCAAATTTCAGTTTAACAATAACTGTAGACGGAAGCTTATCTGTCACGAGATATGTCCTGCTAAAAAGTTACATATGATATCTTGCTTCTGATGCCCGTATTCCCCCCAACTGCTGCAAGTTGCAGAGAATAGCATTGCGCGACAGTAAATACTGAGGGCTCGCTAACGAGACAAAATTATGAGCTGAATCGCGACGAGGGCCTACGGACGATAAATCGCGATAATCACCGCAGATCGTAGTCACCTTCGTGCATCGCGTGTTAGTGCGCGCGTAGAGGATTCGGGTCAGTGCATTCGCGGAAACACCTGAATTTTCCAGTACCGTTAATTACGTTAGCCAACACACCCATGGCTCGCGTTCCTGGGGTACATACGGTAAACATTTTTATCGGGAAAACTGATATTCCCCAGAGCACAATCTTTACTCTCATTTGCATGTTACGCAATGACATAATTAAAGCTTTTTAATAAAAACATTTTTGAGAGAGAAATTTATTCTGATAAATCTTTTTCTGTCGCGCTGCTTTGATTATCTGCGCTTCTGTTTTTTTTTTACTTTATTTTTATAGCCTTCGTTCTCTCTCGTTGCATATTTCATGCAACATGAAAAATAAATCCATTGTAATATTTTTCGAAGAGCGATACGAATTTGATAAAGTTACAGAGAAATCCTTTTTTATGTGAAAAACTTTTGCAACTGGATAGCACGCGCAAATGCAAACAAATTCAATTAGGATTAAATTAATCAAATCATTTTGGCCAAACGCATGAAGACGTACGATTCTGCTGATTTTAGGGTCAATTTAACGCCGACGTCACCCATGCCACACATGATTCACGCATGTTTCGTTACGACGCGGTGGGTTACATTACACGTTATCCGCGATCTAAAAGTAGCATTCTAGCCAGGGGGTTTCAAAGCGTGTGGTTGTGTAGGAATCATTAGAGCGCCAGAAGAGCTCACGGTAGTACAGCAGCGAAGCCGGGACAGTTTAATTCAATTTACGCCGCTCCCGCACGCGCGGTCTTACTGCCTCATGTGAATTGCATCTACCCTCCCCGGCGCGGCGTGAGGTTTGACGATGTTCGCGATCCCGAGCGATTGTCGTTTAATATTTACTCTACGCGTTCGCCGATTTTAACGCATTGTTGAATTATATCGATCTATCGATGCACCGATGGCTATCGCGCAACGGATTGTAATTAAATAAAATAAAATCTACCTCCCTTTTTACACGTTCGCGAATATTATCCGATTACATAGCTGCCCCATACTCTTATCGCGCATCGTTTTATGAATATTTATCGTCAGGTCGACCTTTATTTTTGTCGGGCGATACATTGTCGCTGAAAACCGATTGTTTACTGAAAATACGCAATTTGCAATTGATCCGGTTGATGTTCTCCGATAAGCAGTACGATTTCTCGTATTTTTATTCGCTCCATTAGTTACGATTTTATTCAATTTGCATTCGAGATTCTCTCACGTCGCTATGCATTTAATAACCCATCATCTGTGAGCCAGGTTTTCGCAAATTAAAATTAAATCTTGTTAATTATACAAATTTACATTATCGACATGCGTTATCGCGATCTCATTTGGGAGAGAAGTAAATCGTTGGTGGTCAACATAAAAACGCATTTATGAAGAGTATAAATATTACTTTTGGAAATTTGTTTATACTTCACGAAGAATATGTAAAGCGGAAATCATGGAAAATTTGGATTTTTACTTCTTTCATAAAAAATTTATCTAAATTAATTAGCGAAACTAATCTATTTTAATTTCTTCCTTTGTATATTTATATAAAAATTAAGATAAAAATCGCCTCGATCTAGGAAAGATATTAATATAGATAGGTAAGCAACTTTGGTGGATCACCATATTTTATAAATTCAATTTTACATGAAATACTACAAGCTTTAAATGAATATTTATATATTTTAACCAAGAAAGTATTACTTTCATTACTTACAAGTTTCCTAGCATCGATAATATTTTCCTAATAATTCACAGAGCGCTATAAACTTGCAAACTCACTTTACGAAGAAATAATGCTGTTTCGCATTACCAGTCTCTATGGGCATATTAAATTCCGTTAATCTCTCGAGTTTCTTAAGGATTCCATGCACGATTTCCTCAGAGCAAACACATTATAATATTTAATGTCCTCGAGCCCAGGAACCGAATTAATTCAAACCGGATACCGGTCAGCTACCGGAAATTCTACGAACGATAGAACGTGCCTCCAATGTCGGTAAATGACGGTGGCGTCGGATCGGCGCAATCGTTGTGGAAGCGCGCCTTCTGCTATTTATCGCCGATCGGCGAGATTTCCAGAACGTGGTCGAGTTCGAAATAGCGAATTTTGCCGAGGAGAATTTTAATCCTAAACTTAACACTGTACCTCGTAAGATAACTCTGATTCTCGTAGCCTAGACTCGTACTTTTTTCCATTTGCGGAATTAAGTGTTGTTAAAGTGTTCTCAAGATTTACGAAAATTATATTTACCGGGCCCCCGGGCCTTTTCCAATCTATTATTATGATCTCGTATCTTTGTCAATTCACTGAAAAAACGATAGTCTATGCTGGCATTTGCAAATTAGTTAAAATGGCGCATAATGTGCATGTGGAGTTCAAGCGGAAACGTAGCCGCGGCGGTATCATTTAGCGGAGCACGCACGTAAATTTCGTGCAGGTTGAAAAATTAATGAGGAGAACCGCGTTCTTCGTCGGTCGTTTCTACGAGTTTGAGACTTTATTACGTTGGATTTGTGGGAATAGTTCCTGCATATAAACCGTTCCTAGTGGATAATTTTTGGTACTCGCAAGCAATCGCAGGAGCAGTTTCTAAAATTTAACACGAAGTTAATTCCGTTATCAGGACTGATAAATTAGTCGACTAAATAGTCGATAAATTAGTCGACAAATTGCACTAGTTTCTCTCCACTCTCAGTGTCTGAATTTCTGAAATAATCGTGCATCTCTGAACAGTGATGCATTTTTTCATAAACATGATAGTTGCCTATTAAAAATATATATAATTTTTCATTAAATAATTATATCAATAATTATTTCGAAATAAATCGATATTCTATGCTGCTATAGGAAAAAATATTTAACGTTTTGAAAAATTATCTCACGCAGAATATTTTTACACTTTTTTCATAATTTCGAGAAATTCTATCAAACTCAAATTTATAAAACAATCTTTCGTTATTTATTCATTTTTTCTCAATCATCTTTTTGCCACAATTTTTATATTTAAATATTTTTATTTCAGGATCTCTTCGTGTGTCACCAGTACCCCTTCCTATTCTCTTCGAGGAGACACGACTAAAATGCCGTTTTGCGATAAAAGATGACCGATGAAATAATTTCGAAGTCCAATGTCGGCAGCAACATTCCTTTCGCCGACGAGGATGCGATCAACGTGGACGGCGGCGTCTCTCGTCTGGTCACTTCATGGATCACGTCGAAGGGGTTGACGAACGCCGAGGAGGACACGTGTTCGCGGAACGTGCAGAACTTCACGACCTTCCGGGCTTCCGGTTTACCGGCGATTGCGAGGCGGGACTTGCCGACGTCTGACGACGGCAAGATGCTCAATCATCGGCGGGAGTCGTCTCAGCAACGTTACGCGCGTCAGTCGTCCGCTCCGAGGACAGACCAAAGCGAAGAGATCGAAGGCATTTCGTCGCGCTTCGAGAATGCGGTGATAAAATACCAGAAGCCGAAGCCACGTCCCAAGCGACAGATCAGCAGAGAGCGCCAGCAACAGCAGCAACAGAGCAATTACTCGAGCAGCGACGAGAGCGTCGCGAGAAACAAGTCGAAGAGCACCAGCTCGATCGACACGCAGTCGGTGAACAATATTTTGGACGAGTACGAGGATCTGGACTATCGGAGATCGTCGGATCTCAGTGACGTCGGTAACATCAGCGTGACAAATTTCGAGGCGATAATGATGGATCAACAGAAACGGCAGCAGGTAAAGTCAAAGCAGATTAAGTCATTGTCCGGCGCAAAAATTCAGCCTAAATCTATTCCGACGAGGGAAAAGATTCAACCGGTGCTAAAGGTGAATCAGCAGACCCAAGTGAGACAGCGTTCGCGGGACAGACAGAGAGACTCTAACAAAGGACACCAGCAAGATACCTGTTGTGTTTCGCCGCCGGTTACAATGGACGAGATCGAGAGCGGTCGCTCGAAAATGCCTGAGATCTTGCTGCGCAAAGGAGAGGTCCAGAAAAGGGTAGACGAATGGTTAAATCAAGCGCACAGTCAGAACTTTCCGGTAACTCCACGTGAAAAACCCTTGACGAGGTCCAATAGCAGCGCCGAGCAGAAGAGCCAGCGAAAGTACCGTGGTCAGGATTCACGGTCTCGATCATCCATCGACGAGGCGAGGGACAGATTGAACGGAGGAACCTCGTCGAGTTACGACGATCTGACTCGTGTGAATCGCAGATTAGAGCGTAGCAGGCCGGAGAAGGTTAACGTCGGTGTGAACACTAGTAGAAGCACGTATAAAGAATACTTGGCGGTGAGAAGTAAACAGCAGGATTATGGCTTCAACGCTCAGTTGTGTGCCGCGTCATTAAGATCCGGAGATTCTAACCCGGCCTCCAGGATACCTCAGAGAGGACTTCTAGGTTCGAGCTTCAAGTCCAGACGTGTCGAAGCGGATCTTGAAGAGAAAACTACCGCCGCGAGTAGGATTATGAATTTGTCAAAGGCGATGAGCGAGTCTGATCACGGTAGGACGACGACCGTTAACAGCAATTCAAAGATGATCGAGGTGTCTACTGGTACGACGACGACGACGACGACGTCAATTATTTCCTGCAGAAGGCCGTCACTGAAGCGTTCTGGAAACGGCGTGGATGAAAACTGTGCGGCGGCGACGGCGACGGCGGCGCACTCGCTTGTTAAGGAGGAGATGGACCCGTCGTGCGAGCCAGGCCCCTCGAAGGGCCTATCGTTGCCCGGAGGCAGCCTTAGTGACCAAGGCGAGCCGATCTCACCAAATAAGGACGGAGAAAGTAGGCGGCCGGCTGCTACGGCGAGCGGGCCGACGCTGCGACCCGCCGCCGCCGATAAAACGGTTGAGGCGGCCTGTAAATCGACGGAAGTGTCGACAAGATGTGCCGCAAACTATTCTCGAGGTAGCTCGTCGAGGATCGCCTCGTCGGCGGAATCTGACCGCGTCGTCGCGATCGAATCGCCGCGACGCCGACTTCAGTTTTGCAGCGACATCCGAAGGGAGCTTAGATCAATCGATCAGTCACGACAGGAGCAACCGATTTATGGCTCGGCTGTTAGCGCTCGTGTGCGGGCTCTTCAAGGTCAGGTGGAGTCGCGCACTCCGAGATCCAGGTGTCACCAAGTCGCAGGGGCGTCGATGGAAGTCAGAAGGCCATCGGCCTTGCCGCGCAAGGATCTCGGTGTGTCTCCCTCGCGAGATGCTGGATCGCAGGATCGAACGAGGATGTCGATTGGCATACCTTCGTCGAGCTTCAAGCCAAACAATCGAGCTTACACCGCGATCAGTGATTCGCAGCAACAACCGAATGAGCAGAATGCCACAAGATCCAAGATTTCTGTCTGTGAAAATGTTCCGTCCGTTAGAGTTATGCGTTACGCCTCTCCCGATCACGTGGAAAAAATTTACGAACGTAGCTTGCAACCGCAGGTGATCCACACAGATAATCTCGAATCAATTCTTCGACCTTCCCTGCAAGCGTCGCCTTACGGTGAAAAGGTCGGTGTTTCTAAACTGGATCGAGAGTCAACTGTCAAGGAAACGTCGTCGACGTTCGAGGACGAGACGTTCGACAAGATTGGCAAGTCGCGACACGAGCATCTCGAGACTATCGAGGAGGACGATCGGAAGAGCGAAGGCTCGGTCTGCAGGTATCCGGAGATCGGGTTGAAACAGTGTCTGAAGGTGCAGAAGAGTTTGCCGAACGGCAGGTCGAAAGAATCGGCGGACAAGAGGAAAGACAATCCGATTTATGTTCAGTGGAATCAACAGCAGCAGGTTGTTCTTAATGAGCCCGCGAAAACTTTCGCCACTTTTCAATCGGCGTCCTCTTGTCAGAGTAACGTTAAATCGAGTATCAGGTCTCGATCTCCGGAGATAAAAGAATCCCGAGGTAATGAAGAGATTAGACAAGATCCAGACGAGTCGACGACAATCCTCCAAGATCTCGTGGGTTACGAGGACGCGTCGCGAGAGGATCAGGACCAACTGATGATCCATTCGCGAGAGAACAGCAATTTGTCGACCGCTACAATTCCTGTGGATGAACTGGAGAGTCAGGCAGGCTCGAGATTGAAGACTGAGGAAGATCCTTCTCGAAATAAACTTCAGTTCGGTGAAAAGTTACAAGACCGCGTAGTTGAAGAGAACGCGGTAAAGAACGGCGACGAACGTGGTGCGGTGGTCAACGAAATTCTCGTTAAGAACCTGCAGTTCGAGCAGGATCTGCCGGAAAATCCGGTCGAGCAAACGAGATCGGATCACGTGACACAGCAGGTGAATTTTCACAATATTTTGTGCGACGATTACGAAAATGAGAAGTTGAAGAACAAGAAGATGTATATGACGAAGGAAGAAATGGAACACCGGAGGCTAATAGACATGTTGAAGAGAGGGAACTTCGAGACGCTGAAAACGGTGAGTGATACTTTATAATTTTTTATATTAAGCTAATAAATTACGAGTTTAATTATCTTCGTACAAAGAAAAAATATGAATATATAATACAAATTATGTGTGAGTAGTATAGTCTTTAATAAACCGTCAACAAAATAAATTGCTAAATTATACGATTAGTGAGTCATTTATCAATACATTATCAGCATCAATAATGAAGACAACATGCTGTAAATTAATAAATTTCCAGCCTTTAAGGAAATTTAATTATAATCAGATGTTCTATTAATATTCTTCTCCTTTCTTTAGTTCTGAAACATATTTTATTTAAATAGAAATGCCTACAAAATATTTAAAGAAATATAACATTGTATTAAACTATGCATTGTATAAAGCATAATTTTTAAAAGTATTTGTTGTCAACGCATGTATATATGTTGTATATATACATATATAATATAATACCATTTATTTAATACCTTAAAATGATTGATAGAATTTTAAAAGTTTATTACTTAATTAACAATATGATCTCTTATATCGTCGTGTAATCGACTTAAAAGAAATTAACTGCATCGTATGACTGACACTTAGGTATCTAAAGAGATTCACACATTAGTCGGAAAAAAGTGAGATTGTCCGCGATCGAAATTCGATCTCGATTTCGACAATCGGTGAATCGACATACGATGCACAGTTTGGTATCGTATCGATTGTTTTTGCCGCCACAAACTATCTCGTTTTAATCGCGATAAAACTTGCCGATAAGATCTGCCTGACAGTAACCCAATAATTACACATGCGCTGTTACACGATAGTCCGTGCGACGAATCCGCGGCTCTTTCGGTAATTACAAGCTTAACGAATAATCGATGTTGTTCGTTTCGTTCGGCTCTTTATTCCGATCTGGTAACAAATACACCAAATTGCCATTAACAAAAACCCCAATGTTGTTTACGTATCACCGCGTTGTCAATGAATGATCAATTATTTAACAATGCGAATTTTAACTTCCTGAATTGCGGCAACGCGAACGGAGTTAATCGAGTTAATTATGACATAATATAATGGAATAAATAGGAAATTATAATATCGTATAGAATCAAAACCAATAATCATTACAAAATTGTTGAAAAACAACAATTGGTCGTTTATAGTCACAACGCTATTATATCTCTAAAAAAATTATTTCTAATTATTTCTAATTATCTTTAAGATTAATTGATCCTGAATATAATCATATGAGTGCATAAAAATAAAATATTAAACTAAATAATATACACTGAAAATTCTAAAAATAAATATTCTTTAGTATAATCAAATGACACTTGATTCCAATCTAATCTTATCGCATTAACGCGTTTCACAATTTATTTCAGCTCGTTTAATTATTCTCTTTATTCGTTGGCACTATTTATCGAAGTTATTATTCATTTATATGTATAAGCAGTTTATATAGAGATCAAAAGCAATTTTGTATCGCATTTTACATCAAGCTACGCATGTTTATGTAAGTTGTGCATAAAAAATGCATCGCTGATAAGGTTGAGTATACACATGCAAAGCATCGTCGGTGGAATAAACTGTAATTATATATGCCTCTTAGTAATGTATGTAGTTATCATAAAAGAGGGCTGTGATGTAATGTAATTATCAAGTTTCTGCGTTGTGGTCGCCGTAAACGTGATGTAATGGGGTTTGCGCGCGTGTCTCAGTATATCAAATTCTCCCGGAGGGAGTGATATTTCACTCCCGGCGGAATGTAGGGTGCAGAAGGATAATTCGCAGAATCTGACTTGAAATAGGGATACGCGAAAAGCACCGCTGATATTTCGCCATCGATAGCCGATATTTTGATATCGGTGGCACGTTATTTCATCGCGACGTCTGTTCGCTCGGTCGACGACACAAAAGACTATATTTCTACATCCGATTTCTCTTCATCCAAACTAGAATTCGCATCCTGTCACTCTCGCATCCCGTGATGGACTCGAGTCTCAATACACGACACAATAACTATGAGTAATGCGATAATAAATGTTTAATTAAGATACTGCTAAATATTATAAAGTAAATTATAAAGTAAAATACCGTTAAACATCGCTTTGTTACAAGATCTTGTTCAAAGCATTTGACGTGAAACGGTTTCCAAAAATTTGGTAAAATCTTCTTCTGGTTCCAGATGCAAAAGGTGACACGATACATTCCACAATTTTTCTGGGTACTGACGATTATTTGCTTTCCGATGTGTAGTAGCAACGCCGCAGTCTCTATATAAAAAAAAAAAAAAAAACAATGCGGAATTATGTTATTGTGTAATATTCTGTATAAAAGTAAGTTTGTATGGTATGTAGTATATTCTTACGAATAATAAAGACCGCTCTCATTGGCCGCCTTTTCGTCCACAGAACAATATATTGTAGTTTGCGCTCCTTGTTCAACATTTTTAAAAAACCATCGTTCCAAAATAAAACAAAAATTTGGTAATACTGCATTATTGACACCCCATAATACTTCAGTCGGTATAATACCAGGATGTACAGAGTACACATTTATTCCGTGAATATTTGCCTCTGAAAATCAAAACTTGCTTAGCTTTTTATATATAACTATTTACAACTATATATATATTTACAACTATCCTCTGTAACTTTCTTCATAGCGTAATAAACCGTAAACAATTGATTAGTAATTGTTAAATATTAATAAGCCACCACTGAATAAATGTAACCTATTCTAACTGATAACGTCTTTTTAAAATACTTCTCAATCGATCAGCGAGTTCCTTAGTGAACAGAATGTTTGCTAGTTTGCTTCGTGCGTAACTTTTAAACGGTGTATAAGATCTCTCCAGATTAATGTCATCGAAATCTATGTCAGTACCTATAATAGAATGATTTTGTATATAGTTGTACTTCAAATAAAAACAGAGTGTGTACAAAAGACATTTTAGTTTATTTCTAAAGTCACCATAATCACTTTACATACAAATATGTGCAATTGATGAAACATTGACTATTCTGCAGCTGGCAGAAGACGATTGCATTTTTGGTAGTAACAGAAGTGTCAAAAGAAAATGGCCAAGATGGTTGACTTGTAGTGTCGTCTCATTTCCGTCTTCCGTCTTCTCGTATGAAGACGCAGCCATACCGGCATTATTTATGAGTATGTGAATAGCTGCTTCGTTTGTCAGCAAGTTCTTAGCACAATCTCTCACGCTCTTAAAACTGCGCAGATCCAGAAAATAAATCGCAAGCTCACCTACGTTATTTTTATATTCATCCTTTGTCACCCTAAAAGTAACCATTGATTTACAGACTATACATCGTCATTTGCTCCATCATGAAAAAATTTAATTAAGATAAATATAGTTTGATAAAGACAAAAAAAACAAATAAATTAAAGCAAATAGTAATTAATTTAATTACTTCTTACGATACAAATTTATATATTTACCGTGAAGGTGGATTGTTCTTTATATCCTCAACTGCTTTATTTGTCTTCTCCATATTTCTGCAAGCCAGAATTACTCTAGCGCCTAAATGCACACGTTATTTGTACAAATGTGTTTAGAGTATACTTTTTAATTATAGAGTCGTAAAATTTTATGGATTTTTAAATGAAGCAAAGATAATCGAAAAAAAAACAAATATTCTAGTAAAGAAATGAATATTGTGTTCTCATAAAGTATCTTTATATGGTTGTATAACAATGATACATAGCACTGTCACCTCTTAATGAATAACAAATTTATATTTCATTAATGCTATGTAATATCTATTTAAATTTCACAAGGTTTAGGATAACTTAAATTATTATTTCAGTATATATAAAATCACCTCTCGCGTATAAATCTCTGGCAGTTTCCTTGCCGATACCACTACTTGCTCCCGTTATCACAACAGTTTTGCCGTCAAGACGTGCTTTGCTCGTACACATTTTATTGAAGAACCACATTTTATGGTTTATCTTTATCCACGACGTCACCAATATGTGACTGACTATTTCTTGGAATTCACTCACTATCGCTTTCACTGTTCAATTTTGCAATGTGCTTGACGAATGTGATTGCTCGTCGAATATCCACACACTTGTGGCTTCGTGTGATCTTATACAAGTTCCTTATATAAGTGTTCTTGTATGAATTGCATAAATTGCAACTGCAAATAATTAACTAATTTGCAAATCAAATCTGTGTAGGTCTTAGCGTATAAAGAACTAGTTTGTTTTTTCAGATACACGCGCATGAGCCGCACCACGCAAACGTTCAATGGTCTGACATGGAGTTTTAAATACTCAAAAGATTAATACGAAGATTAAACGAAAAATATTTTAGGATGCTTCTTTATCCACGACGTTACCAATATGCGATTAATTACTTCTGTTGAAATTTATTCACTATCGATTTCACTGACATGCTCTTGTATTAAGTAATTATTATAAATATCCACACACTGTGGCTTCGTGTGTTTTTATATAATAATAGTTCTTCTTTATCCACAACTTCACCAATATGTGACTGACTATTTCTATTGGAATTCGCTCACTATCGCTTTCATTATTGAATATGCTATTCAATTTTGCTATTCAACTTTACTATGTAATGCTTGCTCGTCGAATATCCACACGCTTATAAATATCTTGCAGCATAGTCGTGTTCTTATATAAATTGCACAAGGCTAAAGTCATTACTGCACAAGTTCAAAGGATGATACTTGTAGTCGATTCTTATTTTAAGACCGTCTTACATAATGTTTTAAGGTGCTAATACTCTGATTGGCGAGCTGATTGGTTTATGACACCTTAAGATTGTACTTGAGACGGTCTCAAATATAAGAACCGACTACGAATACCAGCCAAAGTCTAACTGCAAGTAATCATCTAATTTGTGCAATTAAAATCTGCGCAGATTTTAGCGTATAAAAGGAGAATTACTTTATTTTTTCAGATACATGCACCGCACAAACGTTCAATCATCTGACATATGAAGTGTTTTGCATACTCAAAAGATTAATCTTAGCTACTTTTATTTTTTCACTTATATATGTAGTATTGTTGCGCCCGTGCTGAGACACCCGTTGAACTTCGCTCACGAGAAGCCTGAACTGAGTAGCTTCAAGCCGAAGCGCGTCCCTTGACAACGGGACACATATGAATGTATTGATTTATCTCGCGTATAAATCTCTGGAAGTTTCCTTGCCGATACCACTACTTGCTCCCGTTATCACAACAGTTTTGCCGTCAAGACGTGCTTTGCTCGTACATATTTTATTGAAGAACCACATTTTATGGTTTATCTTTATCCACGACGTCACCAATATGCGATTAATTACTTCTGTTGAAATTTATTCACTATCGATTATAGCAATTAGCTAATATTGACTGGTAAACACTTTTAAAAATTTCGGCAGTAATTCGCTTAAGAATAAAGAAATCTTTTCAAACCGAATAAATCACATTTACTTCGCCAATCAAATAATAAACAGCAATGGAAATATTAATCGACTCTACTAGCAATTATAATCGTCAAGACAATACGACCATGATTTGGTTCGATTATCATCACGACACTCTTTTAACCAAGGATTTGGTCCTTATAAATTGATGTAATCTTTAATACTTACACATAAGCATCTAATTTAATAATTAAATTTATTGCGAAAAACATACATACCTCAGCGGTCAGCCAAGGTGAGGTAATATTCCTGGCCGAGGTAATATTTTCGCAACAAATTTAATTATTTAAATGAGATGCTTATATATAAGTATCAAAGATTCCATCAATTTAGGACTAAATCCTTGGTTAAAAGAGTGTTTTGACGATAATCGAACCAAATCATGGTCGTATTATCTTGACAATTATAATTGCCAGTAGAGTCGATTAAAATCTTTTTAAACCAACTGACGTGAAACAGTTTTCAAAAATGTGGAAAAATCTTCTTCTGGTTCCAGATGCAAAAGACGACAGGATACATTCCACAATTTTTCAGCACACTGATGATTGTTTGCTTTCCGATATGTAGTGGTAACGTCGCAGTTTCTATATAAAAAAGATTAAAAAATAATAAGGAATAGTATGCGGAGTATAAAAATTCTATTATAAGGAATATAAAAATAATTTCGAATAGTACATAATATGTTCTTACGAATAATAAAGTCCAGTCTCGTTGGCTACTTCTTCAGCAACTGAACAATATATTGTTGTTTGTGCACCTTGTACTACAGTTTTACAAAATAATCGCGTATAGGTTTTGAAACAAAAACTTGCACCTCGAAATAATGTACGACTACTATGCCGTGATATTTCGGTCGGAATCATACCAGGATGTAAAGAGTATATGTTTATCCCGTGAATATTTGCTTCTGAAATCGAAATCTTTGTGTAAAACTCTATCTTCAGCGTATTTTATCTTTATTATAATATAAAAAATCAATAACAATCGGTCAATAATCGATTGGTAATTGTTAAGTATTATTTAGCAGGTACTACTAAATAAATGTAATCTATCTCAATCCATAATGTTACCTTCTTTGGCATACCTTTCAATCGACGAGCAAGTTCCTTGGTGAACAGAATGTTCGCTAATTTACTTTGTGCATAACTTTTAAGTGATGCATAAGATTTTTCCATATTAATATCATCGAAATCTATATCAGCCACTATAGAAAGATTTTGTTAGAGTTGTACTTCAAACAAAAGCCGGGTGTGCACAAAAGACGTTTTAGTTTATTTCTAAAGTCACCATAATCGCTTTACATACAAATATGTGCAGATGATGAGACATTGACTATTCTGCAGCTGGCAGAAGACGATTGCATTTTTGGCAGTAACAGAAGTGTCAAAATAAAATGGCCAAGATGGTTAACTTGTAGTGTCGTCTCATTTCCATCCTCTGTCTTTTCGTATGGAGACGCAGCCACACCGGCATTATTTATGAGTATATGAATGGCTGCTTCGTTTGTTAGCAAGTTCTTAGCGCAATCTCTCACGCTCTTAAAACTACGTAGATCCAGAAAATAAATCGTAAGCTCGCCTGCGTCATTTTTATAATCATCCTTTGTCATCCTAAAAGAGCCAGCCATTGATTTACATATCACATCGTCATTTTCTACAACATGCGAAATAGTTTAATTAACCCTCAATTGCCCTCGTATGAGACGAAATATGAACGCTGAGTTCATATTTTATTTTTTTAACAGCATAGATGTGGCATAAAGTTGACTCTGAAACTTTCTGACTTTTTACTTACAACCTTCTAGATTTTATTTGTGCGGTTGTTTTCCAAAATTTCGTTACGATAATTTTTAGATTAGACTTTGAAAGTGTTAACACGCGATATATCTGATTGTGAGCGTAGCGCTCATGGCGAGAGAAAATACGTACAGTCGACGTATTGCCAAACCTAAGCTTTACTGTGGCAGATCGATTTTGTATGGTCGATTGGTCGATAGACTGAGCATTCCCATTGGAGAGCTTCAGGCAAGATTTGAAGGACAGAAAATATGCTTGCGGAGACGCTTTCCTTTTCTAATTGTGACAATTATATACGTCTATGTAGAAAACTGTGTTGACCTAACAAAGAAAAACTATGTGGCAACGCCGCACTAATGTGTGCATTAACGATGATATACATACAGGCGCAGCGTGGCGCTCATACGAGACACAAAAGTTCGTTTGCTGAACGAGGGCAATAAAGAGTTAATATAAATATAGTTTCATAAAAATAGAGAATAAGAATCAAAGCAAATAGTAATTAATTTAATTGTTTCTTATGATACAAGTTTATTATTTATTATATATTTACCATGAAGGTGGATTGCTCTTTATATCTTCAACAGCTTTATTGTCTTTTCCATATTTCTACAAGCCGAATTACTCTAGCGCCTAAATGCACATGTTATTAATATAAATGTGTTTGAGAGAATATTTTTTATTTATCGGAGTTGTAAAAAAGCTTTTTATAGAATTCTCTAAATGACGCAAAGATAACCGAAAGAGCCTTTCTCTTCTACATATTGTCATATGATTATATAAGAATGACATATGGCACATCGTCTTTTGATGAATAATAATTTATATATCATTAATGATATTGTAATATATACTAAAATTTCAAAGGTTAGGTAATTAAATTAGCATTCAGTAAAATTACCTCTCGCGTATAAGTCTCTGGCAGTCTCCTTGCCGATACCACTACTTGCTCCGTTATCACAACAGTTTTGCCGTCAAGACGTGCTTCACTCGTACACATTTTATTGAAAAACCGCATTTAGATGCTTCTTTATCAACAACGTTACTAATATGCGTTTAACTACTTCTATTGAAATTTATTCACTATCGATTTGACTGTACATGCTCTGTTCGATCTGTAACGTGTTTGACGTTCGTCGTGTATTTACACGCTCACGCGCGCGTCTTCGTGTTCTTATATAGACTGCACAAGTTTAGCAGCAGGTAATTATTAAATCTACACAGATCTTAAATGTACGGAAGTAGAAACTACTTCTCTTTTCAGATAGGTAACTCGGGGGAATATGCCACACTTAACAAAAATTTGATTTTTTTTCTATTTACTTTCTCTTTGAAGTATATATTTGCCTACTGGTCTCCTTTTTCTTCTTTTATCTGTCATTTGTACATGATTTTAGTAAAATATTTGATTGCTTACTATTAAAAAGAAAGAAGCGCAATCTTCTCACGCTCTTAAAACTACGTAGATCCAGAAAATAAATCGCAAGCTCACCTACGTTATTTTTATATTCTCCTTTGTCATCCTAAAAAGTAACCATTGATTTACAGACATCGTCATTTTCTCTAACATGTAAAAATGTAATTAAGATAAAGTTAATATACAGAATAGAGGACCAACCTCCGATTACCTTGATTTTGACATATATTGTCAAAGACATAACCCTGAGTAACTTCTTCTTATAACTTAATCGTCGCTCATTGCTTATTTAAAAGTTATGAAACTACAAAGTAGTTACTAATAGTAGTAATGTCCTTCACACGGTGGGTCCCCTATTCGGTATACTCAAGTGTATATATTTACCATAAAGGTAGATTGTCTTTATATCTGCAACAGCTTCATTTGTCTTTTCCATATTTCTACAAGCCAGAATTACTCTAGCGCCTATAAATGCTTTTAAGAGTATATTTTTTATTTATGTTGTAAAAAAACTTTTTATAGAATTCTAAATAACGCAAAGAGATAACCGAAAAAGCCTTTCTCTCATACAATATTGTCATATGATTATATAATTATATAACACTTGGCACTTCGTCTTTAGATGAACAATAAATTTATATTTCATTAATGATATGTAATATATACTAAAATTTCAAAGGTTAGGGTAACTTAAATTAGCATTTTAGTAAAATTACCTCTCGCGTATATGTCTCTGGCAGTCTCCTTGCCGATACCACTACCTGCTCCCGTTATCACAACAGTTTTGCCGTCAAGACGTGCTTCACTCGTACACATTTTATTGAAAAACCATAAGTATACATCCATATTAGGATGCTTCTTTATCCACGACGTTACCAATATGCGATTAATTACTTCTGTTGAAATTTATTCACTATCGATTTCAGTGAACATGCTCTGTTCGATTTTGCAACGCGTTTGACGTTCGACGAATATGCACACGCTGTCTTCTTATTATATAGACTGCACAAGGTTAGCAGCAGGTAATTATCCAACGTATGCATCTGCGCAGACAAAATCTGCGCAGATCTTGGTACCATAAGGACAATTACTTTCTCTTTTCAGTTACACGCACGACACGCATGCACCGCGCAAACGTTCAACGATCTGACATAAAGTTTTACATACTCAAAAGAATAATATTAACTTCTTAGCAGCTTTTATTTTTTTCATTTATATAAATAGTATAATATGTAATGTAATAATAAAGAATATGTAGCATAATAATTATTTATAGTTAATACTGATTAGTAAATTGATTAGCAAAAGAAAATTTTCTAATTGATATCTATAGCTGAAAGTAAATTATATGTATAACAGTGAATAATAGTCTGATTTGCACAATAAAGTCTTATCTGTAAATCAAGAGATATTTAATTGTTGAAAAAATTTCTCTTATTATGTAAGTTATAAATTAGCGATATTTAGATATCATATGTATAGTTGTCGAGAAATTTTTATAAAAATAGTAAAACGCCAGTCTTCTGGCGTAGAGAATGTCACTGTACATTCTTTATTCCTGGGACACCTTGTTTATGCCTTTTAGAGTTGATGGTACATTATATTTTTTATCAAAAGCGAAGCTTATTAAGCTGATACGATGATTTATTCATTCCGTATTATCGATGCGAATGAATGGGATGTGACAAAAAATCGCATACACGACATATATGTATATACATACGCATACACGATATAATTTATACATCACATCTACATAACAGGCTTCACTTTTAACAAAACTAAAAAACTTCATTCTTTTAAAAAAGGCATATAAAAAAGCAATCAGGGTATCGGCAAAGGAACAACAATGATATTTAATTCGACATGCTTATATGCTTTTTAAAGAGTTAGTCTATATTATTTTATTTCATAAATATTCTTATAACGTGAATATCTTTTTACTTGTGAACGCTACAATATCTCTATAATACTATAATACCTTTATAATATGTAGAAAGACTCACGGTCTTTCGCGAAATCTCGAGTGTACACATTGGTGTCGACTCTACCCGTATGTTTGTACGAGTTTGTACTTTATAGAACGGTGTGCCATGTAAGTGTGTATACGAACACCGTCGATCCGAAAGTTGGTCCAAGCGCGCGTGTACTCATCGAATCTCCTCTATCACGGAAATTTACGAGCCCGAGCTGTTCGATGCAATTCACGAGGAGCGAATATGACGAGACGTCTCGAGAGTTTGTTCACGAATTTCGCTGTCCGCGAATCCAATCGATTGCATTCGCGTTCACAACAAAACGCGTAGTTGCGGCAAACGCGGCGATATGCTATATCGATCTCTCAAATTGCCAGCAAATAGCTGACACAAACAAATCGTCACTACAAGGTCGAATCGGAGCTCATTTTAAAGCTTTTTTTACGCTCTACAAATTATGTCGTATGACATTTTTACGTATGATCGATTGCTTTCGAGACATCGAACGAGAAAGGGAAATAAAAAAGTATGATATTTAGTTTTTTTCTTTTTACTCATTATTGTCGTCAGAAATTGCAAAAATGCTTCAAATGAAACTTGTAGAGCGTAAAAAACCTACAATTTTTATTTGTTATTCATTTCATTTCGTTGAAAATTACGCCTTGTAGAGCGCCTCAAAGTGGAGAGTCGTCGCCATCGCGTCAGCGGCGCGTTGGTTACGTCGATACGCGGCACCGAACGCTTTCGCTAAGATTCCGACTTCATTGACGCAAAAATTAACGTAATAGGTGTTTTTATAGGATTTTTCCCGCTCTACAAGTTACGTTCAGTGATATTTTGGCGTACGATCGATAGTTTCGAGATATCGAACGAGAAAAGGAAAAATTGAGAATTTTTGTTCGTTTTTTTTATATTTTATCGTTTTTCGCACACGAATCTGTATAAACGCTTCAAATAAAACTTGCACAGCAATAAAAATCGTAAAATGTTCTTATTTATTACTTTCATTTCGTTGAAAATTCCATATCGCACTACGCTCAAAGTTGCAAATAAATCTTGCAAAGCCTGAAATTATTGTAGCTATTTTGAAACCGTCAAGTTTTCTTAAGGGAATCAAACACGTATTTGCCATTGCAGATAGTTGTTTTGAAACGAAAATTGTTCATTACTTAATAAATAACAAGTTATTCGTATCTTGAACGTTTTGGTCGTGGATGATTGTCGCCATCGTTTGTTGCGAAAAATATTACGTCGGCCAAGATATTACCTCACCTTGGCTGACCGCTGAGGTAATGAAATGTTTTTCGCAATAAATTAATATTTAAATTCGATGCAGTATGGTGCAATGTATTTAAAGATTACAATCTATATTTATTAAGGAAAAAAGCCTTGGAAATAAATAAAAATGACGTGAGAGAACTAACAAATTTATTTATCGTAAAATCATACTGCCGATATGATGGATGCATTTCCACCAGTCTCGAAGAATTCGTAGAAACAGTTCGTTTTAAACTTTCTTATATTTCCCAGGAGAGAATTCGTGAAAGAGAAGAACTCTCTCAGTTCACAATGGCTCAAGATAAACGATTCTATTGACACTTATTTAATAGATTCACTTCAGTCCTTCTAAGTACAAAAATTGCATCCGATTAAATCGGTGGTTAATTCTTCGTTAGAATATTACATGGTGATCAGTCACATCGATGGAGTTCACACTGGCGTAGGAAGTGGACGCGCGTTGATAGTTGTCGTTTTGGAGTAGAGGAGAATCCGGCTTGTCACGTTCGTGACGCCTAGCTTCACTTTCGCTCGCGAGTTCGCGGGCTCTTCTACGCCCTCGGCGCGACATCACGCCTGAAATAACAAAGAAGCACACTTTAAGCATCTTAAATCTTCATCCCATCTAGCGCAATCTCCCGTCGCACTGTGTGATTACATTAAAATTGTATGATTAAGATTGTGCTGTTGTGTGATAACATTGCTCAATACATATGACTTTTTTTGTGTACATATAATTTTCTACGTGTCTGTAACATTTCTATTTCTATTTATATATACAGGATATATACAAGAAGCAACTCATTAAATATAACACAATATAATATTTCATGCAACAACAAATATGCTCACATTCTTGTAAAAAATACTAAATCTTCAAACATTTCTTCAAGTAGGCACAATAATGTACACGCATTTACAAAATATAACACATATAACATTACAAAATTTCGAGAATCTCTCTTTGAAGAAAACAATTTTTTTCCTTCTTTTTTTTAGATATTAGCACAAATTAACTATAAATTAAAATACATATTGCATTTGCCGATATATACTGAAAATCGTGCAATTACAAAATAAATTTGCTACAAAATAATTTTTTAAGATTTTAATCATAAACAGAAGTTTTTCATATATTGCCGTTCATTATGACATTTTGATAAAAATGATATAAAATATTTATCCATATATAGTCAGCAAAAAATTTTAATTCAAAATTGTAAGGCGTGAGTGTTATAGATTTAAATGTTATAGAAATTTATATAAACATTTTCACTATTTAATTTATTTATGTATTTTTGACAATTTATGTAATTTATCTATCTAACTCTCTGTGAATAAAAATTTTTTTCAATTATATTTCGTTATTCATGTCAAATTATCCTCTACTAATTTCATATTTATTATATTTTTACAATATTACGATAGATGAAAAGTGTTATGTTGTTATATTGACAAATACAATATTCATATCTACCACGGATATCTTTTACAATTAGAGCAAGACATTAAAAAGGTATACAACGATTATCTTAAATAACAGATTAACCCCTAAAAGATATATATTGAAAAAGTTTTAATATATGATCTAAAAATAATTTGTGACATTATATGGAAAAAGAATAAAATTGCAATGTGAGCACCACATGTGTGTGATCTTATTCTACACATTTTTCTTTTTCACCAGTGATAATATTTTTGGATTTTCATATCCCTGTAATCAATAATTTTATAGCAGCATAAAATCAATCTATATTTAATAGGAATTTGATTTCAAAATTCGACAAAGAACTATTCAATTATTGGTCAATGCATAATCTCAGAGATTATACAGGATGAGTTTTATTTCGTGTGCCAATTATCTCTGCCAACTATCTCAGAAAATATTGATTTATTGGACAAATGTTTCAGATAGAAGTTGGAGAATTCAGAGGGCCCGTGTCGGGCCCAGTAGGATCCAAAATCTTTAGATCGTTTATTGGCCTCCTCTGAATCCTCCAACTTCTATCGGAAATTTTTCTAATAAATCAATATTTTCTGAAATAATTGGCGGAGATAATTGGTACACGAAACAAAACTCACTCTGTATATGTTGCAATACATATGTAATTGCATGCTATGCAACATACGTACGGTTACGTTATAGAAAATATATTGATAAGGCAACATTTTTTTTATGTATTAAGATACACTGCATTAACCAAATAGTGACAGGCACAAAAACATGACGCACAAAGGCACTAACATATGTAGGGTAAACACTATAACTATCTTTAATATTTCTGAAAAAGTAAGATTAAAAAAATATTTGTTTAACAAAAATCGTACGGTACCAAGAGAGCTCGTACGGCGGTAACACTTGCATTCTCGAATGCATCAAATTATTTCCTAGATCAAAAGCACTTTTGTTTAATTATTAAGTAATTTAAATCGACCGTGACTGGCAATATATAACGTCTTTCCGATATGAACATAGAAAAATTACTTTAATTGTTATTCTATACTGTCGAAAGAAATTTAT
Organism: Temnothorax nylanderi; assembly: GCF_030848795.1. Taxonomy (NCBI): domain Eukaryota; kingdom Metazoa; phylum Arthropoda; class Insecta; order Hymenoptera; family Formicidae; genus Temnothorax; species Temnothorax nylanderi. The sequence goes on from NW_027249118.1 coordinate 428,831, forward strand.
TATTCCACTTTTTTTTAATTAAATGCTATATCAATAGTTTTGTGTTTATTTTCTAATAACCTCTATTAAAACAAATATAATAGCCTATGACATAAGATCATTAATGAAGATCATTTGTGACAAAAATATTTGGAATGTACTTCAATATTATAACTCTTAACTGGTGATTCAGTCATATACAATTAAAGAATCTATTGAAACACAGGAATCTATTGAATATTTACTATATTAAAATATTAACTGGTAATTTAGTCAAAATTAAGAAGTTTAGTGAAGCACAATAATATTTACCATTAGAATATATCAGAAATTTAATACATAGATTACCTATTGCTATATGATACTGCTCCTATATATCACACAATTTTTGTTAGATTTCTTTCTCCCATTTTTTAAGGTATTAAAGACGGTAGTCTTATCACACCATGTATAATAATAATCAACTAATATACAAAAATAACATATCATTTAACATCATAAAGTAAAATTAGAGTAGCATGTTTCTAAAAAGCTTTTCCATCCCACACTCATTATATGGTTAGAAACATCTCGAATACAAACTTTAAATACATGATATAACTAGAACAATCTTAACGACCACAATTAATAAGTTACTCAAATTAATGTGCCAGCTAATATACAGGTGATTATAAATTGTCTAGATTTGTCTAGCTTTAGGTGTTCATAACTTCCGTTCTAATAAAATTAATCTAAAAACATTAGAATACAAATTTAGTGAAGCTTCATATGCACATTAAGATTGATCTATTAATAAAATTGTTCTATCGGATTTTTTTTACACATTAATTTTATTATAGATGTATATAGACCGTAAGTATGCACGTATATGATTGATATAGACTGGAAGTTATGAATACAAATAAATTTTTATAGCTATTTAGGCAGCGTTTAGAACATCACCCTGAGTGTCGAAAATCTATAGTGCACGTAACATACGCTGTAGGATTTTCAGCAATCGGGTGATGTTTCTGAACGCACCCCCTAATATAGTGCAGCGGTTAGACTGAGAATTTAAACAAGGTTATACATATGTTATTTTACTGTCGTATTAGCAGCATTATTTTGTTATGCATAGGAATGCGTTTAATGCAATATTTTCCTGTAAAATCTTGTCAAGACTCTCTTTAAATTTTGACCTTCAAGATTAAAAGATTGCATTTTCTTCCATATATAAATAAATTAAATTAAAAATAAGAGAAAAACACTGCATTGAGGCAAAAAGTGCAATTACATACTTTTTGAATTTGTTTATCGTACAAATTCTTACTATGTAATATTGAAAAATATTAGATGTTAGATATGTTAAAAATATGTTAAAATGAATTGAAAGTTATATACATGTTAAAATAATAATACATATTTTAATAATTCTTAAAGTTTTCGCATATGTGTATGAAATTAAAATAACGTGCTTGAGACTCTTGTGATTTTAAAATAGGTTTACAAAAAGAATATATCAGATAGTTTCATAAACTTATATAAATTGGGAAAAAATATAATATCATTTTAGTCTTCCAACCTATTATATTTAAATGAAAAATAAGAGAGCAATAATCTGTAATATTAAAAAGAATTGCACTTTCTGGATGCATATTCACATGTGCTAAATAACGATAATGTTAAATCGACAATATTAAATAATACTTTGAAAACTCAGTCTATCTGTGCAAAATAACAACACGAAATACGATGACAGATTTTGGAATAGAAGAAAAAAATACTAAGAAATTTACCACATGTCAAAACGTGGACGTTCCTTTTTTATATTCGATGCTCTGCATACCTATCTGTCACATTCAAGCACTTTGAACGTAGGTGTGGTTGTAGTGGGTGTGGGAGAATTGTGTTTGCTTACACGATGATTCAAGGATGTCTCTTGCACGTTGTCCAGATTTCCATGCATCGCTCTCTTGTGATTCGCCAATTTCTCTTTGTTCATATGTGAGCCTAAAACCACCAGGGGCCATGGTGCCAGTCCGCATTACCTCAAAAAATGTATATTTAAAGAACACGTTTCTCTCAATGAAGAAGACTAAGCGCAGACGTTAGTAAAGAAATTTGACAAAGAAATATTTCAATGTGTTACTCTTTGTCGAATTTGAAAAGCTGCTCGTATTAATTATATACATGAAAAGCTGAAGGTTTTTGCAATACACATAGGGATATAAAAATGAAATTTTAATTAATATAACACTGGTGAATCCAAATAAAAATTATTGTTTAACTATTCTATTTCCTCCCTAAGCGTTAAAATGCTTCTGATGCTTCTTAAAACTGTAGTGACTATACTATCAAGTGTATCTACCAATAAAATCTGAATTTACACAAAATATGCTTCATGCAACATAAGTGTTAATAATACATGTGAACAACATATATTTAATATATAAAAAATAATTAAAATTTTGGAAACATATACAAAACATCTTTTTCAAAGAGAGAAATTAAAAAATCATTTTTAGCCAAAATATCAAAATTTGTCTACTAGATCCCGATAAATATATTAAAAAGAAAAACAAAAGAAACTAGATTTTGTCTCAGATCAATATTTGGGAGTTATGTTGTAACTCAGTCCAAATGCAGAAATTCAAATTTCAATAACTGTTTTACACGCAGAAAAATATTAAAAATTTGAAAATTTATCCTTATCTTCAATAATTTTTCAGACATAAAACGATATAAAATACAGTCAAAATATTTCAAAGTTATATTCCTCATCAAACCAGTTGAATATAACTTTATAAATACAAAATAGTATATGCTGATAGCATGTGAGAATCAGAAGACTTGAGTACCGAAGAATGTAACATAGACTTTTCTGGCATACATATACCAACAAAAATTGTATATATAATAGTTGTCATAATTATGACAGCACCATCTTACCTATATAACTTAGCAGTACCGGCAAAAAGATGAGACCATGTGCCGCTCCAAATAGTACAATACCCAAATACATTCTGAAGTAAAATACCTGCAAATATCTCTTAGCTGAGTAATTCCGAGTAATTTTATACAATTAAAATATAAACAAACAGAACACCAATTATCTACGTTATAATCATGATTGATTGATAATAATATTACAAGTACTAAAAATCATTTTAAAAGGATCGAGAGAAGCTATTAAAAAATCAATAAATATAAATACTTTAATATTTCAAATTACTTAAACTAAAAGCCGAGTATGTTTCTTGATCGCAATGATTGATAATTTAAATATTAGACAATTGGCGTTCCATTAATGTTATAATAGAACAAAGACAAACCTGGAAAATTTGACTTTTTGCAAAGCCCAGTACTATAATACCGCCAAACTTTGTCAGCGTAATACCGCTAAATACTGAGCTACCCATATTTGTCAATGCATCTGCGACTCTTTCAACTCTAGTTGCTTGAACTGAGACAGAGAAAGAATGTACCAGATGACTGCAAAACTCGACGGCTATACCAACTGCCTATAATAAAAATCAACATTGAATGATACATTTCAACAACTGTTACATAGTAGATTTTTCTGAACTACTTTTTAGCTGTATTATTATATTTTTATATTTTTTTCTCACTTGTCTTTCTTTGTTCTTGCAGTACATTAATATCATAAAAATATAATTATACAATAAATATATATTTGAATTACAAATGAGATATAAAGTTCCTTAAAAAAAGAGCATTCATAGCAATATATAAAATATATCCATTTCTTATTCTAATATTAACGAAAAAAAACATATATATGTCTTAAAAATATAATAAGCAGAAATATAATTAAAATAATTGAAAATAAAATATGGAAAAGAAATCAACAAATTTATAATATAAACATTTCATATTCTATTTAATAATATATATCCCATCTTAAATTTTTTAAATATACAGCTATAAAAATGTCCAGATAACAATAGATTGATTTATATAACAATGTGAACTAAAATCCACTGTTCTTGCAATAATTCAACTTACCCATGACAAGATTTACCAGAGATACTGCATTCAAAGTTATATGCCACCAATACATTAAAACCACCAATATTAACGACGATCATTGTGATTGTAATTAGAACCACAAGTGATGAGAAGATATCCAAACCCATTAGCAAGAAAGTAACCACAAATATAGCAAGCAATGAGATTCCTATACTCTGCAATGTGTCGGGCCACATAGTCAGATACTGCTCGTAAATACATAGAAAACACTGTAGGGAAAAACTTCTACGGTAGTGTTTTTTACTGAGCCTTCTCAAGTTACAGTTGAGCATGTTTGTAATATTCGCCGCCACTACTCTGGCTGCTCTCATCGATTCATAATAATCGGCCGATGTCTTGAGAATAGAGTGATAAGCCATGAAATAAGAAGCACCGACTGTCGACATTCCGTGTTAGGATCGGTAATGTAATTCACACCATGTCCGTAAGCTGCATGACCCCCTTTAGCACATGTCTCGTCGGGATTGTCTTGTAGGAAGAACGATACATATTTGTTGAAGTCAATGGGCACTGGTCCTATTGTATTCGTTCAAAGTGGCATTACAAAGAGAACAGTGCCGATCTGCAATCCAAAAATATGTGAAAAATAACTCGATTAAAATAGGAAAATATAACATACGTGATTATATCAATTTCTTAAAGAAAATACATACCGGTATGCGGACAAAATGAATTGTTCGTAGGAAAATATCTGCAACAACCGTATAATCCCGACCAATCGATATAATCATCCATCCAAGATGAAGCAGGCTTAGCTATGTAAGTTCTAAACAAAGAGAACAAAATTGAGAATATTTTTTCAGTAAAATCTAAAGACACGTAAACATGAAATTAGATTATTCGTGAAATTTTCTGTTTCTTATAGCAATATACCTATTTGGTTGTTTAGATGCACTAAATATTTGCGTTGACACTGAATCGCTATTACAATACTGTCCACCGTCACACTAAGTTTGCATTTTCGTATCTGAATAATTTAGGCCATCTTAACAACAAAATACATTGGCGGCCCGATAGATAAGTAATATTCAAGAACTGAAAAAAAGCAAAAATTTTAATTTTTGTATAATTTTTTATAATTCATATTCAGTTTGATATTTTGCTTTATCGATTACATACCTGAAATATTTAAGCACAAAACTATCTTCGGGCATAGAAAGTTCCTGATCTAGGCCAATTTCGATATGCGGTATTACGGCAATACTGCTGCAGAGCCAACCGAAAAACACAACCATCACAATTGCGCGAACCCATTTTTGCAGCAATAATGGGACGTATGCAAGTTTGAAAATTTTATACAGTACTCATCTACCACTTCTTCCCATCATCTCGCTTGGAGCGAATAAAGCAACATACATCTAGCCTATTATTCTGAAATCATAAAAAGATATCTTATGCATTTAGTGTGATCATGAATATAATATATAAAATAAATGTGAGCGAGAAAGAGGGAGAGAAAAGGATCTCTCCTATAAATAGTAATAAAATTAAATCTCTACAAAGTCTGTTGACAAAAATGTTGAATGGATTAGAATAAATGAAGTATTAACATAAATTGTCTTGTATAAAACATACCGCGTGCCGAATTGTGTCAAGTGCTAAAGACTGACAAAACATGTGATTGTAATATGAAATCTACTAATAATGCCATTCCAGCATAGAGGGCAAACGCTTTCACGGCAGGCATATCAGAGAGGCCACCTGTAGACAAAAAGAATATTAATTGCAACAGCTTATTCGCATACAATTTTCGTGTATGTTTACAATATCTTATGCTAACACATACCAAGGAAGAAACAACAGCTTTCCGACACACTTGTGAGTAACATACTAGGACCAACTTGACCTAATGTACGACCGATATGTTCCGGGATCGATTCATTCGGGCGTCTGCCTTCTCTCTGATGAGTTTGAACGAGAATAAAAATATTATCTACTCCGACTGCCAGCACCAAGAATGGAATGACCTCAATGATGATTAGTGTAGCTGGTATACCAATAAACCGAACAATCCAACCGAACAAATCACAGACGCCAACACTATAAGTACACCTCCAAGTCCAAGAGTAATCTTAGAATCGTGCTAAAATGTAAATTGATCACATATTAAAATATTAGTAATATTAAATAAGATGCGAAAGGAAAAGAAAGCACGTGGCATAAGATTCTCACCAAAAGACGGGAACATGATCTAATTTGGCCAAGAGACACCGCAATATATCCAAACATAATGATATATGATACCAGAATTGTTACAATGTCCGATTGAGATTCACGATTCAGTTCATCCTCGATAGAACGTTCGGACGTAAACGCCATGTTCATAAATGCCGGTTTTCTTGTTGCCGTCCAATTTTTCATAAAGTTGATATAGCTGAAATTTGGATATAAATGAATATAATCTATAAGATATAATCTTATTTCGAATTTGCCGCGTAAATTTACCTTTCTTCCCATTCCATAGCGGGTAACAACTTGGCTTTGTTGTGATAATTGTTTACGAGAAAAGTAAGGATTATAGCAGTTGCCTTTTCATATGGTGGATTGTGAAGATCTTGCCCCTGAGACAAAAATCCACCTACTGCAATTGCTGGCTCTACAGGACCGCCATAAAGTGCGAGGCATTCAGGATTATATGCATTTCTGAAAGAAAAATACATAAACGTAATATAAATATAAATGATATATATATATATATATATATATATATATATATATACTCAAAAGATATTACACTTATTTCTCAGATACTTGATATTTATTATAACATATCAACAGTAATTCTTATCAACTTTTGTTATATTTTTTAAATAATTGATCTTAAAAGTTTTAAGTTCATCGTAATTTTTTACTTTTTTATATCAATATAAAAAAATTTATCTAAAGTAGATCCTATCACTATAGTGATACATAGTTCACTTTCTAATAATAATATAAATTCTTTTTATATATATACATTCTTTAGAATCTCTTTTAATTTCAATCTCATAATTACATTTTCGTATTTTATTACTTATAATGCGTGTCTCTATGATTCTTGTTATTTTGCTTATATTATTTCTATAATATAATAATAAATATAAATAAATAAATATGGGATGACGCGTAGTTCTGTGTGAGAATAATCGACTCATAGTCGGTGCGTTCGACTCTCACACAATTCATGCCTGAACTTTGTACAAGATTGATTGAAGAGTTGAAGTTTGTCAGTGAAGGAATATAAGCTAAACTTGTATGGGTAACTTATTTCGAGAACTCATAGTTCAAGAAACAGGAGTTTAAATAAATAAATATTACATTAAATATACAATTTTTTTTGCTTCCATCACTTACTGCGAGCAAACTCTGAAGTGGTCCAAATAGTTCACTGTGTAATTCCCCTCTTCGTCTGAATCTTCAAACTTTTCTAAATTGTCTTGCCAGTAACCCCAAATACTTTGAATAGCGCATTGCGAAACAGTCGTCGGACCAGTAAATGGTCCAGTTAAAGGAGCAAAACATATATTCGCTAATGTATAGTTGTTAGGAGTAATTATACTCTTAATACCTTCTTGCAATTCAAAGACTGTTTTTAGAAAAGTGTTATTAAACACAGGACCAAATACAATTGGGCCATCAGAGGTCTTGTGTACAATCTGTAATTAATATTAGACAATTATACATACAGAATAATAAAAAAACAATTACAGTAGCGCTTTTCTTATTTTGTAAAATATGTATTAAAAATATAACTTGTTCTATGCAAAGATAATAGTCTAATATATTTCTGTAATACATACATTCGGTAAGCCAACGGAAGTAATAATAATTTGTTCAGTTCGATAAAAGGGTTCAAAATGTTTATCGAAATATTCCCTTTCGACGCGCGATCGGGAATTCGGGGATGCCCACAATTCCACAGGATCTGTAGTAATTTGCATGTATTTTATGCCATGTCCCAAGGCAACAATCAATAGGAAGCCAAGGAAAAGTATTAACCAAGGTCGAGAAGCACAAACTACAAAAGAATATTAGTCGTTGTAAGCAAATATAGAGCAATATTATAATCTAATTTTGTGTAAACTATATCACAAAATGTAAAAAAATTAACTATTTTATTTACCTGTTCCCCACTTGCAGAAGAATTCTTGCAAAAATTTGTCAGTATTTGCTCCAAGCTTCTCAATAAACGTGGATTGTTCTTCATCAAATTCAGCTGGCAACTCATCGCTAGATATGACACCTAAAAACATTTATATAAAGTATAATAAATTTTCAAAACTTATAAATACCAATTAAGCACCATTATGCAGTTTAAACAATCTTGAGTGCACGTGCTGTAAACAATTAACATTCTATCATCTATAATGAATATAATAATGCTATAACTAACCAATAATTTCTTATACAAGACAGTATAAAAATATTCTATAAAAAACGTTAAAATGTTCCTAAAATAAGTAATCTTTACGAGATTAACAATAATAAAAAGTACAGTGCCTTAAACATAATTATAATTAACAATGTTGAGACAATATTACATTTAAAAAAGTTAACTTTCTTATATAAATATAATTCTTTAATTAAAATTAACTTAAAAATAAAATAAATCAAAATTTTTTTAAATTACTGAAATTACTAATCTTGTTAACTTACAAGAAAATAACGTTTAACGTTAACAAAAGTAATATAGAATATGTACAATTTAGAATAGTTACGACTAATTATAAGTGTTAAGATATAAAGAAGTCCCCTCAATAATATTAAAGATTTTATTCCACTAATTTTACAAGAAATAATAAAATAATTTGTGCTTAAAATGCTTTAAATTTTTATTTTGATAATTTCCAAAAATTATAGGCATCTTCTATTTGAATGTGCCATATTTTACACATGAAGTGACATATGCATATACAAAATATTAGACAATAAAGCGTAATTGCGCTTTATAATTCATTTTTTAAAGAAATCATTTTCCAATGCTATAATGGAGAATTTTTTCTTGATTAAGCTTATATACGGCACATTTTCCTCATCTTAAAATTACCTATTTAAAGCAGTGCCGCCTATCACATACACGTAACATATTGTAACAAACATGCAAAATATTAAGTATTGTGTGTGTGTGGATATATATATATATATATATATATATATATATATAATGTATGTATGTATATAAAATTTACGTATATAAACGCAACATTAACACAAAACATATGAAATACTTATATAACACAATTTTTGTGAGCAGAAAAATATAATATTTATATAAATATTTTCAATTATAGGGATTTTTTAAGAAAATGTATATGTACTTCCTTATGAAACTTCTTTATAGAAATATTCTTAAAAAGTTATTTATGAAAAAAAGAGTATTTATATCATACACAAATCATAATGAGATTGTTATGCAATGTAATAGATTATCCGAATATATCTCGTCAAGTTCATGCATTTTATGAATTTTTTACTATAATTATATAAAATGCAAACTTTTTCAAGCGTCACTCTTAAGCATTTAGACTTTTAGTGCAATTGTATAGTTAATTATCATAATTCATCATGTGAATATACAGTATTGCATTGCAAAAGAAATATAAGTTATGTACAGCTTAACGCTATAAACAGAACATTTAATAAATCCAAATGTAGATAATTGGGAAAATAAGTGGGAAAATTTGTCTAATGCGCAATTGACATCCTGGCAGGCATAATCTGCAAGGGCTGAAAATAAAGCGAAAGACACAAAAGCTATGAAGCAACAGAAAAGCTATAACAGTAATGACGAATACATCGAAGCTTTAGAATCGAAAAAACCTACTAGAACGCTTAGACTGAAGTGGACTGTCTTCTTGGTCAGCGGCAAGGGCAATACGAGCACCATCTCCTGGGTGTAATCCGGCAGCTAGCCGTCTACCCACCTGTCTTCCTACCTCCTCTCCTCGTGCAACTATACATATGCGCACACCATACATACACAACCTATAGTCTGTACTCATTTGTATGATATACATAAGTATTATATGAAAATCATATGTGCTTCAAATAGTTAACATAACAAAGTAAATACTCGTTCCGCACACGACAAAAGTTATTTGAGTCACACTTATTACAACCTAAATAATACCACGATAATATTACATATACGTTAATTCATAAAGTAACAAAAAAAAAAGTTAAAGTTAGTGCAAATGTTAACAATAACACTTCTAAGAAAAATATTGTATAAGAAATTGTGCAGCAAATGTTTCATAAACTAAAGTGGATAACATACATTCGTTATAAAAGGTTATTTAAGAGATTATTTTCTTCTGAACTAATGTTTCAGTAATTAATATCTTATAGATTTTGTATAGCTTTATGTATGTGTAAAATGATTATCTTTATATTAATTTAAAAGTACAACTATATTTGCGTAACTGTAGATGAACAATAATTATTATCATTCAATAATTCTCTTGATACTTCTCACAAAAATAATGTTTGTTTTTTAACGTATTTGTAAATAAGAAATTAAGATTTCACGGTGTTATTATACATGTCTTTCGGAATTTCAAATAAAATAAAATAAGTGCAAGAAAAAGATCTCACCAAAAAAACCAAAAAAAAAAATTCCAGCAATAAAACACCCAAGAATCGTTAGAATAAATTAATCATATAATCAACTCTTCACTTCCACACTTATTTTATATATTCACTAAGAGATAATTAATAATAATAACACAAGTTAACATAATAACTACAATTAGTCACTATGTTCAATAAATTATATGCAAAATATAATTTAAAAAAATAGCTTCAATTGAAAAAGATACATGCATTTTCCATTTCCTTAATTTGTTGCAATATTTAGCAATAATTTTTATATATGTTTTAAATATGTTGTAGGATAATTAATTTATTTTTATCATCTGAAATATCTTCATTGTTTTTAAGAATAGTCTAGAAGTCTAAAGCAATTATTTCAAGCATCTGTTGTAATACTAACAATAGTAATTGAGTGCTTCTTCAGACATTGCATTATAAATCTTATATTGTTTATAATAAAAGATAATCTTTAATGACAAGAAATATCCTTCATCTATGAAAAATGTTGAAATTGATGTAAATGCAAATTTTCAAAGTCATTTAAAGTTGTATGAATTTACATTGCAAATTTATCAAGTTAATTATAACATTGTGTAAAAAACCTATCTTAAATTGTGTAAAAACACATTTATAATTGTAAAATTTCTAAAAAAAATTGAGAAAGATAATATATGCCAGACGGAATAATCTTGTCTTTAGACATTTTCTTTCCTATTCTTAAGAGCAAAAAAATATATTAAATAGAGATATTTTAAATAATAAAGATTATAATGGACCTCCCTATACATATTTAAAGAATATATACTTTTGAAATGCACAAACAGGGTTAAATTTCTTACCTATACGCTTCCTATGACTGAAACACATCATTAACAGAAGGAAAAGGCAGGTGCCACATATAAAAATAATTGTCATTATAACTTCGTAACCATCGTAACCAAATATTGAGAACGGTTTTGGTAGTGGAGGCATCGGTGGTGGTACTGGACAACTTTGTTCACAATCGACGCAACTGCAAGCTGGAGTATTTTTCTATAAAAAAGTTAAACAAATTTTTGTAATCAATCACTTTTGTTATACTGTCTTGTTTGCATATTTCATTCGTGTCTTATAATAAAAAAAAAACAATTTATAGATGCTCTTTGAATCTTTTTACTGAATGACAATAATAGAGTGGTCTGTTAAAGCAAAATATCTAAGGCTGAGTTCTGATATTCACTGTCAGTACTGAAAATCTATAATGTACGTCATGTAAACTATAGATTTTCAGTATTTGCAGTGAATATCGGAACGCAGTCTCAATAGAATGCTTTTAAATTAAATAATACTAAAAATATTGTATATAATATACAATTTAAATTGTCCTAAACAATTCTAACGCATCAATTTTTAATTAACTTAGATGATTTTTCATTTTAGTGTCATTTGATGTAAGAAAAATATATTCTTTTTCCATTTTAAAATAGCATATTTATAATTTAAAAAATTTTTTAAACAATAATTTTGAAGAAATTTTTATTGCATCATATTTATTTCTTAAAATTAAGTCCAACATTTTTTTCGTATATGAAATAATAGGCGAATTATATTTAAATATTCAACTTTTGGATCCTATAGTATACACATAAAAAGTAGATATATCTTATATTAATTTTAATCATGCATATGCTTTATTACAAAAATTAATAAATAAAATATTATGTAATTCCGTGGAAATATAAAATAAACTAATCTATTTAATCTTAACTAATGAATATTACATGAGTTATTAAGAACTTGTTATTCTTGATCACCTGCTTTTGATTACCATTAAATTGCAGAATGATAAAAAGTATGATTGTGTGTGCATTAATCAGCAAAAAATCTAACCATTCACAGTGTTGTTCTTTTTCTGTTACTTATTCATTACATTTGTCATGTATAACGTAAAACTCGTGTGTGAAGCAAAGAAAAAAGTGATTTATCAGTACTTAACAGATTCTTATAGGAGAAAAATGTGTAGCTAATGAATGCATTATACACTTTGCGTTATACACTTATCTTATTAAAAAGTTTTACGCTGTCAATGAATTTTATAGATTTAAAAGAGCATTTGTGATATACATTTTTGTATGTATTGTTCACGCAGAAAGTATATGTTGCATATTTTATACGCATATACATTTCTAATAAAAAAAATTCTATTTAAAAAATAATACTAACGTTTAGCGCCGTACTGCATGGTGTGATTGGAGGGTCTAATGGCACAAATGATCCGACAGGTTTGTCAGTATTCACATATGTGATTTGGAAAGGTACATAAACATTATTCTCCGCATCACCCATATAGTGAAACCATTTCAAAGGAGTACATCTACTTGCACCCCATTCTCCGCACATTAAATCCAATGCTAACTGCCCCGTACTCGGCACTGACACCTTATTGCACGAGTTAAACGTGCCGTCAAGATATTTATTTGTTATATATATACCTATCCCGTTAATATATTCTACACCTGGAAAGAGATTCAAAATAGTAAAATGCATATCAAAATGTTATAAACATAAAATATTAAATCTTGAATATATTAAATGATGAAATATAATAATTACCATTTGCTTCGCCTTTCTCCGTAATGTTGATAAATTTGCTTTGGTTACCAGCGCATGAAAAATCGCAAAAATGTTTCACTAAATTATCTAAGCAACTAGGGCATCTTTTTAGAAAATTTGATGCAAGCTTGATATTTGAGTCTAACGTAGCAAGCTGAGTTGTATCGCAGCAGGTATTAATTCCTTTGCCATCATCCACCAACAAATGTGGACAATGCTTAGCCAACAATTTTTGCCCTTCAGAATTCAATGGCTTCGGTGGTCCATCGTAAGGACAATACTTTTTGTGCATAGCTGCATCCGTGTAACATACTCCATACCATATACAATGATCATTTTCTTGACTGACAACCTGTTTGGAAATAATAACATGTTTAGACTTTCATTAAATAATCTACTCTTTCGTGAAACAAAACAGCGTGATAGAATTAGCTTTAACTCGTTGTGAATTAAAACATTTTTCTCTTACTGTATCTAACGTATTACTAACATGTATTAGTATCTATATATTATAAATATAATGGATTATAAATATCGTCATATTCGATGGGTGATAAGTTTTACTGGCCGCGCTCATGCAGGCATACTATATAAGAATATATGGAGTATTACATAAGGCATTTCCTAATTGAGTTCTTCATGACCTGCGTATTAAAGTCTGATGAGATTTATTTGAGTCAATGAGCTGAATTAATGATTTAATTCACCTAATATAAAACACAATATTGAATGAAGAACTCTAACAAAGGAATGATATTTCGTTTCTTATTATAAAAGATATTCCTATATAGTGAGGTATACGACTAGCAATGGTAATAATATTGTCAATAACAATTACTTGATTGTTCCAAATTAATTTTAAGTTTATATAAGTAGTATATTAATTTATTAGAACTATTGTTTATTTCCGAGAGACATATTTATTCTCTTCTGGTTACAACGTTTTATATCTTATTTAAGACAAATATTCGTTTAAATTTATTTCTGTTATAAGTTCTGTTAGAAAAAGAAAGAAAGGAAAGACCGTGTTAGATAAGCGATATGAGCAAGGGCGCTATCTTACACGCATGAGAGTGTAAGATAGCGCTCTTGTTAATTTCACATTAGGAATCTTCCCTGGAAGGTCCCTATTTCGTATGGCTACAACAACGATATAACTAAAAAATTATCATTTTTGAATTGTTTCCAAAAGAATGCTTAAAGAATTCAATAAACTGAATGAACAGCTAATATATGTAGCTAGATACATTTATTTCTCTTCAATCAGTTATTACACCGAAATTGTATTTAAAAATAATATTATCAAATTTTAATAATTCAACACATTCAAACTCATTTACTGGAAAACTTAATTTTTTGAATTACGTTATTGTTACAGTAAATGAGCGATATATTACACGAGAAACTATGTGTTCGGTATCAGCTCTTCGTATGAGTCACTCGTTTATAAGGAGGTATAAGTCACGCAATGGGCGTTATACTTTGGATTATGCCCGGCACGAACTGTAGAATGTTTTCAATCGTTTTTACAAATATTTCGTGATAAAACATGAAAAAAAAACGCGCAATTTATATAATCTTATCGGTTTTTAACAACCTAGCGAAAAAATTTTCATTCGCAGGCATAGCATATTTTACGGATAATTTAACTTCTGTCATGCATGCGATAAGAAAATCTAACTAATGAGACGTCTGATGCGAAGAACGGAAGGAAATAATATCTATATCTATTACATCACACAATTCTTTAATATTCTATTCACACGTATCACATTGCAATTAAATGCATCTAGATAAGTCTCGAGTCTCAAGTAGATATACTATGATGTAAGAAGGAATCTTTAAGCAGAATACTGGCATTAACAATAGCCTTGTTTCTAGCTGCACTTGTTAACTCTTTCCTGTCGCGACGCGAACAGACAACCGCTGAGAAATCAAGGTAACAACTCGACACGAGAACATGGCATGGTATACATAATATTACACTTAATATATAATAATCATTTATGTATTTGAACTCGTTAATTAAGCAGAATTAGCAAAGAGGCATATAGGTATACTTCTTAAAAAAAAAAAAAAAAAAAAAAAAAAAGATTTAATGAATTTCTACGATCTGATTTAGAACTAAAATTCGTGGAATTCTGATATATTTTATAATAAAAAAAGGAGTACAAACTAGTTTAAGTCTAAAATCTGTAGTCCAAAAAGTATTACAACTGAAGAGATAAAAGCTCTCTCTCTCTCTCTTTCGTTTTGAGGTACAGAAAATAATATATAGAAAAAAATAAATTTTATTAAATTACGTCTGTTCTCTCTTACACTTTTCATAAGCACAGACATGGTTCTATCAGTTTTGTTAATTCATTAAATATCTATAGGTATATAGACTCAATATATTTATTCTTTCCTTTTCCTTACTATTTTCAAAGTGTACTTTTATATATGTATACACATAGCCATCTTATATTTTAAACAAGAAAATATAGATAAAGCTAAATGGAACATAGTTATTGTATGATGTAGATATAGAGATGCTTCGTGTGTGCGTGTGTCGCAAGCCTACATTCTTTGTCCGATAGTAAATGGTCAACAACTATCGCTATCGTCGTTTAGCGCTTAGCCGTTCCAATGACGATCCGACTAATTACCTCGACTTTCTTTCCTTCGTATTACAAATACCTACATGTTGGCGACGGATCTAAAAAGGGACAAACGCACGTAAATTAACGGAGGTCGCGATATAAACGGGCAAAAGCTATTCTAGATTCTAGAATATTTATCTCGTTGACGGAGTCGTATGTCGATGGAATTTGGGCGAGTACGAGGACGGTTGGCGATGCGTCGATGCGTCGATGCGTCTCGAAGGCAAGTTGGCTAGCTCGCGGAATCAGCCTGTCAAAAACATTTCTCGTCGGCCTCGACTGGCCTCGACCCACAAACAAGAAAACATGTTGTGCGCGTTATTCAAGACACCTGGCTTTTCCAGGCTTTTCTCGGAGTTTGGACGGCGGTCAGAAGTCCGCAGGAACGAGTCGAATCGAATTTCTCGGAGGACGGGAAAGGCAGTTATAGGCTTTCTCGGCGATCAGCCGATGTGACGTCACACGTCGCGTCGATCCTACTTTGCTGGGGTGTGGACAGTGTATAGCAGTTAGCAATGTATAGAATAGACAGGTATATATATGTATATATATAGGGAAAGATGTATATCGTGGTGTATATATATATATATATATATATATATATATATATTACGATTACGTGCACGTGTGTATATGTGTGGTCCGTGTGCGAGCGCGCGCCAAGAGAGACCGGAGAGACGAGGGAACGGAAAGCAGGAAAGAGAGAACGAGCGTTGACGTGACGCACGCGCGTCGCGCGTGGAGCATGAGCGTCGCAAAAAGGATACGCGACGCATATACCTGACCTGACCGTCGTCGCGTACCTTATACGCAGGACGCGGATTACTCACCGGACTCGCGAGGCTGGACAAGGTCAGCAGAAGCAGCAACAGGGGCCGAAGAACATCGTTGCGCGTCACGGATGTGCCTATCAAAGTCCGATGGACGGCCGCGGCCGCGGCTGCGACCGCGGTCGTTAAACTAGTCCTGTGCATCGCGTGGCGTTTGGCGTTTCACCCTGGCCCCGCTGAATCTCGCTCTTCCGTACCGCTCGCTCGAGCTCTGCTGGATACACGCGACGTATCACAAGGCGATCATCGCACGCGGAAACACCTTCGGACCTCCTCCGATGACGTTCGTCGCGTCACTCGCGCAAGACCTCGACTCCGTTTTGCGAACGATCAACCACACTGTTCGAGCGTCACTGCCGACAATGCCGACTGCTCACGACTCACGACTCACGACTGCCACGACTGCTGCGCCTGCTGCGGTCTGCGCCCTGCAGTGCTGCCCGCGTTGGCCACGCTCGGCTCGCTTCGGGCTTCGGCTCGGCTGTCGACCATCCCCGCCGCCGGTGTGAGCGCCGCTAGCGGCGCTCGGCTGTTATTAATCCGGTGACGGCGGTGACCCGCCGTGACTCGAATCACCTCGAATCGCACAAATCACGCGAAGCAGCTGCGTATCTCATAAATCTCATTACCTCTTGATGCGCTCGGATAAGAGTCAAGAGTATATGAGACGTTTCGAGGCTTCAATAGTTGGCGCGATCGGCGCGATAGCGAGCTACGTACTGCGCAAACACCGCGCAAAAAGCAAGCAATAATAACAGCTTACACGAGTTTCGCGTAGCGCTTCATACTGATTAATCACGTGATCGCGGTTACCTTGAGTCTTTCTCGGCACGATGCCAAATTTCGCTACGCGAATCCAACATAATAACATTCGACACAACATAATAACAACAACAACACAAGATATACTATTAGCATAAAGCCATGCATGAAAGAAGTACAGTTGGAAACCAGGGAATCCAAGTTGTAAAGCTTCAGTTTTGAAAGTCTCGCTAATATTGATAAAATTCCAGTTTGCGTTTGTACTTCATTGAGATCCATATAGACGAAAACCGCTCTTCTACTTTCAAAGCGAATTGTCCGCGCGTAATACAAACAAATTATCCCTGCTTCTCTTCGGAAGATAAGAATTTAAAAATTAACAGAAATTTATATCAAATAACGTGTTTTATATCTTGAAAATTAGGCCTTTGTCCATTGACTTATGCATTCCTCTACATTCTTATCTATAATAATATCCACTTCACAGCTTTCGTCGAGAAGCGATGAGTAATTGCACAATGAATCATTATTTGCAGAAATGAAATAGTATATGTCGAGATGGATTTCAAATCTGATATGTAATTAGGGAATTTATAAAAGAAATACTTATATATAAACCGGGGAACAAGTGACAGATTTAGAACTTGCTTTTTAATCGAAAAGCTTGATCTCGTTCAATGTTCATATAGAGATAAATTTCTTTAAATACAAGGTTATCCGTATATATACATCCGGGACATTCGGGACATCCGTGTTATATTGATAATCGGAGAAATGAAGAATAATCTGAGCATATAAAGCAACATCTTACGAACCTTCTAGAAAATCAATGTTAAAATGTGAAAATTAGTGTTAATAAAGTTTATTAAGCTTGTAAACTTATAAAAAAAGGTATTTAAAATTAACCCTAGCTCATTACGCTTCGGTCCAGTGGACCGCTGAAGGTTTTTCGGTTTTCTAATTCTCACATATGATAATTTTCTAGTTTCCTTATAATAAGTTCAGTTTAAATTCAAATCATTTTCTTGACCTGATATTATCACATAAACATCTTATTCAAATTCTTTATTTTCATATTTCTACACTACAAGCTTAAAAATATTAATTAGAATAAAAATGACAATGCGACAAAGTCGAGCGGTCTCACGGACCGGAGCGTGGCGAATTAAGGAACTCGAAAATAAGTGGCTAGCTAGGATTAAATTTATTAATTAAATCTTAAAGAATAAAATCCCTGTTTTTAAGGAGCAATTTCATTGTGCACTTTCGATTTGTAATGTAAGATCATGTGCGTGAATCACCTTGTGTATAAAATATTGTCATAGTCATAGAATATTCTTGGATCTCATAAACAATAAACATTTCGTAGGATTGAATCGCGAGATAGGAATGCGTCACGATCGATGTGAAATACATACCGATATATTTTATTAGTGTCTAAAATACAGGGAGGGACATTAAATATTGCCATATATTAGTAATCGTGTGTATAAATAAAATTTTATGAATATGCGCATGATTCATCATAAAACTTAAATGTTAAAAGACTTTAAAAACACTAGAGCTTAAAATATCTTAAAGTAATGAAAATATTTACACGATTTAATCTAACGATTTAATCTTGATTACTAAGTTTATTGTAAATTTGACCTTGAATAATTTTATTATATATCTTCTTTTGTTATCGTACTATCCATATGATCAAGCGACACGATAGTGCGCAACGCCAAGTATATATAAATCTCTTTTCATTAATACATTTATTTCATGTTTAGATAATACATATATATCTATATAGCACGTCTTTCATAGACTGTATTTGTGTTAGATAAAATAAAATTACATAAAAGATTAGTTAATATGATTACGGATGTTATATATTTGGTCTAGCAGCGTCAAAAGTTTCTTTTCTCGTTGAGTTGATTTCATTGTATACCCATTAGCTTGAAGTCAATAAATTAAGAAATATGAATATTTCTTTAATTTACTATGTAATAAACCTCAAATAGGCTCCAAAATAATTATTAAAAGTCACTTTAACAACATTTCAACAATATCGCTTTAACGTCATCCTTGACCTTTTGTTCTGCTTGGGATGTTGTTTCGAGTGATCGGTGGATCTGCAAAAATGCGGTAACACAACTGTTAGGTGAAAATAAAAAATGAAATACATGCAATTATCAAATATAGGTGGATCTACAAAAAATGCTAAACATTCTCATGTTATCAATTCGTATATTTAACGTCACGATTTAACGTATCGGATAAGAAAAGGTGGAACTGCGCGCTCATGAATTATTTTATCTCTTTTCGAAAGATACATAATTCAAGCGCCTGTGAAAAAATAGTAGGCATATACCAATGCGGCCGCACTATTGTCAGGTCAGGTCAGGTCAAGGCTAGCAGAACGATTCAGGACATTCGGAAAAAGGTAAATAAAACGAGAGCTTACATATAATATAAGTAAGCAGAAGGCGCGCGCGCGCATGGTTTTACTTATAATATAGATTTATATAAATATTAAGAAATGTAATATGTCAGAGAACGTGAGTGGTAAGAAGGTACTAAATATTACAAAAAATTTGTTTAATAAAATGAATTAGGAACGTATAATATGCGCTTAACGACAACTTAACTTAAACTGCCTAATTTCATCGCCCACTTGAGAAAAATAAAAAAAGATTATCGCGAATAGAACCGGTATTTATATACTCGATCTTATCTTAATTGGTTCTCGGAAAAATTTAAACTTGCTTCAGTTCAAAATACGATTTTTGCCTTCGTGTTACGTCAGTATTATCGATTTTTTTCGAATCTTAGAATGATACAATTATGTGCATCTTGCAAATAAGAAATAGTAATAAATCAATCGGCCGTACTGGTACTAATAATCATACAATAATAATCATGCAATAATTCAGACTTCTCTTTCTTAATGGAACGACAATGTTAGAATTATATTTTTTCCTTGTACTGTAAATTGATATATAAATCAATTTTTTCTAAATTTTATCATATACATATCCATAAATTGATAAAATGTCCTTCCTTTTTTATTGCCATGTATTAGTAAATGCACATATGTATAATGTATTAGTCTGTATCCTATATTTCTAACAAAAATGGTAATAACTGATTAAAATTTATGATTATTCACATATATTTTGTCAATCTATAACATTAATTATGCGTGTGACACATGTAAAAATTAATTTATTTCAACATATAGTATAAGGAAAAATTTATCATTTCTGATAATAATTCAATACATTTAAAGAGACAGAAGTTTTAGGGTTAAATCAGTGCTAAATCAGTATGTAACAGTTCCAAATAAAAATATCTTTCAAAATTTTAAAAACTACATCTAACTGCATCTACAAAAAAATACATCTAATAAACTCACATTTTCTAATTTAAAAAATAAATTTTATATACAAATTACGTGTATAAATGTAAAATTAATCGCATAAATATTTAAAATAATTTGTCAATTAAATTAAAGAATGTAGCTTCGAAAAAGAATTAAAGTATCTTAACACGTTATTTTAAATAAAAAAAAGAATTATAAAAACTTTTTCTAATCAGATATTTTCGGCTGTACAACATTTTTTCTTCAGTCATTATAGCTGCCTCTTTAAATATTTTTTGCTGCTACAACAATTTTTTATTTGCACGTGCGTTCTGTACTTGCAGTTTTTAACGAATTTGATACGATGAGTTTTGATTTCTCAGGACTTTTACAAATTTTTATCGATGAATTTATGGGGGTATTTGCTGTGTTTAATATCCTTAAGATCTTTATCTGAAAAACCGTGTGACATTGTCAGCTATTCTTCTATAATAGAATACGATTAAATATCATATTTAAGACAGTTTTTTATTAGGTTCCACGCTAAAGTTTTTGCTATTATTTGTGTTTGTTTGTAAAAACGTTTAAATATTCTTCAAGTATATAGTTCAAGTAAATCTGTGCAATTCAATTCTAAATTTTATTAATAGCGTAAATTGATTACGCGCTACATTGTATACATATTTTTCAAATTTTTGTACTAACTTTGCCTGCTGCCAAGAATATAGTAATACTGTTCCTTATAAAAAACAGCTATGGCTCTTCGTCATAATTTTTGTGAAGAAACGTGATAAATAGCATTTGAAAATTTTGTACAAAACTATTATTTCTATGTATTGCAAAATTATAATAAATGTTAAATTATAAAGGTATCTCTTTAATTAGTCTATTCTTTCTGCCGAGAAATTTTTCTGCAATTACAAGATTCTATTCATTTTCATACGTAATAAATTTTTTCTTTATATAATTACTGAATTTACGCTTAATTTAGAAATTACAGGAGATAAACAATAGTAAAAAGGAAGATTAAACGGCTTATTTTATCACGTAATAAATACTTGGACATAATTATATTACAAAAGTATATATATTCGTAGCTTTCTTAACTTCACAAATTTCAACAAGCGTTTTCTCTAATACGAATAAAAGTTAAATGATTTTTTTTTAAATAAAAATTAACTTTGTCTTTCTGTGCTGATTTAATCCTTTAATTCAATCTAGCATCCGCATTTATTTCCAATGTATTTACGTATTCGTTACATCGCGTACAATATGTATATATGTGCATAATCACCTAGTGCAAGTTTGCGTCTCTTGTGCACCGGAAATAGCATTGGCCTGTACGCGTATCTTATATTTACGTTAAACTGACCATGCAATCGTCTTGTTTACGAAGAGATAAGTAGTTTTTAGTTACGAATTTTGTGAATGAAAAATACGTTAATTATAATTAGTTCTCAAATAGTTGTAATATGTATATTAGATTGTAACGTTATGTTGTTGCGTTAAATGCACTATAAAACGAAAAGGCTACGATGATAAAAATAAAATCGTCGATATATAATGTTAACATATAATGTTTTAGACTTTTAGTTAATGATGTTGAATTTATTAACTGCCCCATTAATATGAATGATTGATATGCGACAAGATAAAGCACAAAAAATTGCGCATCCAGCATACTTTTTTATTAGTGACTTGCAAATCATGAGTAGAAATACGTAGATCGGTTGAAGCAGCCATGTGTAGTTATAGCTCATAAGCTTCTTAGACGCAAGCATTAATTTGCTCAATAGATAGTTAACTCTTGCACGCGAGAATCATGCTTGAAGTCTTCCTGTTTTTCTCCGTTTTCAGAAAATAGAGAGAACCGTGGTATCTATTCCTAATGTGTGGTATTTGTTAAAAACAAGATGACCACATTCGCACAATGTAGAATCTATTTCGATGCCTATTTATCCGAAATGGACATTTCGTACGATTTATTCATTAAAGATAGGAATTGATACAACAGAAAATGGGAATTACAAATTATTGTTTCGTTACGACAAAATACGTGGGATAACAGTTTTTTTTATATATAAAAGAATGCTTGAATTTAAATATATCTTTTATCAAATTTTCGAATTTTTAAATTTTCCAGATTTTTAAAATCACATATCGTATCGTATGTGTCAAAACGAAATTACTGATGCAATTCTTTAATTTATCGACTATTAATGAAACATCGTGAGTATAAAATGAATTGATTCCGAATGGAGCAATGTCGTAATATATGTAAATATAGATTGCGAACGAGTTGAGATATAACTTACTTGCCGAGACTAAAAATATATGTGTTCAAATTTCGTATAGTATAATTCTTTACATATTCTTCCTTAGCACTACAATATGTTTTGTATAGTTAAATTTTTATAATTAAAAATATTGTTGTGTATTTATTATAACCACTAATTAATAAAACCGAAATTTTGAATATTTATGTCAAATGTATATCAAAAACTATACGTGATCGTTGATCAAGACATGCAAATATTAATTAATATCCTCGATCACCTCTATAACCCAGCGGAGTGACATCAAATGACGTATTAATTCCGTTTCAATGATCTCTAATGTCAATAATACGTCACTCTTCTTCTTTCGATAAATGGCACCTGCCTCTTGTCAGAGATCAATACGGCCAGTAATAATACGTCATTAAGACATTTATTTAGATGTCATATCCTGCTACCTGGCGACATACAAAGGTGATCAAGATCAAGATCAAAAGCGTATGTCTTAGTGTAAATAATCAATATTATTTTATTATTATACTGTAAATCCTAAATAAAGTTATTAAAAATTGAATTTCTATTTAAGAAATAAACTGTTTTCAAATCCCCCGAACATGCGTAACTAATGGAGGATTCACACTGCGTCCAATGTCCGATTACGTACGACGTCCGATATCCAATAGAAGAGTTCGTTTTCTAGAAACTCTAGAGAAACTCTCACAGTCTCTAGAAAACGAACTCTTCTATTGGACATCGGACGCAGTGTAAATCCTCCATAAGGCAGTACCAATGACGTATATACGTCATTAAGTACCACGCATACGATGGAATCGTACATACCTTCTGCCAAATCGTCATTAAAATTTTTAAAGCTGAACTTCTCTCACAGTTCATCTTTTCTCTTATTTTTCTTTTTACGTTGGAAAGCAAACGTTAGCACGTTAGAGGCAACTTTTTCTTATCAATGCTCATTATCTTCTTTTTGCTGTTTTTGCTGACAACGAATTAAGTGTTTAAACACAGACTTCTGTATACTAGCTGTTTAGAGGTTGTTTAGACTGCACCATGGACGTAGATCTGAACGGAGCTTAAAGTATTCCTTTAGATGGGAGAAGTGAAACTTTGAGGGGTAAGGGGAAAATCCATTGGAACCATCTTGATTGATCAGATTTTGCATGTACGACATATCTATATTTTAATGTTCCGTTGACGTAATTTTAACCATAGTTTTAATTGCTGCGATTCAAAGTTATTGTATTCCGTAATTAAAGATAGTGGAAGCGTAAATATAAAGTAAACCACATACCTTGTAATTAACCGTCACTACCATTTTAACTGATCAATTAAGATTCTTATTTTTCCCTTCAAGCTTAAACCCCACAGAAATATGTTCAGTCCAGCGAGAATACTAAAGGCACAATTGCTTATTTACTTGACTCCACCTAAAAAACGAGATGTTATATATTCAGGTGTTGGAAAAAGAAAAGGAAAACTCAAGTGCGAGTAGAAATGAATTTATCAGATCCATTCGTTTAACAGACTTACAATCAGTAGATTCGTTCCTTAATACTTTCATTTTTTGTATTTGGTTTCTTGTTCTTTTTTTCTCCGCAAGGTCTATACACCTGGACTATCTGGAGAGTGCAAGATGCCAAGGTGCAAGCTGTGCAAGTAAAAGAAAAAGAAGTAGTCCACTCATGGTGGAAGAATCAACTGAGTCTACTAATGTGTCGTGTCGTAATAGCGAAGTTTGTGGAGCGGGAGAACGTTCTCGTTCTGATTTCAATATCGGCCATCGGATCGGAGATCGGAGCGTTCCGAAATTCATCGAAAGACAGCGGGGAAACCTTACCGCTTACCGTCCGCGAACGTTACGTCGGGTACAAATTGGCACGGATGCGTGTCGCTTTCGACATGCAACGGCTCGTATCGTATTTTTACCGTGCGTGGTGTTGCGCGACACGGCCGACACGATCGCGATATTCGCGATGCACTCGATCGTGAAGTGTCGTGAACGCTTGCGGAGGGTGGCGACGGCGCACGGCGCACCGGGCACACGACCACGCACGACACGGCACGATCAGGATTACGTGATTCTAACCAATCTAACCTCAGTCGAGTTGGAGCCGTGAGACGTTGGCGCTTGGCGCTTGGCGCATCCTTGACGTGACGACAGCGTAGTAGCGCCGTAGCGGTAGTAGTAGTTGACAGGTATCAGCTGTTCCAGTAAATAAACCGCCGCGCGTCGACGATGGACGACGTCGAGGATGTCGAGGATGTCGCGCGGGCCGACCAAACGTCCGACGAGGACGTCAGCGAGTCGGACGACGGCAGCGAGTACTCGTCGCGTAGCGAAGGTGACTTGAATTGGTACGTTATGTCGGATTCGATTCTCCTGAGCATCTTCCAGTACCTGTCGCCGAGGGAGCTGATGACCGCGGGCGCGGTGTGTCGATCGTGGTACAGGGTGTCGCGCGACGAGTTCCTGTGGAAGTATCTATTTTATCGGACGTACAAGATAGATCCGGATGTCGGCATCGTGCCAGGTACGTCCCGCCACGAGCCACGAGCCACGAGCCACGAGTGTATTCGCGGCATCGTATTCACGCTTCTTCACGATCCGCGATCGTAAATAACATTATCCGCCGGATATTGCATTAGAAAGTATAAATTTATACCGCTTACTTTCCGAGAAGATCGATTCAAGCTCGGAGCAAAGCTGCTAGATTCAACTGAATCGGATAACGATTCTACATATGGCAAATGAGAAAGCAATAATAGTAGAAGATAATAACAAAGCAGTATAATAATATAAAGAGAGTGATATGCGTCGAATAACATTGAGTAAATTCAAATAAGTTTTGTAATAAATTTATCGTAAATTTCTAATTATTGAGATTAGTAGCAATGTTCATTGTCCGCGAGATTGTCCTTTCTTATTAATCTTATTAACAATAATGTACATATAATTTTTATATCTTTCAAGGGGTTTTTCTAATATTCTAGAAAAACTTTTTATGTACATAGAGAAATCTCACATTAATTAATTTATTTATTTCCATATGTATATACATATTTTATCAATATGTCTTATATTCATTATTTTTTTTTGCAGGAAAAACCTCCTGGTTGGGAGAATTCAAACGTTTGGCATATCACACTCCATTAATAGAAACTGAAGTTCTTAAAGAACATTCGCATCAGGTCTTACACGTGAGCTTTTCTCACAATGGCAAAATGTTTGCAACCTGTTCAAAAGATGGATATATTCTTGTAAGCTTGTCTCTCATCTTGCAGTTATTATTTTCTCTCATGCTACAATTTACATTTGTCACTCGCATGCTTTTGTTTCAGGTATGGCAAAGTCAGTATCCTGTTACCATAAAATATTTGCATGATATGAAGACATTTAGTTGGAAGTACACACAATTTTCCCAGTTTAATTGTACAGATACGTTGCTTCTTGTGTCTGGTGTCCATTTTGGTACACCCCACAGTACTTCGGGAGAAATAGCAGTATTCAGAGTAGCACGTAAGTGCAAACAAGAGATTAAGATCTTATACGTATCAATAAAATAAAGATTATACGATGCAGACAGATAAATCTTAAACGGGGAATCAACAAAATTATCTGATGATACAAATTTTGATAAAAGAAATCAATTATCTTGGTCAAATAAATGCTTATATGTGTTTTCTGTTTATTTGTAGCTGGCTTTGACCTTCAATGTAGAGTAGTGAATAAGCCGTATGACATATTTGGTACATGGTACAGTGAACGTTACCTTTTGAGTGGAAATCTGCATTGGTTGGCACATTTGGTCAGTACTAGCGTAGTTTGGCTCAATAAGGCAAACCAGGAATCAGCTAGCGAACATGTGCCCATTATGACGCAGCTCTTTAGGTAAAGTAACAACTCGGTATATCTTTTTAATCAACCAATTTAACTTCCTGTTAGAAACGTAAGCAAACTTTTTTAAATGGATTGTAATATTTTTTTTATAATGTAATGATTTTCAGATTCTATAATGGAAATGCTTCCTCGATTAGGGCAATTATGGTTGCAAATTGTTTAGCACCTGCTCCAGCTGAATCCACCGAACAACAGAGCCAACCATCTTCCTCGAACACAAAGGAAGAAAAAGGAAACCCACCGAGTCACAAGGATTTGTTGTCGCCTTCGGGCGAGTCTAATAGCTCGCAGAATCAGGAGGAGCCGGTATACTACATTACGTCATCGAGAATACAGTATGAATTTCTTTTTTAATGTATATATAACTTGTATCATATAACTCTTATTAGCAATTAACATTATATATAAACACATGATAGATATAGTAAATTAGAGGGTGCATTTTCGAATTGGAGAAAACTTGGTGATGGTTTTGAATATGCTAGTCCTATACAGTACAATCAGGAATATAGGCAGGTTGAGATGCAAAAGAAGGCGCATAGCGAAAGCGATAGCGAAAGTGAGAATCCACAGTGGGAAGAAGAAAGCGAGTCTGGAGGTAGGAAAATTACATGCGTAATGCATGGCAATAAGAAACTGTAACCGGTCATTCTAATCACTGTAGGACATGATGAAAAAAAAGTGTTTACAGAATCTTCAATAACCGAAGAATGTGATACAGACGAGTTAGCCAATAATCCTGAGAAACTTCTTATTTTTACAACTGGCTCAAAAACATATACTCCGCATAAAGTTGGCTTTAAGAGGATCAAATTAGTCACTTTTCCACGAAGATTGGATCCAGGACCGTCGCTGCGCGAGAGAATAGCGCAACAAAAGAGGGAACGAGAGAGACAGAATACTCCGCCGATGGAAGATTGGTTAAATTATGAATCTGTGGCGGACAAATTCGATAAAATAGATCATCTAATTGATCTTCATGGTCATATTATTGGAATGGGACTTTCTCCCGATCATAGGTCAGTTATCGACGTCGATATGTAAGGTGAAGTGAAACATGAGATGTGTACAACTCATTATGCATGTCTCCAGGTATCTTTATGTAAATACAAGGCCGTGGCCGAAGGGTTACGTTATTACCAATCCTTTACAACCACCGCCAATAGCTCAAGAAATTGATATCCATGTGATCGACTTGGTAACGTTAAAACAAGTTGGCACGATGTTAAGAGCCCACAAAGCATATACGCCTAATAACGAATGTTTCTTTATATTTCTGGATGTATGTAACGAATACGTAGCGAGGTAATTATTACGCTTGTATTTAATTTGTTACTTTAAATTGATATAAAATCTTATGTTCACAATATAAAACATTGTTATAAAATATCTTTGTTTGCAGTGGTGCGGAAGATAAACATGGTTACTTATGGGATAGACATTATGGAATTTGCTTAGCAAAGTTTCCCCACAGTGATGTAGTCAATTCAGTAGCTTTTAATCCACGCGATCCTGAGATGTTAGTTACAACCAGTGACGACTATACAGTTAAAATATGGCGGAGTCGAGCTATGGTGAAGGCTTTAGATTTAGATGAAAAGTCCTATCGTAGGGGGATGGAAGTGCGAAAGAGACATAAGTTTCAGAAAAGTGGTACTAACATTGACTGACTAAAAACTATTAAATTTCCGATTTAAACATTTATTTTTACAAGATCTTAGAGATATATTTTGCACTTAAGTTATACTATACAAAATCGTCCAGAATTATTAATACTATTATTGCGTAAAAGCACAAATATAATGAGAATATATTTTTTGATTATCTGGAATTATACAAATGCATATGCAGACTTTCATTTCTTGATAATATAATACAGAATCTCATTAGATGAGTGCTTCTATTTTGGAAAAAAAAAGTAAAAATGACTAAGAATGTTGTTAAGAAAATGAATATCATAAAAATATATTGTTGACGTGTCTGTTACAATGCAAAATCAGAAAATATCTAACGAAAGATTAAAAAATTATATAATTCACTTAAAGATTACTACAAAACTATTTTTTAATTTTCAAAACTCACAAATTAATATTAGAGTAGTGTGATCTGTTTGTTTATTTCTACCAACGTAGATTAACTTTAATCTCGGTGTAACTTACTTTTTATCTTTTTCTAATTCTTAGAATTAAAAGATAAAAAGTAAGTTAAACCGATATTAAAGTTAATCTACGTTGGTAGAAATGGAAATTAATGATCAAAAATTGTCCTATTCCATATGGCATATTGTATATACATTGATTATTTCTCAAGATATTTTTAAATATCTCAAATATGTCAGCTTAAAATTTATCCACAGTCTATATATGTATATTGGAGCTAGTTTTAAATTTTATCTCAACGAAATTTAAAATTGAAACTCAATGAAAGTGTGCAATGAATATTAAGTTTCTTTCTGGTTATAATTCTTTTCACGTATGACCTAATAACGGATTCTCTTATTTATTCTGTTTGGTTTTTATGTATATTTGAAATATTTACAAATTTCATTTACCTACGCTTAGATAGAGGAAACAAGGAATAGATGTAAATGTACATTAGTTTCTATCTTTTTTTGTCTTTAACATATGTAATGCGACATAATTAATTATAATTATAATTGTACGACAATACATGCCGTAATTTGTAATACATTATTTCATTTTTTTGAGCTTGTATTATAGAGTAATTGCATTATAAGATTATAAATGTAATAAATCTCTCAAACAAAAATTAAATTTCGACATATTCCTAATCTTTGTATCAGAAAATGATTTCAAACTTGGTCTAGTAATAATGAAATTTATGAACTAATCCTATCGTAATTAAAATTGTTGATACAAGTCACAAAATAACAATACATTCATATTTTTCTAGCGCATAAAATCTAGATCTCTATTAGATTAGTAAATAACAAATGGTACTAAGAAAATCGGAGATAAACATATAAGGAATGATAAAGTTATTTTCCAAAGACTGTGTTGAGTAATTTACTATTCGCAAGATATTATGACTTGTGTAACAATTAACAATATGAACAACACTTTATAATCTTCCGTGCGACACTGTTAAAGCACTGTAATATAAATATATGTACTAGCGCAAAATCATACTTAAAGTTTGTGTACCTAAAACGACAACGCAACATTATATTATCTACGTTATATTTTGATATATTTTCTCGATTATTGTATGCTTTATATAATATTATTACTCACCTAAAGTCCATCATCTTTTTCTGTATGACACTGACTCGTGAAATAGCATAAAGGAATTTATTTTCCATTTAAGGAAAAGTTGTCAATAAGCATAAAAACACTTATGTTGAACCTGTTGCAATCGGTTCTGTAAGAAGAAAACATGAGATAAGGATGTGTTAACAGATACAAATGCATACTTAATTTACTATGAAAAGTTTACCAGGATGTGATGACATTCCTTCTCGCGCAGGATCACCAGCTTTAGGTAAGACTTTCTTATGAGCATCCTTATGTCCATGACAATGTTCGCATTCATCATCGCTATCTTCAGAGCTACTTTCACCGAAAGTTTTTGGTTTCTCATAAATACAACAACCTGTAAATAAAACATCGTGTGTAATTAACTCTTTCTGCCAAACAAACTTAAAAGATTGCACGAAGATAATAAATAAATACCTACATTTTGATTTCTTTTTATTTAGATTTTCATTATCTACAGTTCCCTGAGTCCATTGGACTTTTTTATTCGATTTCGGCTTTCGCAGACGTAATCGTACAGTAGGTACATCCTATAAAAAATTGACAATTTTAATAACGTAATAAAATTCATTTATAAAAAATCATTAATCACATTTTAAATTATAAGTAGTAATTATTGAACAGATATTTATTATAATAAACATAATAAAAAAATATGTTAATGTAAAACTGGAGGTACACACAAATAACATTTACAAGTTTTTATTCATTACTATTTATTGTAACGTAATATATCTTCAAATTTTTAAATATGTGATATATATTATATGTGACATATATTATATATATATACACAATATGATAAAATACAAATCTTGAAATATATAATATACACATAATATAATACAATAATCTTATACACGCATTATTATCAAAACTACTTTCTAAAAACTTTGTTTTACTATAAAATTTGATTAATATTAAATATTGTAAGATTTGTTATCTGAATTTTATATAAAAGTACATAAAACTAATGTATAAAAGTGAACTACTTTTTAAAAGCATTAGGAAAAGTTTTAATAAAGCAGGCTCATATTTATTTAATAAAATCGAGATTTCTCATCTGTCTGCTGTATATAGATAGAAAGGGACTCTCTCATGTTGATTAATTATCGTACGACTTTTTGTGTTATTAAATTGTCTATTTTATCATCAGAATAGTTTAATATATTTCTTAAAACTTCCAATGTATGTTGTCCTAATGTCGGTGGTGGGGATCGCACTATATTGGTAGCGTAGCTATATGTTACAGGTGGTCCAACAAGTTTTACTTTGCCTGTAATCGGATGATCCACTTCTTGAACCAACTTTATGTGTTTTACATGGGGATCGTCGAATACCTGAAAATTACACGCTAAGTTCAAGAAAATGAAATTTATTACGTTGTTAATAACGCATCGAGGTCAGTTCAGATTGATTAATTCACCTCTCTTATATCATTTACTGCTCCATAAGGAAACGAAGCCCCTTCAAATATTATAGACCATTCCTGATTTGTCTTCTTTTTAAGTGCATCTCTAAGAATTTGAAGCAGCTCCGTTCTGTTTTTAACTCTAGCTATGTTACTCTGAAACTTGTTGTCAGTGGCGAGTTCTGGTATTTGTAATCTTTTGACTAATTCGAGAAATTGCGCGTCGGTTCCTGCCCCGATCGCCATGTATCCATTTTTTGTGGGAAAGGCTTCATAAGGAACTATGCTCTCGTGTTCAGATCCCCATCTCGTCGCCTCCTTATTTCCATTCAAGTAATTTGAAGCAATGTTTATCAGACTCGCGACTTGAGTCGACAAGAGATCGCACTGTATCCATTGGCCTCTGTTGGTCTTGGACCTTTGTAGTAAAGCTGCCATAATCGCTCCGTGAGCGTAGAGACCTGTCGCCAGATCGGTCATCGCTACGCCGAGCTTGCACGGTGGTCCGTCTTTGGGCCCGGTGATGTGTAAGAGGCCGCCTAACGAAGCGGCGATGACATCGTAACCGGGTCTATTTGCGTACGGGCCATGGAATCCGTAACCGGTCAAGGAGCAATATATTAGACGCGGTGCTATCTTGGCCATATCCTCGTATCCTAAGCCCATGCCGTTCAGCTTTCCCGGCACGTAATTTTCCATCAGGATGTCGCACATCTGCGCCAGCTCGTAAATGATATCTTTACCCTTCTTCAAGTCGACGCAAACGCTCTTTTTGTTTCTGTTGACGCTCATGAAGTAAGTCGACTCTTGCGTTCCTCGGAAGAACGGCGGGCCCCATTTGCGCGATTCGTCCCCGCCGTCGGGTCGTTCGATTTTCAAGATCTCCGCGCCTAGATCACCCAGGATCATCGTGCAGTAAGGACCGGCCACGATCCGCGTCAGATCCAAAACTCGTATCCCGTTTAGCGGCGAACGACTGTCTTCAGGGTCTTCGACTTCGACGGCCGTGCAAAGTTCACGTCCGCAGCTCTTCGGATTGCGTACACTCGAGTTTCGCCCGCAAGTCGCGAGTACTCCACCGACTCCACGTATCATGTCGACAGTTTCTAAAACGAGGCTGGAAACGCTGGAAACTGTTACGTGCCGGACCGGACGCGCGACGTATTATTTTAAAACGTAGAGACACTGACTTTTACTTAAAGGCTAATCTCGCGACTCGCACGTTAGGTACTTGTCAAGTATAATCGTAAACCTTAATTTGCTTCCTGTTTTTTGCTCTTAACCTCTTTGCGACTATCTCGTATTTCGCAATTCCATCGCGACTCGCGTAACGTGATGTTTCTAGTCTCTTCTGAAGTTCGTAAATTTTTATCTTGGGCGACAGAGAATAAAAAACATCGCGTTACGCGACGGAATTGCGAAATACGAGATAGTCGCAAAGAGGTTAAGAGCAAAAAACAGGAAGCAAATTAAGGTTTACGATTATACTTGACAAGTAATAACGTGCGAGTCGAAGCTTATTCGCTACGAGTTACAGTTAAAAATTCAAACAGCTCAAGATCTTTACTTATTGAAAAAGAACTTTGTTAGATAATAACCATAATATAAGAATTGACCTATAAAAAGAAAAACTAAAACCTAGAATTATTAGAAACAATAAAAACAGGGTAACGAAGATAAAAGCACAATTCAAACATACCCAGTTATATGAGCAATAGGCGTTGGCACCTAGATCTTTTTCTTTTTAAAATATAAAAGATTGCAACGCAGATTACGAGATAAAGGCTTAATAGGATATTGTATATTAGGCACTGTTTGCTGAAAAACTATTTGAGAGAATGAATAAGATGTTTGAAAGGCTTTGAAAATATTAGAAGTCTTCAATATCCTAAGATAACAATTGCGGATTGTGGCACGTAACAGAACGCGTAACCTCGTCGCAGTTATACCGATATGAGTGATATGACGCGGCGGTTTCTGCGAACGTCTAAAAAAGGATTGCGGCGAGACGCGAGTCGCACGTCGGGCTGTCAGATAAATGACGTGAGTGACAAGAGTTGTATGTTGTATGCACGACCTACTGCCGCGACGATGCACCTCAGCTTTCAACCCCTCCGATAAACTCTTATCTCGCGTCAAGGCCAAAAACACCTCGTGACACCTCGTGACGTTTCGGGCCCTACGACAAGTCGCGACAAATATACGTAAATACCTGCGTTCCGGAATCGCTGACGTCCGCCTCGGAGATTGTTTCCGTTTGCGTCTGCGAAGCCGCTTGCTCCGACATCGTTCTCTCCATGTGTCGCGGTTGACGCGCGATATCTTCGAGCGCAAAGGACACGCACGATATCGATATCGCCGCATCAAACGTAACCTCCTACGCGCAACGCGCAACCCTGCCCAGTCTGCCCGGGCTCGGGGCTGCCCTGATGCCCTCCCCATAGTCCCCATTGCCGCAGTGCTGCCAAATTGGCAGTGTCAAAATATTTTTTTTCCTTTTATGGTCAAATAGGCTCTATTGAACCTTTTTTCCCGCTCTTTTTTCGCCGTCTTATTTTTTAGTAGAATTTCGAATTTTTTGCCAAGTCAATTTTCAATTTCAATTTTTTAAAGCCCTCTGAACAAAGGCTTTAAAGTTTTTTTGCGGCACAATTTTCCACACATGTCCTTTAATGCTCACGGCCGGGACACCAATGGGAAATGCATACGTCTCATTTTTTTTCTCCGATGTCTAATTGCATATCTATCTCTTATTTTAAGTATAGAAAATATGATATAACGTAGCTATAGTGTACCAAAGAACAGACTTCAATATTCACAATTTAGATTTTAGAGCATTATTTGCAATTTTATATGCTGCATATTTTTTTTATGTTTTGATTACTTAACGTCTCAAGTTTATATATAAAGTGCGTTTTAGATTCCCAACATTGACGTCCGGAAAATGTATTGTTAGAAATTCCGAAAATAGTTCTATATAAATCTCAAATAAACTATATGATCTATTGCCGTGAACATACTCTAAAACTGATCTCATTTATGTTTAATATCAATATCTTATGCTTTTTAATAGTAATATGTTAATATTACTATCAAAAGTATCAAACATCAATTTCTTAAACAATTTAATAAACTGATCGCATTTTTACGTGTCTTCGGGAAGATTAAAAAGAATTATTTCCATCTGCTGGGGGATGTAAAAAGAACATATACGAAATAAAATATTGGATTATGTAGATATAAATATATTCATTTCAAGAACGTTGTGTGCCAGATGTTACAATCTCCATTTTTTAGCTGTTAATTTAATCCCAGGGTGTTGGTGTAGAAATCATGGTGATTCGCCCGTGAATTGCTTGTACTAATTCCTACATTATATTTAATCCAGCTGTAAAACAAATACATATTTAGCTGTGTTAGATCCCTTGTGTCTACATCGTAATGCATCAAAGACACGGATATATATTTACTTTCTTGAAACCAATATCGGCTGCATATTCCCTGAAGCATTGTCGGCAGATGTTCAGGCCATATTTGCGAATAAGTCCATGTCTGTTTGCACAGGCGCGGCTGCAACAAAATCGATTTTATTCAGATCGCACAATACATACATTTGCACACCTAACGCTACGGTCCATTTTGATGTTACAAGTGCTTCGAAGCGTTCTTTTTCTTCTTCTTTCTCCATTGAAAGAAAGGAGAAGAAGAATGCTTCGAAGCATTTGTAGCATCAAATGGACCACAGCCTAATACATATAATATAATAATCATGTAATAAACATCATCTTGATTCGAGATTGATATATTTATCTGCAATTATTTTATTTTCTGCATTTAAAACATTTTGGAGCCAAAAAAGAAAAATAAACAATTTTAGTTTAACCAAAATGGATATTCAATATTTTTTTTTTATATCTCTCCGGTTGGTGAGAACTGAAGCGTCTTCAACTTTCCGTTAGATTATATAGTCCATTTATTGTATTTAATCCACTATACAACTATAATCTTCTAAATCTAAATTATTCTTCGTGTCTTTTCATTCGACAATGTGCATTTTTGAGGTTAGACTGCTTGTAGTTTGCACAGGCGATAGTAATATTAATAATTAACGACGATACATACATATATACCACAATTATTTCGAATTTTAATTATTACATCAAATATTTCGCTTTAAATCGAGTTTTCGTGATTGATACTATGCGGCGACGTTCGGAATGACGCCATACGAACGTCCTACGGGATCGATCACTTTATTCTCCGTTATTTATCGAGCGAAAGTACTTAATTGCTAATAAAAGTTGGCGAGAACGAGAAGAGCGTTATACTAACCAGGACCTAGATCCTTGACCGTATTTTCGTGGATGTGAGTACCAAATATTTTGAAAACCCATGTTCGCACGTGTCACTACGTTTCTCCTGCGACGAACTCACGAACGTGAAAGACAGGAAATTGCAGGAAATGAAAACGAGGAATGTGGCAGAAGAATCGATGAAACAGAGCGAACTCCACCATGCGGCAACTTTTAGAAATCCAATGACCGCGTTCAGCAGACACAACTGTTGAGTTCGTCTTATCAACACTCTGCGTTGATTGGTTGGTTCTAAAAGTAAGAGCCAATCACGTTCGACTGCTACTGAGCGGCTTGGTCTGCTGAACGCGCCCAATCTGACCTAACCTTCATGCCCGGTCACGTGAGCACGTTTCGTAAACGGAAGGCGTTTATTTAAATGCATATAAATTTTCTACGTTTTTTTTTTTTCACTTACATCAATGACACGGGAAATATAATGTTATAAGATTCAGATTTTAATATAATGTTATAATGTTAAGATTTTATTGTAGAACGAGTATATTGTATATCAATAACACAAGATGTTTATAAAATTACTATGTATTTTTTAAATACATCGATTTTAAAGAAATATTAATATACTGGTAACATTTATGTAAATTTATACATTAAAAATGTACAAATTATTTTTGCATTTACTTACATTTAATATTATATTTCATTTAGACTTTTTAAAATATTGTATAATAAATATGGAATTTAATTTTCAAAAGAAACGTGTATTTATTGCAATTTCTCGCATGAAATTCATTATTCATTAGAGAGAATATATTATCATTATTATGAGAATATTAATTCATTATTAGAGAGACTATTATTAATAGAGAGAAATTTTATTAGATATTGGAGAGAGAAACTCTCTTGTCAGAAAATTTCATAGATCCTAAACTAAATATGAAATATTTAAAATTTGCAGATATTGATGAAGCACACGTGGATTTTTTTCGGATTTGAGTCTTTTGTAACATGTAAAAAATCTATTTATAATTTTTAAATAATGATTTTGGAATAAACGTCGTAATTCGTTGTGTCCTGAAGAGATTGTAGCTCCTCATTGTAGTTGTAAAGAGAAACCGGTTTTTCAATGACTCTCCCACGTGGAAGGCTGTTGGTGGAGCAGGGATAAGTTACAACGGTACATACTTTCACATGATGTGCATTTCAAAAGCAAACTCGTTGCGGACTGAACGATTGAGTTAATTCTAGTCCCGCTTGAATCAAAATACTACTATGTCAAACGAAAAGAAGCGTGGAAAAGAGCAGGATAAAAAGGTACGAAATGCACAAATTATTTAGAAACTATTTTTGTACTACGATGTACTATAATAACGATTTGATATTTAGGTCAATGCTGTAGGACAGTAACTAAAAATTTTAATCAATTCTATTTTGTTATTTGAAGATATTTGAAGATATTTTAACGTTTACTAAAATTATTATTAGTAGAATAAAGTATTAAATTTTATTTTTCCCTCGCTTTATCTTTAATTAGATTTAAGAAAGTTCTAACTGAGATAATACTATTACAGAGAACACAATGTGCCATGGAAAGACATATCATGAATCTGAAGGTGAAGACAGTGCTGAAAATTATTTTATCTTCTATAGTGGGTCCTCTGATTCTTTACGGCATATTTTTCGTATATCTGCGTTATCAAATACACTTAAGGCATCTGATCGAGAGACCGATAATAATAAACGAGGTTCGACCAAAATTCTGGATCTACGCCAAGAGCAACAACACCGGTTATCTGAAACATGTGTATGCAGTGCTCCAACGACTCGGCTTCCAGGAGGGCAATAACGAATCTGACTGGGATCTATTGTGGGCCCACGATTATCCGTTTCGTGTGTTGTCCGCGAGCTTGAATAAATTGCAACAGCATCAGCGAGTCAATCATTTCCCTGGTTGCGGCTACATCACGAATAAGGTTGAACTGTCGACGTCGCGTGGCGGCCGGTACATCCCGGCGGCGTTCAAGATGCCCGAGGACCGGAACACCTTCCTCGATTATGCTAAATTGAATCCAGCAAAGCGGTTCGTACAAAAGTTAAATGATCACCGGGGCATTCGCATTTGCAGTAGCAGTGACGCAAACTTCACCGCCGGGACATTCATCCAGGAGTTCATCGAGCGGCCGTTTCTTGTGAATGGTTATAAGTTCGACATAGGCGTGTACACCGTCATCACGTCTGTAGATCCGCTGCGGGTGTACATTTATAAGGGCGACGTGCTATTTCGCTTTTGTCCAGTAAAATATTATCCATTCGACCCGAAGATTTTGGATAAGTACGTGGTTGGCGATGATTATCTGCCGATTTGGAACGTGCCATCTTTGAAGAGATACTATGCCGAACTCGGACACTCGATGAAGGACTCATTCGACGCATACGTCAGGGAGCAAGGAAAAAATCCAGCGGAAATGTGGGACCGGGTGTATGACGCTATTCGGGAGGTCGCTCTGATGAAGGAGGCGCAGATCAGAGAGGTCTCCAAGCGTTTCGGCAACGGCAGAAATTTCTTCGAGCTTGTGAGATTCGACTTGGTTCTTGACGAGGATCTGAATGTCTACATGATGGAAGCGAATATGTCGCCGAATCTGTCCTCTGCGCATTATCCTCCGAATCAGTTACTCTATGAACAGGTCATATTCAATACATTCGCGCTAGTCGGTATCGCCAAGAGGACTAGAAAAGAATCCTTGAAAATAAGGTAAGTAGCACAAAGATCGATATCAAGATTTCAAGAAGTATAAATATTTCTAATAATGTAACTCTAGCCACCTAAAAAATACACAGTAGAATTATTTATATAGAATACATTTATATTATTGGTGTATCAATGTTATAGTAATAAAAAGGAGGAAGAGATGGAAATAGCGAACAAGAATATCGTAGTGTTGCCAGAACTCTGTAAAAAATGCGACAATGACTGCTTTCGCGTAGAATGCCAATTGTGCCGACCCTGCTTCACGTCGGAAACAAAACTCATTTTGACGCAGAGTTATCTTGAACATCAGAACCGGATGGATTTTCAAAGAATTTTCCCGCCGCCGATAGTAAGTCATGGTTTTTTTTTCGTATAATCAGTTGTCTAAATTCTAATCGGATGTATTTTTTATAGACGAGGGATATGATGCTGAAGAATTACACACTGAGAAATCAATTACTTATTAGATGGTACCAAGGAAAATGCGAATTAGACAAGACATGGTGCAGTTGATCATGAAATCAAAAGTATATCGCGAATCCTATGCAATATTTATTTCAAGTATATAAAACTGTATATATAATGTATAAACAAGTAGAAACACTATGATATGAAAATTGTTCAGCATATACATGTAAAGTAAAAACGCGCGAATATTGAAGTTAATAATATTAGTACCTACTGTTCTAGTTGTACATTGTACATATAGAATATAAAAGACCATAAAAAGAGATTTATTGCAATAAAATTATATGCTGGAGCAGCGTATTATGTGATGAACGAAAATATATTTTATATTCGTGTAATGTATACCAAATGAGAATGTACAAAAATGTTTCATATAAATTCAGAATTAAAAAAACCGGTTGCTCTCTGTTGACGAAGTTCCTTTAGTCTTACGTCCTTTTTTGACTTTTGGTTCAGGCGCGTTTGGATTGACGCCTTTATAAAAATTTTGGAGCAACCTCATGGCCTCCTCTCCTTTAACGTTTCCACGTATCACTATTTTCGGATCGTAAAACTTTGGTACTTCGAGAACACTGACGCAACCGCCAAATCGGTCATTCGCACAACCGTACACAATACTGCGTACTTGTAGTTGAAGCAATGCCGACACACACATTATGCACGGCTCTACCGTGACAATTACATCTAAATTATGAAACACCGTTTCGTAATCCAGATGTTTCTCCGTACAGAACTTTAAGACTTGGTCGATGCAATTTATCTCGGCATGACGAGTTGCATTACAAGTTTCATTTACTGTATTATTGCCCGTTGCAATCACTTCGTTATTATATATAAATAAACAACCAACCGGGACTTCACCGGCTCTCAAAGATTCTTCAGCTTTTTGTAACGCAATATCCATCCACGCCAAAATATCCATAATAAGTACTATTAAATATACTATATGGCGAGTTTGAGATATTTTTAAAAATCAATACAATAAGAAAGTTATTTTTTTTTTATAAAACTCAATTCATTCGTGAATTATTCTCTATAAAAAATATAAATGTTATCTTAAACGAAATAAACGAAAAAATCTATCGTCTGAAGTTTATATCTTTAAAAATAATTGTACCTTGCGCAAGAGAAAGTTTAAACAGTAGTACTTGCTTTTTCAAAGTATTTAAGTAATTTCAATTCGTTTAGTCGTTGCATAGCCATTTCATTCCAATTTTGATTACCTACAGCTCTTGGACTGGGGTGTCGCAGGACCATTACCTAAAAAACCCGTTTATGAGTGAGCATAAATTTTGTGTGTATGTATTATGATTACTATTAAAATAACTTGCATACTTTACCTGTACTGAAAGACCTCCAGTCTGGACCGCAATCTGTGCTCTTTTTTCAGCGTAGTTGCCAATGCCAACAACGATCTCTGCTTTCAGGAGTTGTATTATATCTATCAGGGATTTGTCGCATAGCTCATGTAAAATCCTTTGTCCTTCGCCCTGCAAAATACAGATAGTTCAGCATAAGAAAAAAGGAACAGAACAGGATAAATATTGCCTTTATTTCCGCAGGGGTGATGTTCCTAGCTCTGCCATCCATGAATGCGAATGGGCAGTAATTGTGCATGTATGCATATCGGAAAAAGTTCTCGGGACTTTCACACAAGTCTCGGAAGAGGCCCCACAACCTTAGTCCGCTGATCTCGCTGCGTGTACATTGGAATCCTATCACCTTTCGATCGGGATGTTCCTTCGAGGGTTTGCCAACGGGACCAGAGATTTTGAGCCAATCCTTCACCATATTTATTTCTCCGAATGGCACCCCGGTTTGCGACATGCCCCATGGTCCAGGATTCATACCAACGAACAAAATCTTTTTTGTACCCGTACAGTACTTGCGTACATACATGGCATGCGTTTCAAATGCATACTCAAGCGGATTGTAAATATATTCGATGGACGATGGAAAAGAAACCTGTCGCAATTTGGTACAAAGCTCCTGTTCAATCGATAACAATCTATCGGAGATAGATGTAGATGTTGCAGACGTGTGCTCAACTGCATTTCCACTTTCTCCTGTATTAGAAGAATGAGCAGGTACTAGAGAGGTATGCTCAGTTGTATCTTCTTTTGCTTCTGTATCAGAAACAGGTGCAGGCATTGCAGATGTACGTTTCTTTTCTCCATTTTCATCTGCATCTTGTTTAATTCCCAAAGTCGTTTGTATTTGGCTCATATAATCTACGACATTTGAATTTGATCGTTTGAGTTTTCTTTCGCTTGGCAAATCGTCGCTTTTTGCTCTGGTTCTCTTCGCACGAGGCATAATTATTCACGAGAGTCTGATGG
This sequence comes from Temnothorax nylanderi, assembly GCF_030848795.1. NCBI lineage: Eukaryota > Metazoa > Arthropoda > Insecta > Hymenoptera > Formicidae > Temnothorax > Temnothorax nylanderi. The sequence goes on from NW_027249118.1 coordinate 470,331, forward strand.
AGCTATATAAGCTCAAGAGAGAATTATTTAAATATTATTTAAAAATTATACTCAAGTTGCAGTACATACAACTCACAATGTACATATGTACTGGCTGTACAAATTAATGTATTATTAATTTAAAGACATATATAAAGCACAACTCCAACGTTTCTTCAAGGTGTGGATATACGATATATCAATAAGAAAACTATGTTCAGCCTTCGAGATAAAACGATAACAGTAACTGCACAATTCTTTTTTCGTAACTTAATCTGATCAGATTAAAACTGATAAACATCACCGATTAAGTGCAAGAAACCTTACTCGTGTGCCTCATGTCTCGTGTGTAAGAATGCAGTTCCAATATCTTTCTCTCTCTCTCTCTCATCGCGTCGTTTCGTTTAGCCTGCGAAACGCATCCAAATTTTCCGAAAATATTTTCCGTTACGCAGGTATACAAGGAAGTCTTTACTCACCTGTGTTATCCTGTCATGGTCATGAATACTGAATAGTATGTATGTATGTATGTACATACGCATACATTGGAATACACACGTCGCAGTTTGCACCTTCTGTATCTCGTTTTTCCCGCCTTTCGAAATCTTGCTACACTAGTTTAGAGTTTATCTTTTTTACTCCACATGGAAGGAAAAAGATAAACTCTGAACTAGTGCAGCCAGTTCAGCAATGGAAAACTTACCCTAGATACGCATCCGACATCCATCTCAGTTTGAGTGCAGGAAGTGTAGTAGTGTATGTACGAAGGTACATTTAAAAAACGGAACGAACGGCCGAACTGGCCGAAGGCGAACGGCACGAATCACGTCCACGTGGTTCTAGCCGTATGAGCTATGATACATAGCGCAATTGTTATTACAGTTAGATAATATCTATTTAATAATATCACTTCTATCAGAGTTTCTCTCTGCTTCTATTACAATTTTTGAAAAAATTAAAATTATTGTTTATTTATTATGTAAACAATAAAACAATAGAAAGTATCAATGTATCAAGAACTTATCTTTTCTGACAAAATTTGTTTATTTCTAAAAAGTTTCTGTGTTTTGTTACTCCGATCCCCAATCCTGCGCATCAAATATCCTTTATACATAAAGAGTTGTGTAGAGTGTAGAATAGTTTGCATATACATGAAAAAACTAATTGCGGGCGCTACTCATAATCTGATCGTTTAAACACGATTTTGAAATACTAAATGATCATTGTATATTGGTTGAATGAGATCTTAAGATGACTTAATAAAGCCTACTGACTATTAAAGCAGCCGACTTAAATCGATTTGAAACATAAAATCGGAATAAATACTGCACTGCGTAATCCATAATTAAAGACGTCGTACTGCTATGTTTTTTAAATTCTAAATAATGATTGGGGCTGATTTCGGCGATTGTGAGAATACGTTTTACAATTCTGCAAATTCATGAATAGACTTTAATTTACATTCGTAGTATTTCGTACACATAATTTATAAATGTGTGTGTGTGTGTGTGTGTGTGTGTGTGTGTATGTTTATATGGGCAGATTCCAGAAATGGCGTCCGATAGACGAGGTACTCAGTTAAAACGGAAATTGGTTGATACTGCGAGCGACTCGGATAATGAAACAGAAAGTGAGTGTGTGCAGTTTTGCATGATGAAGTATTATTAGTGATTTAAATTAATACGTTCTAGATGCATTGCGGCTTTAATAAAATACAAGAAAGTGCTGTTTACACACAATTTGAGGTTAAATGACGTTTGCCATGATTTTCCTTGCCTTTACAAGAATTTTTATAATAGTATACTTAATATTTTATGGTCGTCGATATATACTTGATACGTGAAAAAGTAAAACAACCGATAGTGTCACATATTTACTCTGTGTTTACATATTTATAACATCATCGTAGTTCAAAATATAACCTAAGATATCTCACAGGTGTATTTTTTTCTGTTGCAGGGAATGCAAAGCATGTGAAAACGAAATCAGAGGCACCACGACTGTGTCCGTACTTGGATACGATTAATCGGCAATTTTTGGATTTTGATTTTGAAAAATTATGCTCTGTATCACTGTCCAGGATCAATGTATACGCTTGTCTGGTTTGCGGCAAATACTTTCAAGGCAGGGGAACTAATACCCACGCTTACACACATAGCGTGGCAGAGAGTCATCATGTCTTTCTTAATTTACACACACTCAAATTTTATTGTTTACCAGATAATTACGAGATAGTGGGTAAGTAAACCTATATTTTGTTTTTGTGTCTTTGTTCTTCAGCGACTAAAATGTGATTTCAATTTCAATTGTTTATTAGATTCGTCCTTGGATGATATCAAATATGTGTTAAATCCAACTTTCGACAAAATGCAAATAGCCCAATTAGACAAGAGCGATAAACAGTCTAGAGCAATCGACGGCTCTATGTATTCGCCGGGAATAGTAGGGATGAATAACATAAAAGCGAATGATTACTGCAACGTCATTTTACAAGTAATTTATAATTAAATAAATATTTGTTGATATCGATATTCTGTGCATTTTGTGATGTCGATATTTTATAGGCGCTTTCGCACGTGACACCTCTGAGAGATTTCTTTTTAAGAGAGTCTAACTATTTCCATGTAAGGAGACCACCTGGTGATTCGTCGTATCTTTTGGTACAAAGGTTTGGAGAGCTTATGCGCAAATTATGGAACCCACGTAATTTCAAAGCGCACGTAAGTCCTCATGAAATGCTGCAAGCGGTAGTTTTGTGGAGTAAAAAGAGATTTCAGTTCACGGAGCAAGGTGCGTAGCGGAATTTATCAACTACTTTTCGATATATTTAAACTCTATTGTTTTTACTTTTTACCAATGAGTCACTGTTTAGGCGATCCGGTGGATTTTTTATCATGGTTCTTAAATGCTCTCCATCTGGCGTTAAACGGTACAAAGAAGCGTGATTCTAGCATAATTTATAAAACATTTTTGGGTCATATGCGGATATATACGCGGAAGATTCCGCCGTTGGAATTAGAAGAGAGCCAAAGAAGCGAATTGTTGAACACGGTGGAGTATGGCGAGACTGTGACGGAAAGTCCATTTTTATATCTCACTTGCGACCTTCCGCCACCTCCATTATTTAAAGATCAATTTACGGAGAATATTATTCCACAGGTCGGTATTCTATCCAGGAATATTGACCACGTAAATAGAATGTAGAAAAAGAATTAAAATTCACCTTTTATTCACCCAGGTAAATCTGTACACGCTTTTGAACAAATTTAACGCCGTCACTGAGAAAGAATATAAAACTTACAAGGAAAATTTCATGAAAAGATTTGAGATTACCGAACTGCCACCATATCTCATACTTTACATAAAAGTAAGTCTTGCATGTGCTATTAGGATGGATATATTTTGCATTATCTGATAATTTTTTATTGGTTTCAGAGATTCACAAAAAATACATTTTTTGTTGAAAAAAATCCAACAATTGTGAATTTCCCCGTTAAGTGAGTATATATGATCTTTTTTGCTTTATGTACTTTTATATATTAAAAAAATTCGTTAACAATGTTTCAGTTATAAATCCTGGTTATGTTATATTGCAGAAATGTCGATTTCGGAGATATTTTAACACCGGAAGTAAAAGCCAAGCATCCATATACAACGTACGATCTAGTAGCCAATATAGTACACGATGGTGAACCTGGTCAAGGAACGTATAGAGTCCATATTTTGCATAGAGCCACTGGTCAATGGTACGAATTGCAAGATTTGCACGTCACTCAAATTTTGCCCCAAATGATCACTCTCACCGAAGCATATATACAGGTGAATAAATGGAGAGAGCACTTGCTTTTTTTTTGCAATTTACGATATTTAAATAACCATTTATACTTTCTTTTTACAGATTTATGAATTAAAGAAAGACGCGCACATGGAAAACGGAGATAATAAAAATAAGAAAACTATGTGATACGCTTAAAGCTCGAAAATATGAAAATAAAAATTTACATTTTATCTACGCAGACTTTACCTTAATTTTTTGATATTTCCATAATAAACTCGCAATTTTTTTGTTACTTTCATTTTTCTCAATTGTCTCCATTATCATGTCTATTACATACAGATAATCCTCGACGGTGAATTTCTTTATCTGAATCGTTATTTATTAATAAATTTTCTCTTAATAATAATTTATTAACAAATTAAATTATTACAATTACATGTTCAATTTCTCAATATTAAAAGAATCTTGCTTTTAATTTTGTAATAATAAAGGTTACATATACGAGTTACATGTACGGTAAATAACCTTAAAATCATTAATATTATTTTACATTATGAAAATGTTCAGCTCACAATTGTAGTACATAAAAGATTGCATTTTTCCTTTTGTAAAATTCAAATAGAGACGTTCGCTTGGCTCGTGGTTTGAATTGCGGCCGAGCGGCGCCGAGCGGCGCCGAGCGGTGTCGAGCGATACCGAATATGCCGAATGGCTTGACGACGTAGGAGGAGGACGGGGAGAGGCGGAGCCGCACGGAGAGGCCCGAGTCCGAGCGAGTGTCGTCGAACGTCGAATCGGAGCAAGTCGCGAGTCGCGAGTCTGCCGGAGTTGGTGACGGAGCGGAGCCGCAAGTGCCGAGACCGGGCATGCGAAGCGATCGTGAGTGAACGTGTGTCGCGCGCGTCGCGTTCCCCGCGCTTTTCGTCCGTCAAGACGTGCCTCTCTCTTCCTCTATCTCTCTCTGTTACATTTTCTCTTTTCTCGTTGCTTCGCTCGTTGGGTTGGCGTCGCGTAGGATCGCGCGGCGCGGCGCGGCGCGGCGATACGGTTCGCGCGCGCCGTTACGAGCGCACGCATTGCAGCTGCGGGCCAAGTCGCCGAGTGTTCCGCGAGTGTTGATCGCGTTGTATTCATCCTCGTTGCATTCATCACGTGGATTATCGCCGGCCCGACGGGACAGAGGACGGAGGATCACGCCGGGGGACCTTCGCTCGACCGCACGTCACGTACGCCCCGCACGGTGAGTCTACATTCTATTCTTGCGACGAAAAGCAACGAAAGGCGAGGAGAGGCGACGACATTTCGAACGGGCGCCTCGCGCCTCGCGCCTCGCGCCTCCCGCTCTATCGTATATTCCTATCCGCTGTCCGCTAATTCCGCTATCCGTCTTTCGCGATGGCGTTTTTCGTCGATCCCCGTCTCCCGTCTCGCGCGAACACGCAGAAGCGAAAGACGTTTGAAACTCGCTGCCCGCCACTGCCCGCGGCGGCGGCAACGGTTGTGTCGGCTGTGTCGGCTGTGTCCTTCGCGTTCGTGCCCGACCTTCCCGGTGCATTCTGCAACGTCGTCGGTCGTCCGCGCCTTCCCTCTTGCTCCTTTTTCTTTTTCCGGGAATTTCTCGGCTCTGCGTGTTCATGTTTTATTCCCGCGCGGCGTGGCGCCCGATCGTAAATCGCAACTCGGTGACGGCGACGCACCAATGTCCGATATCCGCGACCGCGACCGCGAGTGCCGAGTGAAGATACTTTTACCTAACCTACCTGTCCCTGTCCGTTCCCCCTCACCTCCTCGCCGTCGCGCGCGACGTCGAATACCGAATACCTGTTTCGCGCGATGCTCGAAAAAACTGTTCGATCGCGTGGCCGCCGTCGTCGTCGCGCGGCGCGGGCCGCGGGCCGCGGAGGAGCAAGATGGAACGGGGCGAGGACTGCGAGGACTGCGAGGACTGCGAGGAGGGCGGGTGGGAGGAGAGGCGGTCCGTTGACTCTCGCGGAAGGATTCCGCGTCTCCGCGAGTTTCGGATTCCTAGCGTCCCGCGACCGCCCGCGACCGCCCGCGACCGCCCGCGACCGCCCGCGACCGCCCGCGACCGCCCGCGCCGTACGTCGCGGTCGCGTAAACTCGTTTCTGCGCGCTAAACGATCGCGCGGATGACGAATAAATTAAATTGAATAATCCACGTCTGTTATTTCGTATATGCTTATATAATTGTAAGATTTCGGAGTCGCAGCGTGCGGTCTCGGAAAACCTGGATTCTCTCTTGCACGTGCATCTCTCGAGACTCATTGTCAGGGTTAAAGGCGCGACTCGTCTATTAGTCTATTCCTATTTGGACGGGACGACTTATTGCTGCCTGACGTTGCACGATGTTGCTTCGATGTTGGAATTTGTAACGTCGCCGTCGTACTTGAGCTAGAAAGTATTAAGTATTCTACGTCCTTGTGCGAAATAATTGTTGGTTGTTGGTTGTCATATGACAATCTTCATCTTCGTCGTACGTTGCTTGACTTGATGCTAAATTAGCATTTACCATGTACGAGACGCGCTGTTACGAAAAGATCTGCAAAATGCACTATATTTTGCATAGATATTGCTGGTACTCGCGATATGTGACCCGAATACCGATTAATGCAATTCAACGGCACTGTTGTTACAATCTAGATTTACAATTTACATTATAGCGCTTACAAAGAATTGAAAAATGTCAGATATCAATGTTAAACAGATACTTATTTGAATAACAGGTAGTGACATGGAACAAAAATACGATACAATTACGCAAAATTAGAAGTTGCGTTAAGAATAGTGTACAAACTGGCCTTGTACGTTATCTTGGAAAAATGGTTTCGTAAGCTTTAAGTAGATTTTTTTTTACTGGATATGTAGATTTAATATGTGTTTGATATTTGACTTTTTAGTAAAAATACTTATACATATTACGTAAATGAATAATATCATTTATAATAACGAAAAAGAAGATACACATTTAATAGTACAATTGATATTAAAAGTATATGCATAATATATCGAAGAAATTAATTTTGTCTATTTCTTGTGTGTGGCGCTTATTACTCAATGAATAATTAATAATTACGATTGGTCGAGAGTTATGGATAAATCTTGAATTAATTATAGGATATAAAATCCGTTAAAAACTGGTTGAGCTTCTCGAATACAGGTTTGTCTCAAGTCCGAATAATCTTGGCACGTTTCTGAAGGTAAATTTTTACGTGGGTGTGCGGCAATATTGTCTAGTCACGTAACGTACGTACATGAAGATTCGTCATCACGTGGCATTCGCGGAAATGACAGAGACATTTTCACGATGGTAACATTAATCACTCCTGTATCTTAATAGAAATTCTAATTAATGGAACGATATATACATGTTTAACTGCATTAAGCGATTTTTTACTTATTTTTTTCATTTGCAAAAAAAATTTGGAGCGATTCAAAAGTTTGTCTAGATTGTCTAGAATTATTGTCTAGAACTACAAAGAATATTTTTGAATTATTAATTACAAACATATTGCGATATCTTTTATTATAATTGCAAGTTTTAGTCTCCTAAAATTTTATTTAATAAATTTCTCTCTCGTTTAAAGATTTATCGTGATTGTAAACAAGAAATTTAAGTCTTTTTCAATGTAAAAGGAAGCAAACGTTTTTAGATGTACCTTTCAGAAGCCAAACTAATCAACTCCACTTTTTATCAATTTCTTAATTTTAGTACCAAAGTACATGGAGAGTTTACAACTTAATTTATAACTTAACTTATAATATTACATATTATAAGTTAATATTATAATATTAATTTTCTCTATTTTCTATTTTATAAAGTTGATCAAGTTGGCTTCTGAGAATCTCGTATACCTACTTGCTTAATTCGATCGTGCAAATAAGTTCGTGAGAGAATCAAATTAAGAAATGTCGGATGTAACGTAACGTAATACGAATTTAAATAAGATAAAGAAGGAAAACAAGGAAGCGTGAGATTTACTCGAGTAGATCGCAACTACCCGCGCAACAGCAGGTGGCCGGCTATGCAACATACACACGTACCTGACTACCTGTAATTGAACCTGATGGTGATGATACCTCGCGAGGCCGCGAGATACCGGCGAATTGGGTTATCCGAGTCACGGTTCCGTAGAGATTATTACGCGCATGCAGATGCGTCTCGAGTGTAGCGATTAACGTAAACTCTAAAGCCGCTGAGATATCTGCTTGAAAGTCACTTATTTTTCGAGAGCGGCTTTCCAACGACAGCTTTGTGATAGACATGGTATTGACGGCGATACTCGATTATCGCATTCTCAAGAGGTTCTTACCGCTAACCGAGAATAAAATTCTCAAGAGAGAGCATCCGTTTTAAACGCTGCGGACTGTGTATATAACATTTTGTAATATATAAAATGTTATGATGAAAGAATTAAATGAAAGAAAATGTTGCTTAGCACATATTAATTTGATACTTTTTAGTGCAGTTCGTATAATAATATTTATTAATTTTTAATCAGATTTTGATTATTTATACAATAGTAAAATAGAGATGTAATAGAGAGAAGTTTCAACATGAATTTTTCGTCTAATTTTCGTGAACGCTTTGAATTTTTCCAAGTGACCTAAAACCGTCCATGAAGCGGAACAAACAAGCGCAAATTGTCTTCCTTAAATTTCGGAATCTAGGGCGATCGTTCATGAAACTGATACCTTTCACAATTCAAGTCCAATCGAATTAACGTTTATTATTCTTCGTTTGGCGAAGAATGTGAAATGTGATTCTCTTATCCTTCTTTTTTGTGAAAATACTGCGAAACGTATTAATCGTATTATTGAACAGAGAGCTAGAATATCTCGTTAATTTTGGTATTTTGTTATTTCTTGGCGCGCATCTAACTTTTACTAAATATAAAATCGTCTACTTATCTATATACACATATATCTGGAGGACTTTTATGGCATCCGGGAGAAGCCCGCGCGTGTCGATAATTTATTTTCTCTTAAGTGCTTTTCTCGCATGAAGAGAGAGTACCTTACGCGGTGATTAGGAGTTGAAGGGACGTCATGTTGTGACTCGTTGTGAATTGTATATACGAGGTACTATTCTCATTTACGTAATGCACTACGGGATGGAAACAATACAGCGCGCTACCGTGCCTCGCCAGCTCCTAGACGCCGAAAAAGAAAAAGAGGATTTCGCGGCTGTCATCGCCGAGTCTGCATATTTGCTGTTTCGACGAGTCGTTAAACTCGTGACGCTTAGGTGCAACTAAAAGACGCGGATTGCAATGATGTGCAAAGAACGCGCAAAGCTGTTCGTAGGGACCTCGCACTCTCATGCTCGATAAATATTGAAACGCTCTTGCCGAGAAAAATTTCGTGCGATGTCAAGGGACAAATAATCTCACGATTGCACGGCACGTATAATATTGTGATGCGCGCGATTTTGTATCAATCCGTGTGCCGCGTTTCGATATTTTTTGTTAGATCTCTCGCGTGAGTTGGAGAAATAAAATGCGCCTTAACAATTGATATTCTTGTTATTTTCTTTGAATGTTCGGGAAGTCGTCCCGTTTCTGCTTCAGAAAATCCCGGGGTTACTGCTCCACTTGGCTGAGAGACAAGCCAGGTTTTACGTAACTGTAGAACACGCAGCGCACAAAACATTTCGATATTTTTAGCTTTTATTTTTAAGAATTTTCAATTTTTAAGCTGAAAATTTCATATATATCTTTCCCTCTTTTACTTCTTCTTTGGAAAATATTTTATGTTTAATGTGGCCACATCGGTTCTTATTCGCTAGGAAAAGACCGTATATTTTTGTCGGGTGAAATTTATAAGAATGACTCCATACTCTATAGTCAAAGCGTTTTCGTTACAGCGCAAGGTTTTCTGGTAGTTTAGAGTCAACGTAAGCGCATGAGTTACGTTAGAATGCACCTGTAAGCCGCGCGCACATTTTTCTGGACGTCAGATTCACGACCAATCGATAATTCGCGCAACGCGTACGAAGTAACGATGGAAGATTTCTTTCACGAACAAGGCAAGGGATTACGTTGCTCTTTCGTCGCGGCCCGGAAGACGTTGAGAGATTAAGAACGAGAGCCTGCATAGCGGTAATGGAAAATCGGAGAGAAATGTGTGCACCGCACGTTTGAGCGGTGCCGATCGAATAATGAGGTCGGAACGATTGAGGTCCGTGGAGTTCCGTTTTCATATTTTAACGTATAATAAATAAAATATAACAAAATTCACGAACGACATCGTAAAATATTCTCCGTTAATAAATTGACATTTAATATTTTCGTTAAAAAATTTTGACAAATTTTGAAAGAGGAGGTTTTGCAGAAAGGTCATAAATTCCCTTTTTGTCAAATTACAAAAAAGGAAAAATAAAATTGAGCAACTCGAAGTATACAAATAACGTTTCGAAATGTAATTTTTGAAAAATTATTTTACCAAGGGGCCTATTCTGTAAACGTTAACGATATCGTTACACGTGCTTTGCGCAGCTTTTTTATATGGTATATTATATCTGCGCAAAGTATTGTATGAGAATTTTTATCGGCTAACGTTTCTCATGTCATTATTAAAAATGAATGAATGAACATCGAGTAAAAAACGAAGCTGATCAATTAACTTTTCTGTCTCGTTGTTGTGCTCGCGATGTTTACGCTCCTAAGTGCACACTGAATTTTATCGTAGCTCGTTGCACTTATGAATGAAGGTGGTCGTCGCGTGGGGAAGCGATGAATGCACCAGATCGATTAACCTTTTATGGCGCGAAGCTCTCTCTTTTTGTTGCGATACTCGTTGGGTAAACATCCCGAAGTACGGAGTGAATTTTATCGGTGTACGCGCGCGCTCTGTATTTATGAATGGCTGGGGAATAGGCCGGGTGACTTTTGGGGAAATGCCATCAGTCACGTCACATAGTTACTGTTGTTTTGATATACCCGTAATATTTCACCAGGAATATAAATTTAATTTATTAACGTATTGGGATACGCGCGTGCGGATGATAAATGCGAAACAGCAATGTATACAGGAAACATGCTTCTCTCATCCATTATCGAGATACTTTTTTTTTCGTGAAAATCTCTTCTAACTAAACTTCTAAATTCTCTGAAATCTTAACAAGTTACTTTGGTGACTCTTCGAATAAGAAAATAATTAAACTTTCACCGATTTAATCACTTTTTACGAGAGTCTTCTCGCCGATATTAAAGACGTTAAATTTTGCCTTACATTTTTTCACAAAACTGTATAGCTATCCAAGAATCACATGATTTTTGATCGATCTGCAAAAGAAAGATGCGGAGATCGTAAAAAACCGCGTCTCGATTGAGAACCGATAGTCGAGCAAGAAAACAGCGGCGTCTTTTTCCTCGCTTGCTAATACGACCGCGACGTCGCGTGTGGCGTGTGGCGTTTTGCGATAAACTCCTGCTTTACATAAAATACCTACGCGAGACGTATTGGTGGTATTGGTCGCTCAAGTTAGTCAAGTTAAGTTCGACCGCGTGAATCTTCAAGTAGGCTAACTCGCCAAGTGCGGCGACCGAATGGTCGCTGCATAAGCGCGACTATTGTGACCCACAGCCTGCACTTTCCGTTAGACGTTATTATCCGCACCACCTGTCTTAACGTGCGCTTCCCCTTCTTCCGTTATCTCCCTCCTCGTATCTACATGTCCTTCCTTCTCCCGTCTTCTTCCTTCCTTCCTTCGCATCCGCCGTCCGTTTCGCTCTTCCGCCACGGGCACCATATTCGCCTCTACTGTTACACCTGCGGCTTTAGATGGCTCGCGATGATGGTTAGTTATGTTGGAGAGCCCCCCTACCTTCCAGAAGACACACCTTGGCGTGTCAATTATTAAATCGGCGATCTTTCATTCATGTCTGCATGCTCTCTCATTTTCTTCCGTAAATGTTATCTTGGTGCGCTGTAGGTACTTTGTATAAGAAGACTAAGAGGCCTAACCGCCACGCTGCATTCCATCACTATATGAATTCGTATAAATTGGAACTATATATGTAGCGGATGCGAATGTTAAATGGGTAATATAAAAGCAGATAATTTCATGCGTTTTAAAATTCACCAAAGTTTTTCGGCATAAATATTAGATATAATGTATTCAATAATTTAATTTGTATTGTATATAAACATCAAGGATTTTATTTTATAATATCGCTCGAATTTTGTTGCGTAAGCTTCACGTTCCGTAGAGACTCTTTGAAAATAGAAGGTCTCACACGTGACATGGCTATACACCCGCGGGCATCTCAAAATTCCGACCTTCGAATCTTTTTACACGCTGCTAGGTGAAGTTGCGTAAAGGGAACGATCCCACGCGAGGCACGTGCTCAACCTCGTTTGCGCCTGCGACGCAAACGTTGCATATATTTGCAAACGGTTATACGACATGTATTTGCAAATTACACTCGACGAAAATGGGGCCTGGAAAGTTGCGGCCTTACATCGTAGCGCGGTAGTAGTGTAGCGACTCTCGATAACAGTTGCGAAAACCTCCGCAAGTCCATATATATCTTTCGATATACTTTTCCGCACTACAATTTGAATAAACTTACGTAAATTAGCGGCATTGATTTATGGATATTTAATATACAGTGTTGGCTGCAACTTGTCTTCTTTAATTGAATATTGATGAGCTTATTTATTATTAATAGTCTCTATATATTAGAGACTCTATTAGACGAGTAGGTGTAATAAACAATCAATCATGAAGATGGAGAAGACATAAATTTTTATTTAATTTCCAATAATTCCTTCCTTTTTATTTAATTTGCTATTATTTCTGTTTTGCCGAATTACATTATACATATTTCAAGATATTTTTTATGTAGATATTTATCGCAAATTATTTATTAATTTGCAGTGTCTTAATTTGGTATTTTGAGCCTTCGCGCAGGATGTAATTTGAATTAATTTATTGCGAATAATCATTATACGCAATCACGCGAGCATTGTTCCAAATAGGGGATTTGCATGCGCCACACACTTCGCGTTGATTAATGATTTCATGTTAATATTTTCGCAATAAAAGATTTAACGCGCGTAGATCGCTACCTTATTACTACTGAAATGTTTTATGAAACTGTCAGTAATAATTTCTCTTAATTTTGTTCCATTATTATTAAATCTCCCTGTTTTCCCTCTATTCGAAAGATTTCAATAAAATGAATATGACGAATATTTAGCATTTTGCATAACAAGCATGGTAATTTTATTCATGTTTAACAGTAAATATGACTCCATAATTTTTAGTTACCCTTATTTTAATTAGAACATCGCGTCAACATGTTGTGACGAACAAATAAAATATTACTGCACGAATATATGTATATCAAAAAATTTTAATTTTAAAGTTCCACTAATGACTTATTATCATGTCTTTGTACAATATAAATAAAAGTTATTATTATTAAATCATTTTATCAACGGTAGGGTGGTAGGCAAGTGCAAATCGAAAAGTATCACGTCTCGACGAGAAAGCGGATATCCGAGCAGTAAGAGGATAAAGAGATTTTATATAGTAATCGGTGAGAAATACGATCTTTAGCCTTTGCGTGCAAGACAAAGTCGAAAGTGTAGTACGTCTTTCAGAAAGCAGCAGAGCACGCACAAAAGACAATAGTCGGAGTTGCACAATTCCGTGCCGCTACTGTCGTTGGGCACTCTCTGGAACTGGCAACGTAGTTAGTAGTAGCGGCAAAACGAGGTCCAGAATAAAATTCGCGAAAGAGCCGTCGCGGGCCGCGAGATCGCGATTCATCCTCGATCTTATCGGGGCGAAAAAAAAAGAAAATGAAGAAATACCGACCGCACCATCTTCGAAGGGTCATCGCTTCCGGCCAATTGTATCTTGGATTTCTTCCGGTCCCACGCTTCGCATAACTTCTCGTCGCGCGTCGGTCGGATTATTCTCGTTCGTCCTTCTCTCTCTTTAGCCTTCTCTTTCTCTCTCAGTCCCTTCTTCTCCTCCTCCTCAATTTTATACTTAATTAGATTCTGTTAGTTTTAATAATTGCACGCGTCGTCTTTCATTCACTTTGAATCATATATATTACTTTATTCTGTTATTCTTTATTATTCTTTCTCAAATAAATGTTCTTTTACATAAACTGTGACTATAGTATAGTACATAAAAAATGAGTAATAATAAGTGTTTTTATGAATTTTGCTGTTTGCGCACCTTGATGCTATTTTACAATTACTTTAACTACGCCAATTTGAAAGATTATTATTTTTCTTATAAAAGTATATTTTTTAAATAACATTTTGTATTGCTAACATAGATTTAATTCTGTGATAAATTTTTCTTTTTTTGTCGCATCCGAGCTATTGTTTCTTCTCCCTTGCATCGTTGTCGTCGTGTAAATATTCGAAAATTGTATGGAATTTCATACTTTTGCGCTAAAGGCCTCGCCGAGAAATGTGTTAGGAATTTCGGGTTCAGAGTGGAAAAGGAGCACGAAAATATTTAAATTCATAACTCTCTAAAATGTATTAAGGAAAAATATTTGCGACGATGTAAATTATTTGCACTTGCAAGGGAATTTATTCGCGGAATAAAAGATTGTTACCTATAATACGATTAAAAATCCACTTTAGCGTGTATTTTTCGTTGAAATTATGAATAAGGCAATATTTTTTTGCTTGGCTTAATGTGCGGTTTTTATTTTTGCAGAATTTTTCAAATAAACACGGAAACTGATATTTGCATTCAAATTTTTTGTTGGATATTTTATTTGAAGATTAAATTTACGTATTACGGATTTTCAAGTATGTTTAATAATAAAGGAAAAAAAAACAGGATGCAGGGGTTGGTACGATCGATGTCGGGGCGGAAAACGAGAGAGAAGTCAGGCATGAGTTATATTAAAAGCTTTCCCGATGCGAGAAGCCGCGGAAAATGCGTTTATGCGTAGTGGGTGTGACGTGTCAATTTTCGGGCAATTTCGCGGCAATTTCCTGATCCCTCCGTAGATTCCTTCCGCAAGGAAAGGGAGGGAGAGATCGAGTCGCACGAGGGAAGGAAACGCGTTTAAGAATCAAGCATTTCGTTCTTATATATCGGAGGAATGCGTCGAAAATAAAATTGAAAATTATACTGATATTGAATGCAAAAAACTTTTTGCATTAATTCATTAATCTTTTTAAAGAGAATTAAAATTATTTAGATAGAATTTGATCTTAATCAGAAGTAAGCAGATCGTTTTTTCTCGAAATAATAATAATAATAATTATTATTATTTCTTGCGAGAAATATGTTACGATAATATTTGTCAATATTACGTGCGAAATAGTCGCACATACACATATAGTCGCCATTTTTGCAACATGTGTAAAAACTGCTATAATTCTAGTTAAAATTTCCATTCAGTTGACATAAGAAAATAACCGCTCATTTTTTATTCGCGATAACGAAAATGCGAGCGTTTGCATAAGCTGCACTTTGCGCGTATCTGCAGTTTCGAAAATGAAACTCGCTAATACAGATTTTAATCTCTGGTAATAACGCGTCTGTCTTTGCCGTTTTATCATGGTGAGAGCGATAAGTTTCACGTGGAGGAAAGCGGAGCCTTAATCGCCCTCCCGTCCGATCCTTGCACGCAATAACGACTCTCATTAATCCGCATGCCACGTAGCGTGTTTTTTGAGACATGTCCTGGCTGCGGCGCGGCACGAGGAACCGGAAGTGGTTGTCTGAACACGCATGACCACATATCGGAAAAGGACGGTTCATTGTCGCCTGTGCAACGACCGTTGAAAACCTGTGTGCGAGCGGTATCCGATACATATATTAGCTTCATAAAACACAGAAACAAGTTTACTCCTACATTCCCAGATCGACCACAACGCGTGTTCTTCTCTCCTAAAATAATTATCGTTCGCGAAACAGTTTCTATTTCACACGACTGCGAATCTTTCGAGCGTGAGCTCGAATGCAATCATATCGTGATTGCGCTCGCAATCAGAACGAAAATGTCATCGAACGAGAATGAATTCTTGCGAGCGAACTTACGTGGTGCGCGGTACGTTAGGAATGGCAAGGCATTTGTTGCGGCCTATCTGATTCTGATAACGTTGCATTACAGGTGCAACGACGAGCTATAGAGGTACAGCTATAGAGTATAGCTCCCTACGAGGGAGCTGGTAATTTAAAGGTATAATAGAATCGATCGTCAGCTATCTGCAAGTCGTGCTCGCCATTTCTTTGCCTTTAGCAACTTAGTCGTTAATAGAATGCCGTCTCGAACTTAATTAAATATCTCTACCATTACTAAATATCATTAATTAAATATTTTAATTTAATATCTCGTTCGTTTGCGTAGCTCAATCTTTCGCGTAATCGATAGTCGATGTACTAAACGATATTACTAATTGTTAATTATTAAACTTTTGTAATATATGACACTGTAGATTTTTTTAACATATTTGTACTGATACCAGTTGGATATTAAAAATGTAATGCCGTGGTTTTTATTCTCCAATATTTACAATAAAAAACCACGTTATCCGTGTCTCTGTTGACATGCGATTTATAATCCAATAATTTATACTATCATATACGAATTAAAATATATTTTTGTATACAGATATAAACAGATAAACATATACCGATATGAGATAATAGTAAAATATAAACAGTATGATAATATTAATGATAAACGACTTACAAAATATTATATATATATCAGGCAAGTTAGTTTAAATAATTTTATGCCATGTTATGTCATATTATCAAAGAACGAAGAACTACATTAAATTTTCAATCTCCTTTTACACGTGAGAAAGATTTTATATCGCCAATTCTTCTGTGCTTGCTACTTTTCCGGTAGAAAACATCGCGCGACATCATTTTTATTTATAAAAAACATATGTCCGTGATGGCCGAGACAATTGACTTTTCGACGGTGCCAGGTGCGCGCGGACTTGGAATTCGATCGCGCAGCAGGTGAGCCGTTCGCTCGCGTGCTACTCTCCGTGATCTCGCGTGCGCGCGTATTAAAGCGTCCGTACTCCGTCGTACTATCGATTCGTTAGGGGAGGTTCAGTGACCATCGAACAACTCGGACTCCTCGAGCTCCGTTGTGTATTGTATGGTCATTGGTAAGCCGTATGCCGTATCGCGGCTTAACTTCAACTGCAGCGTCGGCATACAAATGTCGCTATATCAACAGCATTAGTAAAATACAAATAAACAAAGTTAGAAAAGGAAACTAATCATAATGGGGACATTGACCTAAATTCACCTCATACGTTTAATGTGCAAAATGTGGCGATTTGATATCAAGTTTTATCTGGCTAATGTAAGGATGGCATGCAATGTCAGTGGAAGGTGGGATTTACACAGTCACATTTGGCACTGGAGGTGAGAATATACATAGATCGTTTCATCGATCGTTTAAGCTTGAACTTGAAATTTTTTACAAAAATTTTGACGATTATATTTTTTAAAAGAATAAAGTAAGAATAATATATAAGTTTTCTCGCTAAATAATATATTTATTAATATACTCCGAAAATACTAATTATAGTTCTAGAAAAATTTTGAAGATTAAAACGATATTAATGTATTATTTTGACAGGACGAGATGATTAAATGGTACTTATGTAATTTTGTACATTCCCCTTACGTAATATAAACGTTTTATTACAACTTCATTAAAGTCGAGCTACGGATAATGGATTAGATGGCTAATTTTCGTCCGTCGTACGTCATGCAGTATTCAGTACTTTCGTGCGTTTTACGAGCGCCTTACCTTTTGCATTTTGAATTCGGCGAAGGTTTAGAGATGGCCGTGATACGTAAAACCTGGGTCCTTGTGCAAAATTGATCACATGTTTCCCAGTTTACGAGTCTTGTGCGATATATATTACGTCTGGAAGAAGGATATTTCTGTTTCTTTATGATCAGTTAGAACTAAACGTTCCATTCGGATTTTATATGCTTCCCGAGAAAGGTAGAACTTGCTGTTAACGTAAAAATTAACAGTTCCGTTAAGCATGAAAAAAATCAGTAATGATATTAAAACAAAAAGAAAGAGAGAGAAGAAAACATCATTATATTCTTTAACATCGTCGCGTAAAGCTCAAAGTTATCGATTTTATTCGGTGCACCTGAACAATGATGGCAAAAAATGGTGGCAGGTCTTCAAGGCGGACAGTATAATTTTGTGAGAAGCTTTTGTTATGAGAGCTTCGGAGAGGCGACGGAAATGAGAGCGAAAGAGAACATAAGAAAGTCGATTATGCCGGGCCAGCAGGTTCTTCGACGACGAGAAACACGAAGGAGAGCGAAGACAAGCGGATACAGAGAAAGCAGTTTCACTGTGCGTCGGTTGGAATTTTAAGTATTATACGTTGGCGAACGTGGGAGTTATACCGAAAGTACCAGTACTTCGGCTCATTAAGTTTGAGAATTTTTGTTATTTTATTAGTGACGTACGTGCATAAATGCTAATTATTTATGCTTATTTATTGTTTCTGTCAAATTTTTAACTTATCTAATTCATCTAAATTATATAGGAAATTACGTGCCTTTGTTTTATTTATCTATCGCTAAAATAAACACAGTAAAGATAATATTCCTATTTTTTATGTCATTTTTCGAGAAACAAAAAAAATTTTGAAACTGTGTTGTAATGAATGTGGGATTACATGCGAACTGAGCATATAACGATTAATGCAGATAATCGTAGATACAGACTTGTGTCGCGAATGTGCGAGACAAGCTAGATAAGCTTTTGTAGAATTTCCTATGCGTCATTACTGCACATGTGAGAATTCTGAAGGTGCGCGTAAACTGCGAAACGATTAAGTATGACTAATCGCTCACACGGAAGAAACGATGTGCGAAGGCTAAAAGGCAGCGATATCGAGATAGTCGATTCCTCGACAGCACGGGGTGCAATGCCTCCTGCGGTTAATCGCTTTTATGAGGACTCGCGTATAATCGCGAAATGGCAGTCGTTAATTATACGTATGGAACCAGATTAATGGTTCTTTTTTTTATTAAGAATTCTTTTTTAATGAATGGTATATATTGTAACATCGTTCGCGCGACATTATTCATTTAATCGCCTTTTTGTGCACGCCGATATTTTGTTCAATCCGATAGAAATTATTTTACGGGTAGTAGAGATACACTCCAGGAAAATAATAGAGATCATCTATAACCCGCGCATATTCTTGCAGTAATGAGCCCTATTAAAATTATCGTAGTCGCAGATAATTATCTTTTTAACCTTATTCTGGAGACACCTCAATCTTACATTGCAAATTATTATGATTACAAATTCTTGAAGATTGTATGGAATTGTAAAGATATCGATTTTTCGAACAAACCAACCAATTTCGAGATAAATAAAATATAACGCTGTGTAATATATAGAAAAATATTGTTCAAGATATTTTCAATTTTTAATGGAATCTATATGGCGGAATAATCGCGTTTCAAGTCTCAAGACCAGAGACAACGCGTTGTTTCCGAACAGAAGCCGTATACCATATGCCTGCGGTTGTCATGGATGGTAACGCACACGCACGCACGCATGTTTGAAATATGACGCGGCACTCGCGAAGCTTCACTCGTGCCCGTCGATTATCCGGACGTAATATCGACTATTCAACCGTAAATTCGTCCAGTTTCCTCAAAAGAATTGACTTTACGAGAGGAGTTTTTTCAATTACACAAAAATCCGATTCATCGAATATTTAAATATTGTGTTTTTATTAATATGTCTCCAATGCTTTCAATTTCTCAGATTATGTGTGTGTGTGTGTGTGTGTGTGTGTGTGTGTAAAATTTTTATTTAAATTATTTTAAACAACATTATTTTCAGAGAAATTACGTTTACTTATACTGTAGAAAGATATCTGTAAAGGTCATATTGATAAAATGCTCTATAAGCCAATATCTATATTTCCACGTGTATGCAATTTATTTTAACATTGACAGATTCACAAAGAGATTCTAGTAACAGAATGGTGTTGGATAAATATGAAACGTGAAACAACAGGAGAGCGCGTTATAATGGCACATTTAAAGCCTGACAGAATAAACACGTAAAACTTCGTCATAATATCGTGATGTAATATTTGCATGTGGAAAGAGCGGTAAAGAAGGACGTGGAAGAGCGGTAAAAAGACGTTTGATTATTTTTTTTTGCAAATCTATAACACTTTTGTCGTAGCGTAATGGAAACCGCTAGGTACGACGAACTGTGATCGCGTGACACAATCCGCACGCTTGTGTAAATTATTCCCCACACCGCGCCGCTTCCGATATTCGATTTCACGCGACGGATCACCTAGATGTGCTCTCGGAAAGACCGACCTTACATATACGCCGTGATTGTGTTTCCTCAAGGTCGCGCGTTGTCAAGAGGGAGAAAGAAACGTGTCGACAATCTCCCCTGGTCCGAGTCCGAGGACGTTTCTCTCCCTTCTATCCCCGAGATCGGCAGATGGACAAACGGAAACGACTTTTTACCTCGGCACTTGGTGCCGACTGGTGCGTGAGTGCATAAAGGGTATCCTATTTTTATAGTTAGCCGCTTCCTTTCGTGGAGCTTGTTCGCAAGCCCGCTTCCAATTCGGCCTATTATGTTATTTTTTTCTTTGTTTTCTGTGTCTCTTGGAGCCCAATTTTCAATTTGCTTAGGCTACGCGAAATGATAAAGCTATCTTAATACAATGAGCTGAGATACAATTTGCGACGTAGATATCTCTAATATCTCTCTGTTACTATAATGTCTACTTAAATCAGACTGTTTTAGTATATAATTTAGCATTAATAATATCATTTAATTCAGAAAATTAATTTTAAGATTATATATATTTCATGCAGAAGAACACTGTATATTAAATATACAGTCGAGATTATCATCTCGACACTGCATGTTAAGTGTTACAGTCTTATCATTTCGAAGCTTACATTCTGTACTTATTGAGAGATTGGATCATCGAAGTTATTATTGTATGTAAGATCGATTTCACGATTTCGCGATGGGAACGAATTAACCTTGTACTGAGCGCTTTTGAAATAACGGATCATAACATTTTCGAACAAACGTATACTCTTTGCTTATTTCAAAGTAAATTTTCTTAGCGATATTTTTTGTTGTCGATGATTGAAAATCATCGAAAACGAAAAGCTCTTCGCAAATTAATTATCATAAATGTAAATGTACATTAGAACTCCATACTTTATTAAGCTAAAAGTATTATACTACTTTGAATTGCAGTCATGATGCTTTGACTTAATTTTAATTTAAATTTACTTTAGGTTTCTCTAAATACATCTTTTCAATAATTGAATATTTTTAGAGAAAGCCACGTAAAGCCTACGCGTCATTCGATCGCGACTTCGCCGCTGTCTCGGAAACGCCCTGTATGAGCGTATTATGCGAGCATACGCGAGCATTTATCGGCTACGTGCGCGGAATGCGTGCGTGCATAGTGCATACAGCCGTCGTCATGGGCGGCGATAATAATGCGATGAGAACTATCCCACGCACCGCGGATACGCACGCAGGAGCAGCGCCATCGGACGTTTTCTAGCTCCGGGGACCGGGACTCTACTTTTCCACTTGGTTTTCATCCTTTTTCATTCGCTCCTATGCCCGCGGCATTGCCGCCGGCACGTATCCGCGGAGCCGCGAGTCGGAGTGCGTAGAGCGGCTCGAAGGCTCGAATGGCGGGCGGATGGCGGATGGCTGTACTACAAGAAGCGGTTATTACAGCCGGTTCGATGCCATCGTGACGAGCGCATCAGGAGCCTCCGCGCTTCCTTCGTTCCTTCTCCGATCGTCATCCTGCGATCCACGAGCAAACATCCGCTCCATTCGACCGTTCAGTTTACCGCTTCGGTGAGAGATATACGAGGGATTTTCACGAGCTCCTTTCGATCGAGCTCTTACGAGCGTGACATATGTCGAAACAGAAATAATTGCAGTCTGTTATATTAAAAGAATTACATTCTGCAGCTAGGAGAGAACTTTGACTTTCAGATTGAATCATCTTTTTAATTTCTTCTTTTAATTCCTCTTCTTCTCATTTTATTGTACACGAGAGAAACGTTATAATTTTAACTCATTTTACGGGTGATACCATCTTACGAATGCAATCATTAATATCGCGTAGTATTTCGTTAGGTTTAGGCTAGATCAGTTTGGTTGCTATTGGATCATTACGATTGTCCCGCAATAACGAATCAAAAGAGAAATATTATCTCGCGAGAGAAATATTCTAATTTCCCATCGGCTTTCCTCCCAGTAAGTAATTCTGGTAGCAGCGACGAGTTTGAAGAGCCGCTCTTCACGCGAACAAAGTAGCCGACGGAGGTACTTTCTGGAGAAGTCGGCGGAGAGTGCGTGCGAAATCGGGGCGAAGGGGGACGCGACGGAGGGTCGGCACCCTCGCGAACCCTGTGCTAGCGTGACGACGGCCACTTCACGTTTTCACTCTCGGAAAGTTGCATGCGCGTGCGCTTCGAATTTTCATGTTTGAACGCTACTCCTATTTTCAAACATTGCTACTATTCCTGGACATAGGGTAAACAGTCAATCTCGTCATGCCAATTTCTCATGTGTTAGGTAATACGCTAATAATACAGAAAAAATGGTAGTTTTAAATGGCTTTTTATGAAATTTTATATTAAATTGAACAAATTTAATATTGTTGGATGTAAATAACCTCGCATCATGTTTCTTAAATTATTCGGAAACTTAAAAAATATCTGTAATGTTGTATCAGTTATATGTTCTAATTTTATTGGTTTATAATAATTAAATAGAATTTAACACTATGCATGATACTAAAAATATCTAAATTACGTTAAATATATAAATGTTTTTATTAATGGAAATTTCAGATTTCAATGGAGAAATTGTTGAGTACAAAATATCGTACCGATCATCATTAAATCCGTGCCAAATAAGATTCGCGATGGTGTGCCGCATTGTCTATTGTATTTCTAGGGATTATTGCGGCGTTCAGAATTGTTCGGTGTTCACAAAGTGGCGGTGGACTATGGCAATTGTTAGAAATGTTCCCAACCGTTTCTCGTTTACTACGTTTTCCAGCGACGTACGCTATTTAAAACTACCCACAGCGCGAACAGTTTCCTCGTATATTCTGTAATCCGCCGCTATATAACCATGGACACGAATCTGGTGAACTGGCTCATTGTCAGTTTGTTATTCTATAATGTGAGAGGATATCTTCCATTTTGCAAGTACCTACGAAAGTTGTTGAAGTCAAATTGACAAAATTGACAAAAGAATATTAGTGCTTTTAGAAATCTCGACAAATGCACCCTTTTGGCTGTTGTTAAATAAAATATAAAATTTTTCAGAAGTAAATAGCATTTGTGTTTAAATTTTTTGTGTGATAAGATTATTCTGAAAAAGAAATAGAAATAAATTACTATTTTATTTGTATCACACAAATTGCTCTGCCAAGGATCAGGAAAGAAATTATATATATTTATCATTTTTTATAATTTGTATGAGTGCATATGGAAAATTACGATTGAATATTATATGTACCTATATATGTACAATATATATATATATATATATATATATATATATATATATATACGTAGCAGATATCATTTTATGCCAACAAGATTAATAAAATAATTTAGAACTAAATTTTATATTCTTGGTTTTAATGTAACATATATTTTAATAATTTTGTCTCTCTCTCTCTCTCTTTTGATTTTATTTTATTCAAATTTAATATTAAATTCGTTTTTATTGAAGAGAGTTGCATTCATACACCCACGAACTAGATGTTTTGTCATCATTGCAACGCGCGGCGAGTGCGAGGGTGGGCAAGGCGATTTAATAGAATGTTATATAAAAAAGTGCGTAGATAAGCGAGCGGGGGACGATCCGGTTGTTTAATGAGGATGTACGCGTATTATGGCGGCGTAGGTCGCACATCGCGCTTCTAATCGTGTCGTAGGGTATGTTAGCGGCGTTAATAATGGTAACGGTAGCGCGGATGTAATATGTTGACGACGGCACGAACGCGCGAGAGTAGGCCAAGGATCTTTAGAAAGGCCGATCATTGGTACTGATTTACCGAAGACGTTCGATAGATCTCATTAAAATACAGCGAAAAAAAGTCGAATGTGCTGTATCTCGCATTTACGCGAACTTTGATTTCTGTCTATTCGTAGAAACATAGGAAATGTTCTTCAAGCGCGACGCGCGCGTAAGATTTTATAAAAAATGCTTTAGATTTGTCTATAAGTTATTCGTAGAATATGTTACAAAAATAATGTTAATAATAAATTCTTATATCTCGTGCATTTTGTAAATATACATATATTGTGGATTTTATTACATTATTCTTACCAAGATTTATATTCATGATTTTTCTTTCTCATTAATCTCTCTGATTAAAGTCATTATTAAAATAAGCAGCTTAAATAATACCTTTGCCTTTGCGGGGAAAGCCACGTTAATGTAATATGTTGCGTTAAAATTTTTTAATTTAGATGTATGCTATCTACTTATCGCGTAACGAATATGGTATATTGTTCTTGAGTACGGATATACGCAGACATGATATGCATCGAACGTATGCATGTAGATTGTAACAGGAGTTAGTGTAGCAGGAGACTGCAGTGAAAAATATATGTATGCGAAAAAGGCAACGATCAATAACAGACATCTGATACTAGACTACCAAGCGTCTTTCGTGAAGTCATAGCTGAGGAACGACCGATACTCAACTTTCTTAGAAGAACTTGATAAGATCGATAACCTTTTGACAGCCATGCATCTTTTGCAAGTGACACCAATGAATGAATACGTGCGATCGATTATGTACGAGTTATAGAAAAAACCAGGTGTAGAAAAAGGAGGTCAAGCGAAAAGCAGAGCGATATAAATTGTAATCGATTGTTTCACGACACAAAAGGACAGAAACACCAAATACACCATCACCTCTGATCCACCATTATTCGGACGTTTATGTTCTTTTGCGCCGTGTTGCATGAAGCTGTCAAAGAGAGAAACATACGTTGGACAAGCCAGCGCGAGATGAAGGGCATTCTACAGGGGCGTGTCGCGCTTTTAACAGACGGCCCTTTGTGATACTGTTATACACTGTCCGAAACATCGCCGTCAGCATATCTGGATCCAATCTAGCTCGTTCGCCAAACACGAGTGACAAACGGCCGGCAAACGCTGTTTATCCCATTCTAATCGCACATATTTTGAGATTCGATTGAAATACAGAAAAGCTCTCTCGCAAAGCTGCTATTGATCTTCGAGACCGATACACACGTGATAAAATTTCGCGCCTGAATCTAACGTTCTTTCGAATATAATCCTTCGATTTACTGGCTTGGCGCGCGTACACTTTCCAAGCAACGGTAAGCGCGTGCTTCATTCTCGATTCCAGTTCCCGTTCCATTTCTGCAATGCATCCACCTGCAAGCACTCGCGCATTTTGTTTCGCGATGGTCACGGCACGTTTACGCTTACATACGGTGAATCCGCACGGTCGCGGGTCGTCTCAACGATCAGCGGTGGTTCGGATTACCTCGAATATCTTACCATGGCGTGTAACTTTTCAAGCAGTCTTGGAGCTGTGGCCGCGATATTTTCACCGTGCGTTTAGCACGCGATATTATGCTCTTGCTGTTACGATTCTCGCTTTGCGGAAACACGAATCTTACATTAGGCAAATAAGACAGCTATACGTTTATCGCTAAACGCGCGACGAGGAAATAAGAGCGACTTATCGAGGCGGGGAAATTATTAGCCCGATAATTACATATCGATTTGCCATCGGAACTTCAAGTAATAGCGCACGACATCAACTGTGTTTGCAATAACAGAGCGAAACATGTTCAAGCATATGCAGAACATTATTGTTATTTATAGTTGATGATAAAGATAAATAAAAGAAAGTAAAAACAGAATAAAATTAAGTCTTAGTTTTCTGGACTTAATAAGGCATAGTTGTTATTTAATGATTGCATAATATAAGAATTAGGTTTTAAAAAATGATAAAAAGCGCCTTGTTTAAAACACTTAAACTTAAACTTGTTTAAGACGATTGGTTTTCTTATCGTTTTAAAATGTGAAATGTCATCGATATTTTTACTGGAAACGACGGTCTAACAGGAATATGTATAAGTTGTTCTTTAGCTATCTAAAATTTAAATTGCATTTATGTGCATTTATCCTCAAGTGATAATTTCCAGCGAAAATGATAATGACAAATAAAGCTAATACTTAATATATTTAATATCGAAGAATAAATAATTTTTTATTACAAATCCTAATCAAATCTTTATTGAAGAAATTTATTATAAATGATCTAAAGAAGCTATTATTAGAATATTTCTATGGTTTTAAAAAGTATTCTTTATAAAAGAGGATTGTTTATTTTCAAATTTACCAAGCAACTTCTATATATATTTAAATTATACTTTCACGTAAAACTTAATTCTATGGCAATTTAAAATTCATATATTCGGTTCACCTCTGTCGGGTAAAATACCTAAAGGTTAAATACTGTTAATACATTGTGACGTATGACGATGTAATCTGACCGAAATATAAACGTAATTATGTAAGCCGAGCGTCCGATATTAGAAGGCAGACTATTTACTTATAGCAGGTCTCATTTCACATAGGAAGGCGGCTTTACGAACTGCCCCATATACCGAGGATATTTTTATCGATGAGTCGTTTACATGCACGACCGAAGACAGATTTGACTCTTGGACCAACGCGTTGTCTAAGAAAGCATGGCGCTGTAAACAGGCCGTGACGCAGTCTTATTAATAATAGTCTCGAATTATTCTTTTTTCATCGATCGAAATTATCTCACTCAGAGAAATGGACAATTCGTTCAAAAATTAACAAATGGACAATCCGATATTTTAAATCGGAATTATGAAAAACCGATCAAGATTAGAATAATGTCCAATCAATGATAGCCGGATATAGCCAGATATCATTGTTAATTGATCGGCTTTTTAATTATTCCGATTGAAAGTGTCGGATTGTCCGTTTGTTAATTTTCGAACGATCATTTAAACCTGGATTTTTCTCTCAGTGCTTCTATAAGCTGATCCTCCGATAAAGATCGATTAATCTTATATCATACTAGTGGATATTATCGAAAATCAAGAGTTGTGCAATTAATTCCATCGCGTTGCAATTTCGATGAATTGCACTGCGTAGTTAACTTAACGTATTTTTTCGCAATTCTATATGTTTCTATATTGTCATTCAGTTATCGTTACGTTCACACCGACATATCAGACACATTACTCCTCAGTGTTGCATCGCGGCATCTGGATTTCTATCCACGCCACGCCTGCCTGTTATTATCAGCTTGTAGATTTTTACAGGTTGCTGATAACAGTCGTTTATAACGTTTGGACACTCAACGACGATCGACCTACATGCGAAGCCACGTTCGTGGGCATTGACAATAACTCATTACGGATCCACTGTTGTTTCAACCCGGCGTCAATCCGCCCATCCCCTATCGTCAATTACGGATCGTTACGTGTTGGCTCGACGGTCGATGATCGAGCGCGATTACTGCGATTAGTAAATTGATATACGCGCCTGCACTCCCGCGCGCTTTTGTTTAACGGCGTTTCGCTTCGTGGTGCATAGGCGAGTCGTGAACGAGACGCGGACTCAGCGAGTTTCTTTCACGAAGGGGAGAAACTAGAAAGAAAGAGCCGGTCGGACCTCGGGCGGGAAAAGAAGAAGAAGAAGAAGAAGTAGAAGAAGAAGAAGAATACGACGACGACGACGATGAAGAGGGAAAAACAAGTAGTACGAAGCTAAACAGAAACGATCCGCAAGGCCGACGAAGCTCCGCACTTCTTCGTACTCTATCCCGTCATACCAGCTCCTTCAAGATGTTCCTTCGCTCGCGGTGTTCGGCTTTTATTCCTCTAATAGATTGCTTTCTCTCCCTTGAACATTCGCGTGTGAAAGTTTACGCAACGCGGAAGCTTGTAAACAAGTTTCGGCACATACGCGTAATTCAAATGATAATTTATTTAGATGAAGAAGGAAATTCTGTTGAATGCACACAGTGATTCGGAGATTTACTTTAGAAATGATTTTAATGCCTCTGATATTGCTACATTGTGTGAAAAATGAAGAGTTATATTCAATAATTTGTTTGCCGTCTGCAAACAAATTATTGAATATAACTCTCCATTTTTCACACAATGTAGCAATGATTTGTCTCTTGTACATGATAAAATATCTCGGAACCTTGAACTGTTCCGATGGATAATAGGTTAATGCGAAGAGAATATTCTCGAACGGCAGAATCGATTGGTGAACAGAGGAATAATGCATGAATATATCGGTGGATTCATTTCGACAGCGCGGTTATTAAGTTCTTTTTTTAGGTGAGATTGTAGGCGGATAGAGGAAATACATGAAACTGAGATACATCAGACTGAGATACGATTGGATATATTCGAGGTCGTGATCGATCTGTCTTGTCCGCGTCCGACGAGTTATTTTTGTCTCCTTTCAATCAAGAAGCGAAATCTTCCACTTGTTCTTGATCATTTAAAAGTCGCTAGTCTCCGCACGTCTAAAATTATCTTCTGCTCATAGCAGTGGACAAACCGGTGCAAAATCTGTTAATGCAAAAATTTAGAGGATGTTTCACATATTTATAAGGAGTAATTCCACGTTTGGCATAATCATTATGTTTCTGAGAATTGCGAGTGATGTCACGCACGGGCGACGTAAACCTTAAATTAAATATCTTTGTCGCGATAATCAGATAAATTCTCAAGTGCTACGATCCAATCGAAGCGAAACCCAGTCCCGTTCCTTAAGGATCAAGAACCTCTAAAATGCGTTGTCGGGTGCGTTCATGGGTGCTGAACGCAGCGCCGAGTACTTGCACGACCTCGACTTACCGCTTTCAAGGTAGTTAAGGTACGTGCCTCGCGTGACGTTACTTATCCAAGGTCAGAAGATGGCTTCAGAAATTGAAGATCGCGTAATTCTCTTATCCTTTATATTTTGTATTAAACAATTTTTGGAATCGATTGAATCTAAATTCTCTCTTCGACAGGCAGGAAATGTCTGTCATATTACCAAATAATATTGCTTATATAGGTAACACGCAATATCTTCTTTTTTTATTTAACTATTACGTTGGGTGATACAAATATCAATTTATTTATTTTATTTATTTATTATATTTTATTTATCATATACAAATTTGCTCACCAATGCTGTAGTTTATATCTTTTTATTTAAATTATCTCGTTATTTAAAAAAAATTCATTTTAATTATGTATAATAGAGAAATTTGTCTCATTTTACTGCACGTAACATGTATAAAACATACATTTCTATTTAAGTTAATATTTGATTACACAATTTGATCTAATATCGGAAAGGCCTATGTGATATATTATTATTTATCAGTTATTTAAATACTTTTAATATAACACATGAGGTTATATATACTTACTGAGCGATTTACTGAGCTAAGATTATTAATTCATATGTCAACGACGTTCCAAGTACTGCACAAGCAGACGTAATTTCCACTGATCTTCCTGGCCCTGAAGGAGTTAAAGGTCAACATGCTGACGATTCCAGTTTGGCTGAGTTTGGTCGATACGTGTTGCATCTGCAGGTGTACCTTAACGAGCGACTTCCTATTCGCGACGTTTATAATTCTACCTGCGTGTTTCGTGATTCGTAACGGTGCTTTTATCGTCATTGAGAAATTCAAATCGAGAAAGATTAATCGTATTTTTCGCTACAAGAAAAGGTCGTTAGTCACTTTTTTAAGGAAAGTGCTTATAATTGTTTGAGATTTGCAAAAAAAAATTAAATAAAAGAAAAAAATAAAATTATAAATAATTGTTCAGCATAAAATGATATATTTCACTCTGTAAAACACAAACAGCATGCCAAAAATTGTGTACGATTTATTTTTTTTAACTTACATTTTCCATCTGTCTTCTGTTACAGATTTCCATATACGATAAACGAAATCGAGAAAGACACATCGTGATTGTTAGATATGCCGAAGATTCAACGAGATATTTTCCCACGGAGATATATTCCGCATTCTTCGTGACTCTAAAGTTTACGTATCGCGCGTGATGCCATCGATAATATCCGGAAAGATCGGAAATATCTTTGTGAAAGAAGAACGCAACGCGTCTTATGAAGACTGATAAGATGATAGAACGGCTCGTCTTACAAATGGTTGACGTGATGTCGCACATACATCATTGAAAATCGAAGATTGCTACGGCTCACTTTACAAATGGTTGATGCGATGTCGCGCGTACATCATTGAAAATCAAAGATCGCTCCTCCGATCGGGGGCGGCGGCGATGTTCAGGAACGAGTATTTAAGCAGGACACGGAACTACGCGAGAGCTGTTAAGAAAAGGATTGTGGTATAGTCTTACCGGCTATTATGACGGATTACTTGGATCCACATTTTGTTCGGGCTCTCTGCCGTGATCCAGAAAGACGAACCCTCCAGGTGAGTAAATAACATTTGTTCCCTATTAGTTTAGGTGTTTGTTTTTTTTTAGAAAATCGAATCGAATACCCGTCAATTTTGCGAGCAATTTTATGAGCATAGGTACAGTCTATTCATTCGATATTTGGACGTAGCGTAGAATTATGAGTGTGCAAGTTGTATGGTCGCACGCGACTATACGCATATACATTCTCTGCAACGCGTACGTTCACAACGGCGTAAAGGTTAAAGGGCATCGTCGGCATCTTGAGGCAATATTATCTAAACTTTCGAAACTATCAACCTTCTGTTACTTTTTGTTACGTAATTGAGATAAAATTTTTCGTGTGAATCTTCCGTAGGCCAATAACTATTTCATATTCATCGAAAAAGAGAATACGATAAAATATCAATAGTTAGATATCGAGAGAGCGTTTTATATGAACTAAAAGTACTAAAACGAACATATTTTAATTATTACGCTTCATTAATGGTAGTAAATGTAATTGATGTTAGAGTGATGTAGATTTTGCGTTTTTATTTGTCAAAGAGTATACGCTTCTATATTTTATATAAATGAAGGAATATGAAATATTGATTTTCAAATAGTTGACAGATCTCTTTTTGCGATGTGATTAAAAGTTTATGAAAATGGTGATTAAAAGTTTATGAAAAATATTTGACTCGTGTTTGTTTAAAAAATATTCCGCGGTTCAAGTTCTACTTCCCTCGAATTTTAATTAATCAAGTATTTGTCTCTTGAATTATATAACCGAGTCGCGGAGTAGAGCATATTGAATCTTCTTTGATTTCTTTCTCTTTTGTTCGATTTTTCATCGTTCTTTTTCTGTCAATTAATCAATTATCGCGTTTGCGTATATCGAATATAATGCACGTGTATCTAAGTATTGTATGTGTAGTGAAGTGCAGTTTGATATTGATATACACACGACAGTATTGTAATCGAGATTTGTTTTCGTCAAATACTATTTGCTTTTTTGATTGGATTCCTGCTTTGATTGTTACCTGCATTGGAATTTTTAATTAATCAGGGCAATAAAGATTTATTATTTATCTATTATTTGTAATATTTGAATTATAACATATTTATTATTATTTATGGAATTTTATTCTTTGAAAGTGACAAATAGAACGATATTTCTTCTGTCTCATGAAAAACACGGAACGTCTCGTGGTATCGGCATCTTTATAAATCAGTAATCCGAAGAGAAACGTATCAACGGTACATGAAGAATGTTTCCGAAGAACGTGCATCGTAGATCGTGTAGACCGATAATAGTCTTAGAAAGTATAACAGCAATATATTCTTTGCACTGCTAGGTCGTGAACATCTCAGATAGTATACGCGTGCGACTAGAGTACAAAGAGAAAGAACACTCTCTTAATTACGAGGTCGGATCCTTGGGAACATCTTCTGATACAAACGCAAACAAACCTTTAGCCACATGTTGCGTTCCTCGGTACGAAATTAATCCATCCTTTTTTATTACAAATTAAAAATATGTATTTTAAAGAGTAGGAATATATATATATTTCTAATTTGTTCTAAAAGAGCATTATAAATTTTCTGGTTGGTACACAAAAGTGTCATTTATCTAGCTGAAATACCAGATAAAATTTTTCAGTCTTCTATGAGACCCATTTTATCGGAACGCGGAAATCAATGATTTGTCGTGTTTGTGCTAATCATCGTCACGATATGCACGATGCCGGTCAATATACTTTCTTAGCGAGTTTCGACAACACGTTGCGCCATCGTTAATGATCCAAGGAGATTCTTTCGCTAGTGTCGTTCTCCATCGGTGATTTACTTGATATACGTAACCTTTTCGCATTTTTCGCAAAAACAGTTATAGAGCTGAGTCTTCATCAAAAACAAGCTATTAACTGACAATTGCTAGGCGAGTTTTAATAATCTTGAAAAAAAGGCTAAAAGAATATCGTATTTTATAATAAAATGTTTTTTAAGGTATCAGTTTCAAGAATTTTCGTATTTATTGAAACTGTTCGATACAACGAAGAACTCTATTATAATCCCCGTTATATTTAATTGTTCAGTTCTTCGTGAATCTCGTGTTCCCCGTTTATGTCAGCGACACGATAAAATAATTGTTATTCAAATAACACGCTTTATCTCTGGATGCTCGCGTAAAGAGCACTTAATGATAATTTATAGTCTCGGAAATGCTTTATGCGAAGAAAAAGCAGCGTACGTAGATAAGATATAGTGCGCGTTGTGCTAGCGTTTTCTCCAGACAGTACCGCATAGCACGAAAATTTCGGAAATAGTGGTTTCTGATTGTGACGACGGCGTCATGCCTCATAAACTATGCATAACTTTGTAACAGTCGAAAACTTGGTCGACGATGGACGACGTTTTCGACGACAACAATAATTCAGATTTATGTACGTGAGGATTTCCTTCAAAATCTCACGGGACACGGGCTGCGCGCTGTGGCGCATCGCACGATCCATACGCGAAGATCGTCCGGTGTTCGCTCCACTTTTCGTGCGAAAAAGGAAGAAAAGAGTCCGAGATCGCGCGCTGGCAAAGTCGAGCGAGAGTCTGTTCCCTTTTGCGTGCGAAACGTTCTCAGACCCAGCGGCATCTTCGAGATACTTAGGCGTACACGTTCGCATATTTATTATCTCGTTTGGACTCCCTTGGGAGTTTATCGCGTTACGATGCGCCACATCTGGCGACACTTAATTCTAGTTTTAAATCCTTCCGAGTTCTATCGCGTCGCGATACGCGCCGATTCTGTACAGTTGAGGTAATACGAGTAGATCTCAAATTGAAGGTTAAAACGTAAATTGCTAGCGTTTATAATTCAAATTAAGTACGAGTTTGCAGTGTAAAGGCGTTTATTATACGACTTGAATTAATAACCTATTTTAACATATATATTGTTTTCGTTTTCTTTTCAGTATTAGTTTAGTAAGTGCGATTATATTTTTATTTGTCTCAAAGCGTTTGTAGGTGTGCATAAGTAAGAATATATATTCACGCACAGCATAATATTTCGAGATGAACGCGACTGAAGCGTGCAAAAATCAATTGCAGAGTGCTGCAGTGAACGTAAAAATCAGATGTACTGGAAACCGCTTATATGTCGCTACCGCCGCTGTACACGACGCGTGTTTCGAACGTAGTTTCGCATAATTCGTTCGTAATCGCATGGGAAAATGTAATTATTGCGGTGAGGGACATTTTCGGAATTAGTCGAACGAAATTGGTATCGCCGCGCGTTTCGAGTCAACAGCGGCGGTTCGGGTCGGTAGGTACTATAGGTAGTAACGTTCTCGCGTGCTATAACGCTGATTGCGGTTGGCGTTCGCAAACAACCCAGACGAAACGGCGCCGACGAGAGTTTGTCCGAGAGTCGGAAACACGCGCACGTCCCGCTGGGATGGATGGATAGGCAAGTTCGATCGGCGATCCAGCGTGAAATTGTGCGACGATCCCGCGCGCGTATCCAACGTAGGTGACTCGAGGGTAATTAGATTCGCGATAATTTGGTATACTGATCAAAGTTGCCACGCGTGAACATGAGCGTTATTGCGACTCACAATCAGTCAATATATGTATACATATACAAGGTGCAGCGCGAGTTTGGACCGTTAACTTCGCCGTCTGACACTTGTGAGTTTTAATCTCAAAATGTTAAAGCGTATAACAGGAATTTGGAGAAGTGTTACTGCTCCGGATTATTGTTTATGGCTTTCAATCATTTACTATATTGTTTACATGATTTATATACTATTTTTCCAAACTAATGCCGTAAAAAGCATTAAAAATCATCATGTTTAATTTGGACGCACGTGTATTGATGTGATATTGTTAATTTATATACACTTGACATCAGACGCGGAAGTTAGAAATGCTCCAGAACCAGAACCTTCTGCACAACTTGAAACGGATGGAAATAGCGTACGGCAAATGCACAGTATACGTTTGTTTATTCGCGGGAATTTGTAGATCACTTTTATACACCGATTTACCGCCGTTACTGATTTATCCCCACGATCCACCGGCCGACGATTTCCGCGCGCGCGCGCGTTGCGTGCCCTATATTACCAATAAATAGATCGCCCTGCGATCGTAACGAGGCAAATTGGGTTCGTGACGATCACTTTAACTCGCGACTGCAATTTTCTGCTAAAGTTAACGCGACGGTCGCGGTCGTCGTGGAAGACACGCGCGATGATACCGATTAGGAAACATGTGTACAGCAATCCTTTCATGGGCTTCAATCTCCGAGCGGGATCTTCTCAGACCCAGGCGTCACTCACATTATTTCGTTCCCTCCTCTGTTCCAGGATCTGCAGATCATATACTATGGGCTACTGGGTCTGGAGGCGTTGCGTCCGTGCAGAGACTCCGTTCTCCGCGGACTCTGTAAGATCGTACGTTACGAGAGACACCATGCGAACCATGTCCTATATTAGTAAGTATTACATCCTAGGCATGTCGCGAGAAACACGAGATTGTTGTACATACGTAAAATGTCAGTTTTACATCAACGATTTTTAGTCAATTTGAAAAAACAAAAAACATATGTATAATTAAAAGGACGCTTTTGAAATTTATTGCGCATTAAATATCAATTTTAGGTTAATAATTTTTAGTCGATTTTCAAGGAAAAAGAAATATAGCTATATATATTTTTTTTGTTAAAAAGTTAGTTTTAAAAAGATATATTTCAACGAAAATGTATTGTATTTTGAAAAGTAACAAAAATTTCACAAAAATTGAAGCATATTTTTGTGAAAGGAAAAGACGCTCTATGTATAATTCAAAATTCTGTTATTGTGGAATTTTACTAGGATAAAATCTGGGAGAGTTGCCAGTTATTGATTTCTTTATTTACCAGCACATTTCTATTTGCGTTTTATTTTAAAATTAGAGCAACCGATATTTTTGGCTTAAAAGGACCGATACTTTTGATCGTCATTTGTAGGTCAATCTTTTTATCTTGAAAGTGAACATTGAAATTGTTTGGGTTAATTTAATTTCAGGCTATATTGATAATTTCGTTAAAAGAATTTAGGTTCGAGTGCTCTTGAATTAAGTGTTGTAGAAGAGTCAAGGATGTCAAACGTATGTATTTGTGATTGACAACGAAAGTCGCGAATCTGTTATTACGTGTGTATTTAAGAATTTTGTTATTTCCAAAAAATTACATAAATTTAAAATTACAAAACTTGAGTAACTTTAAATTTTTAGTCCGCTTTATTTATTAATATTGAAAGCGCGAGATTAAATACGTTAAGTGGGCATTGCATGTCTAAACATCCATAGATGCGTGATTGAATATTTGAGATTTTCGAATCAAACAATATAAGATATTAATTATAATTTAGAGCGTTCTTAAGAAAACTTTACGAAAAGGAGAATTCACGAAAATTCTGAGATGTCAATTCAAGATTCATGAAATAACTTGTGAACGAAGCTATATATGTTGCATATGCAATTGTATGTACCATGTGCAAAACGTAATAACTATAGACTATGGCTGCGATATTCACTGTCAGTATTGAAAATCTATAGTTTATGTCACGTCACGTGCACTATAGATTTTCAGTAGTGGCAGTGAACATCGGAACATAAGCTTTAAAATCATGTGCGAAACGTGATACGCATTGTACCTTCAGATGTAACTTAAATCTCGCAAAGAAATCTTCTTTATCGACAACCTGATGATGCCGCGAAATTCTCTTATCGAGTCGCGATATTCTCGTGTATCATGAGAGAAACTTGCAAAGTTACAACTACAGATGTCGCTGTAGGTTGCATTACCCCCCGAAAAATAGGTGAATGATAGGCGAATAGTCATCGGCGTCGAGTGATGGCAAATGATGGCAAATGGAAATGATCGGCAAGTAGAAATAGAATAATCAAATATCCATCGTTCATTTAGACGTGCTATTACGCAATCTTGTTTCCTGTCAAACAAGAAAAATAGGATATGCAGAAACATAATAGAGATGTATGCAGAATTATATCAATTTCGAGAATAGGATTGATCGATCTTTGAAAACACCTGCACTATTGTGCAATGTCTATAATACAAGTGCGCGTATCTTAATTGTTCAACTTTAAACACTTTTTATTTAAAAACGAGAACAAATAGAATGTTATAATTTTCAGCACCGGCGAGTTGGCTACAAGTTGGTACATACTTCTCTCCGGCTCCGTATTCATCGATGGATCCATGTTCCTCCCTCGTTCAAGGTAAGATTATACAAATTTAATATCACGGAACGTCTCATGAGACAAAAATCTGTTTTTCTACGTGGAACGATTTTATCTCTCGTTCCCATTTTTTTCCTACAGTCAAATTCGCGACGTGAAAAACGTGAGAAAGCACGACGATGAACTTTCTCTTGACGGATGCTCGTTTAATTGACTTTTTAACTATTCGTCGCTATTCTGGTCTCACAGTTACGCGCGAGAGCCAAAATAGGGAGAAAAGGTCACGTATATTTCTAGACGTTCAACTGACATTTCCGTAAAACGAAGACATTCATAATCCGATATAGGTCGCATAATCATGAGAGAATGATTGTTACGGAAGATTTGTTTTCTACAGAAACGCGTGCTGTGGATATTCGTATGGTGCACGAAATAGTAGCGTGCTTTATTGCGGCCAGATCTCCGTATGTGTGGCATCTTTCCAACGTTGCCATATCTTTTTTTTTGCTTTTTAATATCGTACCGAATACGTTTTACGCGAGGAATATAAATCGATCGTGAGTCGCCACACACATTGTGGCTTCGTGTATACCGGGTGTATTTGACAACTGTGCCAACATTATGTGTGTGTTCTTCAGGAAATTTTTAATAAAATCTTTGAAAGAGAGATCGGATTGTCTCTTGCTTTTATCAAAAAATGTTCGATGCTTGTTTCACGTTTGAAAAATTGCTTCAATTTTTTCAAATAAAAAATGGTTTTAAATCAAAAGATTGGTAAAGCGATGAAACTTATAAAAATTAATCGGAATATAAGTCATCGGACAAGTTATTATAAATTTCATGTGTATATTTGCTCGATTTGATGAAAGAAACATTTTATAATTATAAAATTATAATCTATATTTTTATTAGAAGGTTTTATATCGTTTAGCTACGATAATGTAACGAATCAATAAAAATTAGATTCAAATTACCACGCACATTATATAAAACTACAAGTCCGCTTTTCGAAACTTTGTACATAATGAAACGTCTCATTATTCCACTGTTCTCCTATTTCTCCCATGTTAAACTCGACGAGCAAAGTTATAATGAGCGTATAAAGCTTATATCGTCGCGTTTAGGGATGTACGTCATAATGCAACTCAGCAGCTAATGGATTAATGGTCGTGTAATTCATGCAGCGACGTTATTTCGAGACACAGCGTACGTCGCATGCGGAGCGCTTGTAAATTGGCTACTCCGTCAGGGTTATGGTCACAATTTTCTTTTTCATAGTCAGTATCCCTTCAACCGCGAGAATTCTCATTAATCGTGCATTCCTAAGGTATATGCAATGAGCGAATAAAATCGAAACATCTTTTTTGAATTTTTGATATCGTTTATTTATTCGAGAGGGCAACAGTTTCTCATTTATGCATGTAATGAATAATTTTTCTCTCTTGCACGAGCGACAAACATTATTCAATTTTTATATACATATATTTACGAAATAAAAAATGCTCAATCCGTGTAAAATAGAAGGCAATGTCTTGTCTATAATTATTGTAATTACTAGCGATTCAAATCTCAAAATTACAGCCTACATTAATTTCTCAAAAAATGTCCCAAGTGTTTTGTAAAAGCAATTCATACAAAATTCAAATTTTGACCGTGATAAATTTTGACTAATAAAAGGTTAATGAAGAAAAGCTGGAACTTCCGTGTTTAGCGTATGGCGGGCTGTGATATAACTAAATCGATGTTTTATTTTGTTCCTTCCGTTTAAAGAGACTGTTTAAGCGGAAGGCACACGCTCGTGCACGATGGGCGCTCTTCTTTACTGACGCGCGATGCCGCTCGCGGAAAAAAGGGAATGTGGAGCGCTTATTATCCGCGGTCATCACACGCTCGGTTGCCGCTTGGTGGAACGGGGAACGGGACGTTCTTTCGCGTTGCATGCATCTGATGTGCATAGACGAGCAGACGACGGCGACTGGCGACAGAGACGCGGCCAGACGCGGCCAGACGCGGCCGACCGCGCGCGCGAGTACTATCATAAGAGAAGCGTACAGTGCCCAATTCCAACAAATTAATCTCTGTACGACCGTTTTAATATGTCGTTTCCTCGTTCCTCCGTTCCCTCCCGCTTCCCTGGATCCTCTCGATGATAGAGCAGACGCGACGTCGCTCTAGCGTGTCCGCAAGATCGCGACATACTTCCGAGGGGAGGAAATTCTGGGCGACGTTCTGTCAGTTCTGTGTATGTACGCGCATGTGTGCATGTGCATTTCCACCTTGGTTAGAGGAAAGAGAGAGAGAGAGAGAGAAAGAGAAAGAAAAAGAGAGAGATACGTTTCACGGTGCAAACTGCAAACGGGGGCCGCACTCTGGCGTCCCATGGGTTTTGCCTCGACGTTCCCCTTCTCCGTCCTCGATCCGCATGTAAAAATCTGTCGGCGAACGTGGGGCGTGGTTACGTGGGAGAACCTTCTCCTCTCGTTCCCTTTGGGATTTCCCCTTACGTTCTTCACTTCCTCTCCCTATCTAACTCTCTTTCGCATTTTAACTCCGCTCTTTCCCATCGTCTCCGTCTCTCACCCTTTCTCCGTCGCTCTTTTATTCTCCATCTCCTTTCCATTACCGGTGTCACCATTTCTCGCCTCTCTGCGATGATGAAATGACACTTCTCTCGTCGTTGTTTCTTAATCTCATGTCTTTTTCTTCCTGTCTGCGTGTTCATTCATTTTGCCTTATTGTATCCACGTTTATTTTGTATTTATTTATCTCGCAATCGTGAAATGCACTAAGAAACTATATATTCTAATAGGATATACAGATAATAAACATTATTATTCCTTTTCCAATTTTTAATTGATTATTTTCGTGAAAAATCTTTTCGCGCTGTTCTGTCGTTTTTTTTAAGCTGTACTTAATTACATTTTTACAACTTGTGTTTTTTCTGTCTTTTCTGCCTCCATCCCTTCTTTATAGTGTTTACGTTATTTAATAGTTCTTAATTCCCATTGTGTCTTTTCTTTCTCTCTCGTCTTTCTTTCTTTCCTGCTCCGTAGCCTCTCATTTCGCTGGTCTTCTCTCTGTCGTTCGTGCCGAAAATTTACGAACTCGCCCGAGAGGTACTTCGGTATAAATGGCAGAGAAGAGATCGGCCAGGTTGAAGAGGATGAAAGGGGGAATGACGAGGACATCCTACTTAAAGCGAGTAGTTTGGTGCAACAGAGACGGAATTAGAGAGCGAAGTAAATCGAGAGAGAAAGAGCGAGAGAGAAAGAAGGATAAAAAGCATCGATAGAGTGAGAAAGGTTGGATGCAGTGCTGTATACGCTACTCATCTGGTCCATACCATCGATACTCAATTTCTCAATTAAATCAAGGTATAATAATCAGCAAAACTGAAATATTTTATTTTGTGAACTCTCATAGCTCTTGAAATCGATTATGTTTTCTATAATTATCTCATATTATATGAACTACAATATCTCAATCACGATAGTTACTATAAAACAATATCTAAAATTTAATCATTGTTAGTATAATTTCTTCTTTATCACTGTATTCACCAGTATATGTACGCTAGTTAACATTTTTTACAATTCGAATGCAAGTGTGCGTTATGAATAAGATATAACTCGCCCGTTATAATGTCACATCGACGCAATTTGAATCGGTCAACTGATATAAAAACAACACGTAACACGATCGCTATAGTATAGCATCGACGCAATTTTAATTGGCATGTCACATTGAATAAACTGCGCCGTGCAATGTTCTGCGTTACAAGCAGCTCGAAAATAGCGTTAGTCAAAATAAAACTGTGTTATGTCAACGAAGTTTTCAGTAATATCCACGTTACACAAAAGCACGCAATACTCTGACAACCCGTTGATGCGATTTCGATTAATTATGCATCTGTTCCGAAATATAACCATTGCATAATATGTTTCAATATCGTAACAATTTAATTACATGTAGTCCCACCCACACACACATGCATACACACCGCCGTACTTTTATTTATATATATTTATTGTATATGATAACGAAGTTCAAGCGTGGCAACGAAATACAATTGGCTTGCTGGAAATACAGCAACTTTTGAAAATGTCTGCGAAAGCTGAAAGAGAATATTGGAAAGAACGAAAGTAGAAAAGCAAATAATCTCGAAAGTAAACTAAGAGAAAGAACTGAGTTTGGACATAAGGACGATTAATAGGACGATCAACTACGATTTATTTTATATTATAGTTATCATTATAATCACTCGAGATTAGATTATTATATCGTGCATATTCTCGTTACGAAAAATATTATTTCGATAACGAAATTACATGAGAAGTATGGCACGTAGGAAAAATATTTTTGAATTTGAAGAATTACACGTCTCTTGAGCGGTTAAGCGTAGCAAAATTATCTTACGAAAGCACTCGACTAGCGATGATAGTTTTCTACTAGTCGCGCCCACATCCTGTAAACACTCATCGGTTCTCTACGGAAGGAATCCCACCTGGCTCGCGCGCGCCGGATACGCTCCTGGCCAGCGTGAGAGAAAGAGAGAGAGAGAAAGAGGCCGGCCTCACCTACCAAGAGAACCTCCAGTCTTGTCGAGAGTTCCGTGGCGGTCGGCGAGCGTTGCGATTAATAGCGACTGCACCCGCGAATCGCATTCCGATCTCGCGATTTCCAGTTCGGAGTACAGAGTCCCGCGCGTCCGGAGGATCACTCTCTCTCTCTCTGCAGAGATGCGGTCGCGCCCGCGCCGTTCATAAATCGAGACTAGAGAGTCCAGAGGGGGGAAACTTCTGATGGACCTTACGATGGACTGTATCGAGACGGCGTCGGGACTGTCATTCGTCCGATGGTATTAGCGTCGGAACGCGAGACGTGTGCCGAATATCGGGTTCGCGGATCGACGCGCCGCGCCGCGATTCGATCGATATCGATGGATTTTCTCCCCCCCCCCGCCCCCCGCGCTCGTGTTTCATCCGTTCAAAAGTGACACCTTCGCCAGTGACGAATCCTCTCGCGAATCCTCGATCGC
The DNA here is from genome assembly GCF_030848795.1 of Temnothorax nylanderi. NCBI lineage: Eukaryota > Metazoa > Arthropoda > Insecta > Hymenoptera > Formicidae > Temnothorax > Temnothorax nylanderi. The sequence goes on from NW_027249118.1 coordinate 511,896, forward strand.
GCGCTTCCCGGCTTATAAAACCGGATGCAATCTCGTTTCCCGTCTGCAAGTGACGTAATCGCGCCAGAGGAGACGAAGCACGGTTGTGTCGCGCGCCGTTGCGTAAAACGGAGCGTGCGTAATTTCCATCAGGAGCCGATTAACGTGGGATACCTATGAGACCTTGGAATTAAAGACATTAGGAAGATTGCTAACGGAGAGGAGGAGAGAAAGGGAGAGAGAGAGAAAGAGAGAAGAGAGTAGAGAGGAGAAAAGTTGTACTTTCTGAATATATCGGGCTGAGCATATCTCCGTTCCTTTCGCCGCTTCGACGAGCGATAATGTACACAAATTTCGCGGCACGATCGAGATAAGCACGGAAATATTTCAACGCTTTCTACGTGGGAAGCAAGAGCGGATGACGTTTGCTTAAAAAGATCGTCTGTTGCTACGAGTTATATCTTCAATCTGACTTAATTGTGATTGTCCAAAAGACAATCGAAACCCGTTGTCACTGCGAAGGAGAAAGTCGTCGCTGAGCACATCCAATTTCGCGGAGACCGCGTCATCGAATTACAATCGAAGAGCATTCTTTTTTGGAGAAAAGTACCTCGCGTATCGTCATCCATCAATTTATGCGGAAACGGAATACAGGGTTTTCGTTTCATGAAAGGAAAGTTGAGACCCGTTATCGTCGTCTACGAGAGAGAGAGATTTAAGAGTCACGTGCGCGCGTTGACTTGGCGAAGATACATTCGAGTTTTCTCAAAGTGTCTTGTCGTTGCGAAATATCGTCAGGAGCAAAGATAAATCTTCATCGGGGTCACGACGCTCATCGAACGTCGAAGAGAGAAGTCCTTTCCGTGATTCCGAAGGTAACCGCGCGGATGTTCGGGCGACTCGTGTCTCGTGTCTCGTGTCTCGTGCAGTGACCCGCGCGCTTTCGCGACGCGACACCTCGCGCTTCGCAAAGGTGCCTGCCTGCCTGCCTGGATCAGTGGAGCAGTCGATGCGCGGAAGGTTTATCACGTTTACGACGTAATAATCGATTCGCCGATACCAGCGAACATATCTGGATTTTTCACAAACCGAAACGACGATTAATTCGCGATCTTCCTGGCGAATATCAGGCTGGTATTCAGTGCGCTGCGAAACGACGAGCGCTTTTACGAAGGCAACAATCGTCCGACGAGTATCGGCCGAGGTATTTCGCGGGATCGGTTTGGTATTCGGCGCGCAGCTCAGAAGAGCGACCGCGTTTACGAGGACGCGGAGTAAGCGTGGCCGAGGCTCTCGGGGCCTGTTCACTCCGCGCGATAATCGTCGCCGTTCGCTTTCACCGCAGCCTCGACTCGCAGACTCGCACGGCACTCGCGCGCGGCACAGCACAGCGGCGGCAGGTATTCCGTAATAAATCTAATAGCGAGCCTGGAGTAACGGTTTACGACGAATATTATCCCGGCGTGAGCGGGACGCGGGACGCGCTCACTCGCGGTCCCGCGAAGAAGAGCCGTCTGCGCCGAGCAGATTGCGCGTCTTATGAAATTGCGCGCGGTTGAGGTTGAGGCTCGAGAGAAAGATTAGCGAGGAGGAGATCGCGAAAGGCGAGCCTGCGCAAGTGGGTCGCGATTCGCGATAGAAACTTTTCCAGAGTTCACGAGGCTCCGACGAGAGTGACCGACGAATTGGGATCGAATCTCGCGCCGACTGTCGTGACTTCTGCGCGGGTCACAACGTAAATCGACGGGTCGAGAGGCGAGCAAATATTTCAACGCGGCTTTCAAGCGCGTTTCGGATCGAAAGAGAGATAAGATCCTGATGAAGGAGTAGGCGATCGCCCGAATGCGCGGTAGGATACCGAGGTCATCGCTCGTGGGGTGTACGGACGCGATTTACCCGATCGATCGATCGACTCGGCGATAAGAGGCGCGAGATTCCAACGGGGTCAACCGTCGATGGCGATGTCGCCGGCCGCGGCGTGAAGACACGAGTCGCGAGTCGCGACGATCGCGAGTTGCTGCACAACGTGTATCGCGCTTCGTCGGGTGAAGCGCGTCACCTCTCTCTCTCGCTCTTCCTCTCCCTCCAGTTCTCTCTCTCTCTTTCTCTCTCAGAAGTCAGAGAAGCCAAGCAGCGCAGTAAAAAGCCGGCAAGCTGGATGCTACAGACGGTGCCTCGCCCCCTCCGCCCCCGCCCGACATTACTGTCACGCAGGATGACCGGTGAGAAACTTTAAATCATCCTTAACGACTTGAACCTTTGCACGTACGAAGAGAACGCGCGAAGATAAGACGCGTACGAAATGATAAATTCTTTCGCACTTTAGAATTAATTTCTCGAGGACGTATGTTACGTACTGTAAAATGAATGCCGTTTTTTTACTGTTTATTCATACAAGCTTAAGTGAATATTGTTGTCTAATTGTGACATTCAAAGGATGTCTGAAAGATTAACATGCTCTTTCTTGGAAAGTTACGTCGCCGCAATTACTCCAGATAGGACTAACTTGCGCATAATAATAGGTTTGAGAATTATTCCAGCGTTTAAATTCAAATAAGAGATTTCTTTAGTGCAACTTTTATCATTATTAAATTAAATAAACGTTCTGATGTAGACTACAAAATAGCACGTATATAGTCATTAAATAATTAACATGAGATCAAATTAAAACGTATCGTACAGGCGTTCATGCAAGAAATATTGTGTTCGATAAAATTAAGATTTATTGTGAGCGAAAATAATATACTATTAAAAATTTATAAAAATTAAAATAAGATTACACACGAAGAAAAAACGATCTGTGTTTAATTAAGATAGGGGAAAAAAAGTTGAATTATGTTTGTGTTATTGCTGACACATGCGTTTTATCGCGAAGTGATATATAATTAAGATTGAATTGCAAAGATTTTATCTGTGACTGAAACGCACATGTATGTATAATACATGTTCGAAATTTCAATGATAATTAAAAAATAACAAATTTTTTGTGAGAGAAACAAGTTTTTTTTATATCTGGATAAATAAATTAACCGAGTTAAGAGTTCAATAATCGGAGCTGTTTCTGTACTTATTGTTAGTAAATTGGTCACGAATCAGTCAGGTATCAGATTATCGCTGATTATATCGTAATGAATTCGATCAGTTGCTAGAGATGGATATTAGGGATAGACAGGAATTTTGAGTGAATAATTTGATACCCTCCTTCTGGCTGAACGGCTTTGATCCGCGGGATAATGGGATGGCAATATCATTGGGGCTCAGCTGCGATACATTTCTGTGTCGTGGTTAGCTTTCGGACGGGTATTGTTTCGTGGCTGTCACACGTGCGTGCACGTGACACGGAATCGTCAATATCTCGCGTCACGTTTCACTCCCCTTTGGTAAACAGCGAGTGTATCGCGTTACGGTAAGGCCTATCATAGGATAGAACAGTGCCGATATGCCGTTTCATGGATCAAAACCGACTGGGATAAAAATCTTAGGATTGCGTCTGTGTAGTGACCAAACTCGTCCCATTGCAAAATTTTTCTATCTGTGTTATAGACTGATCGTTCAAAATTGAGTCTTTTTCCATTATTCCCAAATATATAAAACTGAAAGCATTTTTTAATTTTAAATTGGAAATTAGAAATTAAATTAGATAAATAATATTCAAATGGCTCCGCGGATTAAAATTCAGTATGAAGAATAGGGCTCGGAAAGCCGTAACAGGATGTTCGTGTTTTATTATTTTAAATTAGATAAATTAGTAACTTATTGTATAAGAATAGAATAAAATGCATTGAAGTAGTAATACCATATTTCAACGAAGTAAATATTTGAAAATTTTAGAACAAGCATATTAAAATATATAACTTTTAAGATCGGCTTTAGAAAGAGAGGGAATGCGATTATATTAAGGAATTTAAAAAATCCAAATAATTTTTTATTTCTTCCTATCTGAATAATTTAAGATTTTTGGGAAACAGTATTTTTAGATAAGATCTTTGCCTACTTTTACATTTTTTATATTCGTTAGGAATTTATCGGGAAAATTTATTCATGAGTTTAAACTAATATTGAAATACATTATGTAAATACACTCGTTCTTATCTTGTTACGAAAGCACTTATAGCAATAATTGTCACAAAAGACAGTTCTTCGTCGACATTTAACATTTTCGGTACGAAAGGACAATTTTAAGAGGAAATGAGATAGAAATGAGATAAAACAGTTATCTAATTACACTTGTATTTCCATATATTTCTATTTTCATTGTGATAAAAATATTCTATTAAAGATTTCAGAGTTTTGTAACTGATTGTTTCCCATGATATTTTTAAATGGAAAATAACGCTTGTCAGCTGGCATTTTATTGCCGTAAACTTCCGGCGACCCTTTTGATATTGTTTACAAAGTAATGTATTGATTTTTCATTGGTTGAACGAATACATCGCTTTATCTAGCCATTCTAGCCGTTTCGTCGTGATTTCAGAACAAGGGGAAAAGGCAGAATGACGTGGGACACTAACGTATATCTACGTGGTATTCGTAAATAAATATGAGTCACACAGATCGTTCTCATAATAGAATTTGTTTAAAGGTTTTTTTATGTGTGTGTGAGTAAGAATCAATACTTGGAGATTAATTTAATTTATATGAAAGAAAGAGTCATTGTGTGTCAAGAGTACACCCGATTATCGGGTTTTACAACACCCGATATATCTTGTCTCAATATGACGCAAGTAAATTGAGGTAATTATTGGTTCTCATGAAACAATTAGCCTGCTCACAATAGTTATTGTTGCCATTGTGTATAATGATTGTTACGTTGGGTACGATCTTCTATTGTCACCTGCTCTTTCTAGTTTCTATAATTCGCTTCACCAACGACTGATACCCGAGGTCGAATCGAATACACAAGTCGGTTTATATTCGATGGTTTTCGATTTACATGATTAATACGCTTCCTACAGCGTTTGCGTTAATTTGTAGATTTGTTAAATGACATTTGCATGAAAAGAGAGCAATGAAAAATACACAGGTAGTTCTTGTCTTGACATTCAATTTAAATCTAGATTTCTAATTTAGAAATCTAGATCCACATTCTCTCGACATGTACTAGAAGAAAAATTATGACGATAGAAATTTTTTACTTTCATATATTTAACAGATCTTCAGATCGACGATTTGAAGTCGATGTACGTGAAAACTTTCACAAACCTAATTGAATATTTTATATCAAAGTTAAAAGGATTTTTACGATTTTTAGGAATACAAATTTGAGGAATAACAAATTTTTCCTTTCTATTTAGTGTTATACAATTAGCGTAGAAATTGTTCGTGAAGATCGTAAAGACGAATCGTTGGAACGATCACGGTTCGAGACGCGGATCTCCTGAATGAGGTTTCTATCGTTGCGTTCGTTCGTTAATGCTCCACTCACTATATGCATAGCTCCGAGGTCTCGCAACGTCAGCGTCTGTATCGACCGACTTCCAATCTAAGCCGCAGTGGTTCGAGCTTGGTACGAATAGAGCGCAAAGTCGATAACTCGGGCTACGATCTTTGTATCGGAAAAAAAAAAAATGACAGGGTCCACCGGACAGTCTAATAATAGTATGGGCTTTATTGCTCGTGCTACATACATAAGAGGGTTCGTAGGCACGTAGATGCGAAACGGGTACGTTGTATCGTCGGAGGGTATTTTGTTTACTAGCGGTAGTAGCGGTACGTAAGATGTTCTACACCCTATCGGCCTCTCCAAGTCAAATTAAATGCTGTGCTTGTCGTGGGAGAAAGTTTTGATCCAAACCCGATGATTTATAGTAATGATCCGCGAGAGAGTTATGGCACTGTATCATGTATTTTTGACATTTTAAATAATCTCTTTCGTGAATTGAAACGCATATTAATGTTGTTAATCTAATACGCGTAAGATCAACTATACCTTGCCGCTACAAAACAAATGCAATTCATACAATAATTATAGATTTAACTCGATTCAAGAGATTGCGCGAGATAAATCACAGAATGTTTTTGTTAAAAAAAAATTAATGTTTATTTTATTTTCTGATTTTCATTGTGTTGTGCATCAAAGTGTCTCTATCGTTTGAATGAACTGTTTTCCGGAAATTAAGCTTGCAGGAAGAGAAGACGATTTTGAACGTCTTGCAGAAGGTGCTCGAGATTTCATGGCTCCATATAGAACAGGCGCTCTTGCGCGCACAACTTAAACCCGTCTTACGAGCCAAGGTTATCGAGTGCATTCCGTAGGCATGTTTCTTCGGGAAACGATATCTTCTAAGATTCTAATTTCGCGAGTGCAAAATAATTTAACTTAATATAATAGTAACCAAATTAATTTTTACAGTTATAGTTGCATTTTTAGTAATGTGAGCGACAAAGTAAACAAGACTAAAGCAAAAATTTTGAGCCGAGTAAATATTTAAGTATTACTGCAGTTCTTATTATTTAACAGAAAATTTGCTTTTTTTAAGAAAAAATATATTGAATATTATAATTAATTATCTGTTTAATTTTCGATAGAATTGCATTATTAGTGCTTTGTTGCTGGGAATATTCAGTAACTATGACGATATTCATCACAAAAAGTTGTTCGTCTGAACTATATCTTCCCTGATATTTTCCTGACTTTCTAATCTATTCCTAGATTGTTAGAATGTTCGCGGTAACATGCACGTGCTGCAATTTTGCAGGAAGTCATTATGATTTTGTACGCTTGAATTATATGTTATAGTTAAATTAAAAATGTGAGAGTAATAGACAGAATAATAAGCGAAAAAGGAAAAAGATCAAATAGCTATGGATCTTCAGCTGATGATGGAAAAACAGAGGCGATCCGTTGTATGTAGCTATATGTCACATCACACAACATCCTTTCTGCGTCGACTAGCCTGTTGAATTAATTGCAGTAATTTTAATTTATTGCTGCCGGTATTATCGATAAAATGCCATACTTTGAGATTGGAATGACATTTCGAGGCTGATACGATAGAACGCGTCGTGATATGCCGCGCGTATCGCTCCTATTTTACCAACAATAAACGTAGAGATTCGCGTGCGCGGCTCACACGTGCTAATTACTGCGAAGCCGAGGGATAATGACCCGCCATTTTTCTTTTTAATTCCGGAAAAATCGTAAAATACGATGGTTAAATTGCAACGTTTACTCGCTGCGAGAGGCGACGATAATATTAAGTACAAGTATCGCGCGTTGAAACAAAACATGAGCTGATTATAGATCGGAGTGACACTGATATGTGGCGTCGAACAGCAGCAATAGCTTTTTCCTCGAAGCACTTTACAATTTCCTGTAAAGTGCTGAAATCGATTCTAGCCATACTAAAGAAGTAAAGAAATACTTGCATAAGCAGGTTACGAGATTTTCACCTGTTTCTCAGATATAGATAATGTTTATAAAGAATTTTAGAAGAAATTTAAATTTAATAATTTAATTTAATAAAAATGAGATGCTTATATATAAGTATCAAAGATTATATCAATTTAGAAAAGACCAAAACCCATGGTCGAATTGTCACGACACTGATAGCCAAACGTTGTCGATTAAAAATAGAGTTTTTCTCTTATAAAGAATTTTATTTCGTAAAATATATTACGTAGGAATTGCCTAAGAGCTGCTTTTGATTATTTTGATACAATAAGATATAATAGCTTTAATTGTCGGCCATATTTTTTAATATTTTGTAAATATATAAACTGGTTTTTTAACGGTTTAATGAAAGAAAATTAAACTAACTAAAGATCTAACTGAAAAACTAACTAAACCAAAGAAATTGAATTAAAAGTTTAATGAAAAAGTGAATGATATTTGCAGTTTTATCTTCGTTTTTACGAGTTTGTCTCTTAGATGACATCGAAGTCCAGATGGCTGACTGATGAGACCGGATATCCATTACGTTCAATGATCTCGATCCCACCTCGCTACTATTTACCGTGTGCTTATGACACGCGGCACGTGCCGTTGCAAGCTTCGGCCCGGTGCATTATACGGTATGCGCGCCACGTGCCATGTGAATACAAAACGCAAGCTTCTTGTTTCATTGTGAAAAATGTCCGTTACGCAAATGCGGTTGGCGAAGTGAAAAAAGTCCGCGGTCCAAGTTTTTCGTCGACTAAGTATTGTTTTGAGTAGCACGTATGTGTGAACGCGTGCCGATTGTTCGTCCCCTCGCCTCGGAAGCATTGCGTCTCCCGACTCCCGAGACCGGTCGCCATTCAACGAAATGTTGAAGCCTACTTACACCGTGAAGTATCCTTCTCGAAATCTCCTTTCTTTCGAGTGCTGAAAATATTCGCAAATCAACAATGGCAATTGGGATTATTATTATTCGAGTTGTTTTCTTCGGCCACGCTAAGCCTCATGAGGTGCTCTATAGCATTTTAACGTATTAAAACTCTCGACGGCGATCTGTTGCCTCTTTATAAAAGTTGTATTTTGCATTATTAAATTTTGCAGATTATGATATTTTTTCAGAGTATAGCAGTATTTAATATTTATAATGTATAATAATATTTTAGAAGTTTTGCCTGCAATTAAAATATAAATAATACATATCAAATCATTCAGAAATAAAATATATTTTTTTTATTAATTCGAACAACATTTATAATTTTCGATTAATTAATTTTATTCTAATTTTTTTTACTTTTATTTTTTGCTTTATTTACTATATCGTAATAGAATTTGCGCTTATCTCTTGAGTAAAGGGCTATCGGTGATTGTACTTGAAAATTGTACAATACCGCAATTCATTTCAATACAGTAGAACGAAGGTAAATTCATTCGGGAACCTTGAATTTTCGTATATTGCGTGCCGTCGAGACGAAACACGATGTTTCTCTCGACGTAAGTACGATCGATAGTACGGTGCCGTTCCCCTTGGGAAAAGGAGCGACACGAGTTTCCTTCGGCTCATTTTCCGCGTCTGATGTACAGGGTGTCAGATAAATCTTGATAGAAATATTTCGATCTTTATTGCATTCAAATCTTACGTTTGATTTACCGAATTCTGCTCTTACTTTATTCGAAATTTGGACGATGATAATAGCTGAATGATATACAGGCAATAAAGGAAGTAGATAGTACAAGGACATATCAATTTTCTTAGAGTAAGCCATAATGCAAAAGTTTTAAAAGTTCTAAGCTTTTTTATTATCAAGATAAAATTTTGAAGTTTCTTTGCTTGAAATTTATTATTATTAAAACGAACAATCTCTCTGTCTCTCTTTATCTCTCCCTCTCTCCTTCTCTTTCTTTCTCTTCTTTTCCTTTCCTTTTATTAAAAGTAATTTTTGTCTTAAACGAAATGTCGAAGTTCACTTGCTTGAAATTTAAATAAAAATGCAATCTCATACTTCAAATTTACAAAACATCTTGTATGTATCGCGAGAGAATATCGTACGCCAAAGTTTTTCTCAATTTGTGCTGAACGTGGCAGAAAACGAGCCACGAACGAAGTTCAGTGAGACGCAGAAACGAAAAGTTTTTTAATATACGGTCCTGCGGATATTTTTCTCTTTTCCCATCGTATCCTTATTCTGCTGCGTATTTGCGAGAATACCTTTTTTTTCTAACAAAGAAAACACTCGAGAACCGAAGAAAACGAGGGACTGGAATTAAGATTGGTGGCACATGTAAACTTGAATGGTTCCTTAATGAGGGGTCCTTTTTTCGGATCGTTGTGCACTTAAGATAAATTCCAATGCTAACTCGAATCCCCCCTCCCCTTAATTCCGTTTCGTTTCTTCGTAAGAAATTATTCTCGCAGCTATGTACTTCAAGTTTGTTCGAGTTTTAAATTTTTCAAATTTAAAAGCAGTGCTTTTTTCTCTCTTTCTCTCATTGAGTATTCGCAATGTTATTTGCCTCTTTATGGTACTTTGCGACGAAAGTGTGAATAGTCACAACTAGAGAAAGTTGGCGCAATAAATTAAATTACTGTAATCTGCGACTCTCTCTTTATGACTGATTGTGAAAAAAACGGGTCGATGTGCGTTTTCATAACTTGTCATCAGCGTTGCCTATCCGTGTAAATCTTTATTTTATACAAGCAAAAATTATACTGCGTTTTTTAAGATCCACTGGTGTGGATCGCAACATGCAACAAGGAGCATATGCAATTGTCTTTCTATTGTATATAAGTACCACTTGTGTACCGTAGAAAGACAATTGCATATGCTCCTTGTTGCGTGTTACGTTTCGTGAGCTTTATTAATTTTTTTCGGAATCTTCCTCACGTAGAGTGTAGAGCAATAATCCACAAGATTCCGCAGAGAGTCGGCTGTCTATCTATGTGGCCCAGTGTGTTGCGACAACGGGAGCATTGTGCACTGGGCGCACCGTACAAAGCAAAATGCGCAGCGAGGTGCAGCGAAACGCCCGATTGGCTCTGAAGCCATCGCCGGTGTTTTGTAGTGTGTATACACTATATCTCGCGACGACTACGCCTACCGCGGCGCTGTTACTATCCCGCCTAGAGCACCATGGCCTCCGTTGGCAATGTTGGCACCATGGTGCAGCAGCCTTTTACCTGCCTGCTGACGTTCTCGAGCTCGAGCCGAGAGCGTAATTAGCATGAAACGTGCTGCGTCCCTGCATCGTGGAGCTGCCGCACGCTCCGACCTCTATTATTTCTTTGTGATTCTGTAAAAGTTCGTATTTTTATATCGGTGAGCTCACGGTTCTCACGCCTCGGTGGGCCTCGCGCTATGGCGACGACGATTACGTAATTAGAGTATTTTTAATCGTGCCCTAGGAAGCCAGCCGCCCTTTGCGAAAGAAACTTTTAGTATTATTCCTCGGCACAAAGCTGCGTAAATGATTTTATTTCTATCGTGAAATAGATCTTGTGAGATACAGTTAGGTTTGCGTATAATCGAATGATTGCATATGCTAGATTCCATTTAGTGGTATTAGAAGAACGAATATTAAGCGTATATTGTGGAAACCCCTCGGTTTAACTTTTAACTAATCGTTGACGGGTGGTGACGGCTGGTCTAGTGGGTAGAGTGCTAGATTCGTAATTCGGAGAACCGGGGGTTCGAATCCCGCTGGGCCACTGAGAATTTCTCAGTAAAAATGCCGCACCCCCCCATCTGACGGATAGAGGTAACCTCTAGATGGGAAAACTGGGCTCCGTCTTTCCGACCGACGTCGGTAATATGATTGCATCAATATTTGTCTCTTCTTCTATAATTTCTATTCCTAAGGTGGCTTGATCAATGATCATATTTGGATCCTCTTTTTTTCGCTTTTCTTCACGCTTTTCTCCACTCTTTTGCTAATTACAAATATAAATTTACAATAATTTTTCCAAGATTTACAATGAAATATTATAAAATTAATAATCCTTGGAAAATCGAAACTTTCCCATGACAAAAAATTAAAATATCTGTAGGTTATACAGTATACAATAGTATACTCCAACTTTTTTAAATAATTGTGTATCTCCTTGGAGTTTTCATGTATACACAAGTATTTAAAAAAGTGCGCATTTGGGGTACAGCATATTTTTGAGACCAAATCAAGTCAAAAGGTCCTTTACCACTTTTTAAACCTTACAACTTTTGTCTGAAACATTTCTTTCTATTTTGCTTTATTTTCTAGATATTTAGGCGTCTCAATTTAAATGTCCCAACTTGCATACATACACACTTTCATAATACTTCTCGTTATATCTTATTATCATGACAAAAATAAAGGCAGGATTTATCAGAAAACGAAGTTAAGCGCGAGATATAAATTTTATGTTGAGGATTAAAATTTCAAGAAAATGTTGTTAAACAAGGAAAATGAGATACCAAAATCAATACCAATGCGAAAAATAACGGTACGTTTTGTAACCGTTAAACTCGTTGAAATAGAGCTCGCATTTTCTTATACCAATCTCTGTAGTAGAATGTGCTGCTTTGATCTGGAGCTCCGGCTTCATCCATCTTGTGCTCACCTTGAATTACCTTGGAATTGCCTTGAAATCTTGGCACTGCCTGTTAAGCCTTAAACGACGGACATGAATAACTTATTATTATCGCATGCTCTATCATTTTTATTCACTAGGATGGTCACTTTAATAGCCACAAATCGCTGACAACTCTTGCAAATTCTTGAAACTTTCAACTCGGTTCTTGTTTACTCTCATTTCTCCAATTAGGTTACGCTGAATAATTGTAGGAGAAATTAGGATCGATTGAATTTCTCATGAGATTTCTTATATCTTTTATTTCTATAAAAATAAAAAAAAATGGTTACATCAGATTATAACTTTTATTCTGAAAATATATTTTTCCTAGTAGTTTTTATTAAATTTAATAAATTAGTTTAATAACTTGAAAAATTAAAATAAAAAAGATTGTATATATATTGTGCATTAAACACTACGAAATAAATTAAATAAATACAATGAATTAAGTGATCGAGGTTGTAATTATTTGTTTAAATATTTAAATTTGAATCTTTTTAAATTATTTCAGTTCAATATATTGTCATATATTTGTGTTAGTTATATCTTAATGTTTAAAAGACAAATATTAATTAAATAAAAACACCGCATTTTTTGTTTTCAAATATCAAGAAGCAATAGAAATGATAAATATACTTCTTCGATTTTGACTAGCGTCATTTGTAACTATTTTTCCAAGAACTTTCATATTATTAGATTTTTATCTATCTTTGTTGCAATTTTACTCACACATTTTTATTAAATTAGGAATTTTCTTTATATCTCAGAGATCATATAATCTTTTTTCGGCGCAGCTGACGAATTTCACACCGTTCTGTGCGTGAAAAAAGCAAGTGACGATTGTGAGACATGCGTGTCGACGCATCGCACATATAGGTACTGCACACTGCTTGACGTGAAAACAATACGCGCGTGCATCGCAAAAAGTAAAGGAAAGCCTCGGTGAAATCTCGCTTTTTCTGTCTGCATTTATGCGAGCGACAGTAGTTACACAGTCCTGATTTATTTCTATCCATCATCAAGCGTTATAACTTATTTAAGTTTCTAAATGTCGCTTGGATCATTATGAAGATACAGCGATGATTATAGAATTTTGAGATTAATTTCTTATAGAAAGTTGTATCGATGGGATTATAGTCCAACAAAATTAATTTGTTACAATAATAAGTTTAGGATTATCTTTATTTTTTGGAAAAATAGTTATGACTTAAAATCGTTAAAGTTAGGTAGGTTTAAAAAGTATTTTTGTTAAAAAAATTTATTTAAAAATGGATTTTACAAAAATTATAGTCAACATTTGCTTCCTCACTTGAGAGCGTTTCTCATTTCCACCAAGTAGATTTAGCTGACGTTTATCACCGGTGTGAGGTCTGTCTGTCTGTCTGTATAAGTGTCTATATTGTGGTATAGGGTATTTATTTTATATGGTATATAAAGTGTCTATGATATATAGGTGTTTATATAGCAAACGGGTATGTACGTTTATTTAAACCAATTTTTGCATATTCAATTTCTAAGCATTAGACCTAAAGACGCATGAACCGCCCATCGCTACGAGGTTCCGTGGGAATATCAGATACCACACATTACTTAAGAATGTACGTCTAATAAATACGTCTGTCTTTATTCTTACGCCAGTCTGATACTTTGAGTTCATATTTATATGAATCATTGAATATTAAAACGTTATCGAGAAACATCGAGAAAAGTCCATATCCAAATTCGTAATTTGTTTTCCACCTCAAAATCATTCGTTAGTTTAAGAATATTCTTAAGTTTAATTATTTTTTTCTAAGTATTAATTTTAATTAAAATACCAGAGATCCTTTTTAATACAACTTTCACAAATTTGGTTATTAAAGGATCATTGTATAATAAGTTAAGTAACAAGATTATACACGTGCATAGCCACCAAATGGCCAAAACTGTAATTAATTAAATCACGTAACGTACAATGTACGCATGAGCATTGCAATGTTTTGTACGCCTGTAAGGCGCAGGAGTACAAAATCGTTTTTGATAAAATTAAGATCTGCGAATAAATAATTATATTAAAAAGTTACGAATGTTGCAAAATTTATAGTCAACATTATTTCCTCACTCGCGGCGTTCAGGAATAATTCCAAGCAGTTTTGGCTGACGTTCACTAGCACCATAATATTGTTGTGTATATATTCGTATGTATGTATGTATATGTGTACATGAGTGACGGATATATGATTATCAAATCGATGCATATAATTGCTTTTTTTAAGTATTGTCTTTATACTTAAAACCTAGTAAAGTGTAGCAAAAGACTTGCCCTGCGTCTTCAACATTTAATACATGGCAATAATTTATCTAATTAGAGAATTTACTTTTCTCGAGAATTAGATTAATTTCCTTTTGGTCATAATTGCCCGATAATAACCGATAACTATTTAATTTACTTATTATAATTATGATATTATAAAAAAGTAGAAGGAGGAAAATTTCACGTACATATATGAGACGTCCGACCTTTTATTTTCAAGTCACACAACAACATTGATTATTCACGTTCGAAGGTGTTGGTATATTTTTATTCTCTTCCTGAACGCCAAGTTTTCTCGATATCGTTGCCGACAAACGCAGAAGCGAAAGTCTTTAAATTAAGGTAATGACTTTAAGATAAGTAATCGAGTTTATAAGATTTTCATTTCTACATGGGAATGTCATAGTTAGAGGTATATTAAGCTATCTAAGCCAAATTATCAGAACACAAAAAATTTTATATGGAATTAATTTGCTAATTATTTGCTATTTTTTGCTTTTAAAAGTATTTTTTTTTGCTCCAGCTATTAAAAAGTTACGAAAGGCTGGATAGCTTAAGATTAAGTTAATTCAGCCATTGAAAAAAAAAACATACATAAGTCAAAGCAAAAAATTAATAATACCAAAATTATTTGCTACTTTTTTGCTATTTTTTGCTTGCAAGAATAATTTTTTGCTCACACTATTAAAAAGTTACAATGGCTGGATAGCTTAATCTTAAGCTATCCAGCCCTTCGTAACTTTTTAATAGCTGATGGAGCAAAAAAATTACTTTTAAAAGCAAATAATTAGCAAATTAATTTCATATAAAATTATTTATGTTCCGATAATTTGGCTTAGATAGTTTAATATTCCTCATAGTCATCCATATCGCATCTTTGACCGACCATCGCCATATCTGTCGATCAAACTGTCGAGATGTGTGTTAAATTTCCAGAACTGGAAGTGACAATCGCGCGCCCCACTTTGGAGCGAAAGCTCTTGAACTCCATTTTAAGATCCCACACACGATCGCCCACTATCGAAATTTCCAGGGATGCTACGCGTATTACATAAAAGTCATCTCAAAAGTCATGATTGATGCAAGACTCTTACGAAGATATTTACGTTCGATGTTATTCTTTTTAAATTTTTGTAGGATTCAGATACTCTATGTACGGAATGATGGAATATGAATTACTTCGAATGAATAATTGTATACAATAAAATGGTACAAAAGAACATTACTATTTTATAGATCGACCTAATTCCTAGCTACAATATAACACGAATGAAAATATATGTATTTTTTTTATTTTGCCTTTATTCCGTAACGTATCTACAGCTCGTAAAAAACGGAGACTAATAGTCAAGATTCCTTTACGTAGCAGCTGCGAACACGCGCGAATGCGAATCTCGTTGAAACCGCGCGAGAAGAGCGCGGAGCTGCGTTTCGCGGTGCCAGGCCGCGGGCTAGAAAGTAGCTGGCGACTTATTGCGTTTGTTCGGTCCGTCACATGTCGTGTATCTCGTTTTACTGCTTTCAGTCGGTTGCAACGGCATTTGCGTCGGACAGGATCGGTAAGAATCGGATCGCCGCGCCGTTTGCGTCGCACTATCGCGAGATCGAGATCGATATACTGCCCTCGATACTCCAGTTTTTCTGTTTCTCAATTACGGATAATTGGAAAAATTCTACTGCTTTACGGATTGTCGTGCAACTAGAACAATTCAATGTTTTTATACCATATAATCGCATAAAATACAACTGTTCTTTTAAAGGATTGAAAATTTAATATTTTGGAAATAATTTGGAAATTATAACAATTTATAGTGCGCTCATAATTTCATATTTTATGTTTTATTAGGATGTACTACTGTTAATGTTCGAAAAGTGCAGTTTAAAAATAGATATTACTATAGGTACATCATGTACAAGTTGTAATTATTTTTTCCGGTGCTATATTGATGATCTCGAAAATATCCTGATCTTTCGCGATATATGTTTAGGTGGAGTGACAAAGAAACGAGTGACAGCCAAAAATAAATATGACCTGGAACTTAAATTAACCGATATGATCGAAGAATCTTCGCTTCCTTTCGATTATACTCTACTGATTTGTTTTTGCAGTCTAATTTAATCGATGAAACTATATCGCGATTGGGAGATATCACCGAGTTGCAGTTAATTGGAAAAATAATCACCAATATAATATTGGAGATTATTTTTCGTGACTAATCGTGATTGTATTTAAAAACTCGTAATGCGAATTATAGATATTATCGACGAAAGACGAGATTCTAAATACGGTGATAGCAATAGATTAGTTTCTCAGCGTTTGATATCATTTAACCTTATCATGACAAAAATATTTGTCCACCTTGATATTTTTGTACAGATATTGTTATATTGATTTTTAAAGCGGTTTAACATTTTTAGTATCAAGTGATTTCATAACTGTTATTCAACATTTTTATATACAAAAATTACCACTATTTTTGGTCATTCGGTCATATATATTTAATTCGGTCATATATATTTAATTCAGGGAAAATATTAGATAGTATAATAAGATACTATTTAATTAATTGGATATGAAAATACTAATAATTCAAGAAAAATTGCATATTTTTATATGAGACACACACTATCTAATCGAAACAATCCATGCTATAAGTTTTCTGATTTTATAATCGGTCGAATCCTTTTTCACGATTTTTCAGTAATAGTTTATTTATCGCAGAGACATACGCCGCGCGCGCTTGTAACGTATTATCTCCTGAGCGCGCAAACAACGATCGGTAACGAGACTGTCGGTGCAATTCGCTGATGATAAAGAATGTTTACTATTTTATCGTACATCGAAAAGGAAGAGAGCTGTGATTTGTTCTCGCTAATACGAGCTGTCAGATTTCGTCAGCTGCTGCCACTTTAAAAAACGCACATGAATATTTTGCAAGTAAAATAAAAGTAACAACAAAGAAATAAAAAATAGATATAAATTAAAATATTAAGAATATATTTGGAATAAAAATTGTTATCTCCGGGATGTGATGTCGCACGAAGTTGAAGTGTTTAGCTCCGGGATTAAATGAGCTCGCTCGGATTCATAGTCGGATATTGAAAGAGGAAGGAAAAAGAGACCATGCCGACTTATTTTTGCAGGCGAAGCACTCCTCGCCACGGGCTTCATCGAGCACGTCGTCGAGTGCCTTTAGAAGAGTTTCTTCTCCTCCTCTTGTCGCGAAACCGCTTCTCACGACGACGCGGCGCGGCGCGGCGGTTGTCTTTTCCCTCTCGTCTTTTTCTACTCTTTCAATAATAAAAAAAAATGAAAAACAAGAAAAGACCCATGGTCTGACGCAGTCACCTTGCGCTTCCACAACTACTCAAGACTCTCTCGGAGCCTTTTCATTTTGAGATCCGATACATGGGTTGAGCGAGGAAGAATATGCATCATATATTCGCGATTTATCGATCGCAGAAAGATATTGATTAGATGAGAGATGTATCTTTAAAGAATAAATATTTTGAATTCTTTAAAAATTTTAATCTTTTTTCGATACTTTAATTATCGTATAATTATTGAATGATGAAATATTAGAACTATAAATAATGATAAATACTTATTGATTCAAAGTTTATTAAACTGATTATAATTTTAAACAATGTATACTTTTAATTTGTTTATCTATTTATATAAAAATAATTTGATATTTTAATTTGTCAGAATTACAAAAATTACTGGAAAATGTTTAATAAATAATAGATAATAGCATGATTTATTCCGTTTCTTAAAAAAATATAACAATTTTATATTTTTATACTGTGCATATCTGTAGGTGTATGTGTACACGTAAAATTTTATTTATATGTATCTTATTTATATGAATTTGTATATGACGCTACAGCTACAATATATTTCAAAAATTGGAATATCATGCCATTAGTAAAAAATCAATAGAGTAATAAATTTAGGAAAGATATGACAAATCATTTCTAGTCTATTTCGACATTTCGGTGGAATATCAGAAAATATTTAAGAAGGAATACACAATTGAGATCTATAAATGGATGGCTGTGGATGGAATATACTCAATGAGAGTCGGTCTAATCTAATTAGTCGTTCGCTCAAAGTGAATTTCCTTGTCGATCAGCTGTCAGATATCTTCCATCCTATGTCTCATTCTCGAAATACTACACACCTTGGAATCGATTTCATTCCATCGACTTCAATCTATCGTTTATTATTATAATCGAACCTTCTGCCTTGATATATGTTTTAAATATATTTACGATTATTGAAATATTCACGAGATCTCGTTGTTTTCATCTAACGCGCAAGAATATTCCGCAATCGCAGAAATGGCGATATCGATCAAATTTATTCGTTTGTATTGCATGCGGTAATAATACGCGGAGAAAAATAGCTGCGATAAAAAAGATCTGTTTTTCCCATTGACTTCTCAGCGAACCTTTTAGAAAATCCATTCTCCTAGCTCACATTCTTTAAACGAAACACGTGTTTGCCATCTGACATTCTTTGGCAGTCGGCCTTCTGCAGGATAGCAGTTCGTATAGAGATCTATTTAACCAGGACAGTTCAAGACAGTTTGTGTACAGATTTTTAAAAAGGTACATCTTGTGAAGTTTTCCAAAATGTAAAATGCTGCAATAAGTTATTAAATCAAAACGAAAATGTATACATAGACAGATATAGTAACGGAATATTATCTTATTTTTATGTTATTATATTATTTTTATGGAGCGTAATATGATGATACATAATATAATAAGACATTATATAGATATTGTTTATATTTATTATGTTTTACTTATATATAAACTTGATATTTGTAATAAAATTGTCTTTGCACGCGTTATGTGTATTTGAAGCTTATACGTGATGTATTGTAGGTACTCGTAGTGTTCGGGAATAATATACCGCAATTACGAAACAAAAAGCTACCCCCGTGTCGTTTGTGTAGGTCGTAATACTTCGTTATATCCGGTTGTGCTCTTAGAAAATCCTGCTACCGCTTCGTCGTCGGTCGGTATTTCTCCTGAAGTGGCTTCGACCTAATAACTTCTACGACGGGAGCGCGTAACGTTCACAAGACTTTATTCTCTCGTTTCTACACATCTTACATTCTTCCATGCTGCTGCGCAATTTTTTTCCACAACTTTTACGCGCAGGAAAAATTTCATATTTTATGGCTCACGTTGCCCATGCGTTTAATATTCCATGACTATTCGCGACTATCGGGACGTCCATACTTTATTATATCTCTTCGTGATTTTTTTTCTATATTTCCACGGTTACGTGGTTATTTCTCAATGCTGGTATCGACAGGTCCAACGTATCGAGAGCAGAGAACGAATTACGTGGCGATTTTATAGCTGGACGTATTTCACACAGCTTCCGATTCATGAGGAAATAGTATGTCGTTTTTTGGAATTTCTTCCAACAAGCGAGTGAATCTGGCTATGCAGTTCCCGATTTCCGTTGCATAACCAGATTAGATCAGATCCGATTGGGACGTGCGCTCAATCAGCTAGAGAGACAATATGTCGTTTGTTCGTTAACGGGGATTATCGAAAGATTAAAGCCATTTTCAGAATACAGGAGAATTCGAGTATTGGCGTACGCTTCATTAACGATGCAAATATTCTAGAGATCTGGTGAATTATAATAATTATATTATGCCTCTGTTGCAAGCTCAATGCAACACAAAGTGGTATTAATTTTTTTATGATAATTTACGTTATAAGTGCGGTAAATATTGTAATGCTTGTGCTTTTTTCCGATTATAAAATTATATTAAAATTTTGAAACTGATAATATTCTAAAATTTTAAAAAACAAAAAATTTTTGTGTACATTATATGTATATTTACGAATTTTCGGCGGATTTGTATATTGCCTTTCTGCGGCGACGTTGTTTATTTGTTTTTATATGTATATACGTTTTCACAAATTCACGAGTTCGTGTACACGGCGCGAGTTTCGCCATTCGCGACGTTGTTACGGGCGGTCGTTTCATTTCACCGTTCTCTCATCGAGAAGTTCTACGCGTATATCGAGGACGAAAAAAAGCGAGCGCGTCGTAACGGTACCGGAACCCGTACGTTGCCGGGTCGATCGGGATGGTATTCTGGTGAAGGTCTAGTCTAGACGGCGGCCAGGTCGATATGGCACCACCACCAGTCCGCAGGACGACCCGTCGCGAGAGGAAGATACCCAATATCAGGAGTAGAACGCGATTATCGTCGGAGGAGGGGGGGGGGGGAAGCAACAACGGAAACATGCACGTGCGGCGGTGAGGCAGATTGGCAACCGATTCGCGAAGGCTCAAGCACGAGAAGACATCACGGTCGGTACACACGAAAGGGACGCGATCCGGCCCCGTTAGCGTGATCGATAGACGACTGGCTTCGACGAGAGCCGAGAGGATGTGCCGCGTCGTTGCATACGAGAAATGTCGAGTCTTTATCGGACGAGCCTCAGGAACTTGGTTGGCATCTACTTATGCAAATGAAGAAGTTTGATAATGTTTCTCACGTTTTCGTTATGAGGTATCCCCCAGGGCGGCCCACGGACATTTATAAAGATTTTATCTTAATAAATCTCAAATAAAGCTTTCAATGTGACGAATATGTACAAGTGTGACTAGGGTGATCCAATAGCGGAACTTTGGTATCGGCAACTCCGATAACGGGTACCGGTTGTTCGAAGAATGAAGAATTTGTTCCCGGCTGAATTCAATTTTTCACGGATTCGAAAGATCGTCGCGCTATTGTTTCACGTTTACTTTAACACTGTTCTCACGCTGTATCACTTCACCGTTACACTTTTCGTACGATGTTGGTGTATAAACGCGCGGAATTCGAGCGCTGTAAGTTACAATTAATGACTGTAACGGAGGCGAAATGAGCCAACTGTTGCTGGTAAATGGAATTGACGCAAAGATGAATAGCTGCCATTGATCGATTTATCAAGATTAATATGTTAGGTTACATCGTGACTTCTTCATTTAGCGCCACGCTATTAATTTAAAGAATCAATAATTTTATAATTTGTAGTGAATATATATATGTGGTGTTATAAATTAATAACATCTATACATATTGTATATTAGTAATATATATATAAATATATCTTTTATAGATTTTTTTTCTATAAAAAAGTTATACCGAGAACTATCCATAAATTGCAAGGATTACGCTAAATATTGAGAAAATTTAAATAGCTATGTAAAATTTATGCCACGAAGATGGACAATTATTGTCGCGTATTTTTAATTTCCTCGATATTCATGTAGCAAAACGTCCCGGCGAAACGTTTTCGCGTTGCGACGTTGAACTTTCACGATGCCGTAATATAGGCAAAAGCACGGTATCATTCGTATTTTATAACCGGGATATCGTTCGACATACTTCAGCACGGCGAAATAATTACATTAAGAAAGTAGAAATGTTTTTGCTCTACGCTCTACGGTCTACGCTCTCGGTGCTAGCGTGACTCCAGAGTTTAATTAGCTTCTAGCGCGAAATTTGACGTAATTACGGGGCAAAAATTATTTAAACGGATCGCAAGCGCGGAGCGCTTCGCAGTAACATTGCGAACGGAAATGAAAACGAAACGGTATGATAAGTTGCGCTTCATATATCGTGAGCATCAATTCCTAGAAATTACGTACAAGGACGACGTACAATTGCCATTTTGACTGTTCTGTTTAATGGGCGTTGCGTGAGTTAATGGATTCATAGAAATCGATGGGAGTATAGACACTGGGTAGACGTCGCAGTTATTGCTCGATTCACGCACGATTGCTCTTCGAAGGAATCCAATTAATTTTTTTTCCATTATAAGATTATTTGAAAAAGAAAGCTTCGAATTTTACATGCTTTTTATTCAGAGAGAAAAAGGAAAGATATATATTCTTGAGAGGAAAATAAAATATTGATTTTAACTTTTTACTTATACATTTCTTAACATATATGTATGTAGCTGCTTGTTTCGACGTGAAGAGATTATCGCTATCAATTTCATCTCTCAATTCGGGAGCGAATGATCCTAATCCTATGGCGATCGAGTGCGTGACGATGGTAAAGCAATCTCAGTTAGCTCATTTGCACAGAAGTTGGTGGAAGCGGAACCGGAAATAACTATCGTTTGGATAAAAAGGCAAACTTGCCTAATTAAGGCTTCATTAATGAGCGAATCGCGATGGGAGTAAAATAACGAGCGTTTTGTACCTAAGTAGAAGAGGAGCAATTACTATGAGAGTAGAGGTTGAATTCATCGCGATCGATTTTTACATACTAACTTCGAGGCTTCAAAAGTTTTTCGTTAGGTACAAATAGTAAAACGCGCGATCTTTTAGTTTACAGGTCATGTATTCCAATATTTTTATACCAGAAATTGCAGAATACACTTGAGTACCTATATAATATTTTCTCTATATTATATAAATATATAAAGTTGATTAAAATTTAAAATTGAAAATTACTAACGACGCTATTAAAAATTTAGACGAATTAAATTAGATGAAATTGAAAATTAGATGGAGGCCATATAGCGAAGTACGTGTCAAATTGATAGAATAAAAATTTATGCTATTATTTTAAAAAAATTAATATAATGTGGACGATAAAGATGATTATACAAATGCTTTTTGAAAAAACACAAAACGGATGGAAATCTATTTGTCTTTAGAATATATGAGAAGGAAGGATTATCGCCACATTTGCGATGTAACGGAATTAATTCCGCCTGCTGTTAATACTGCGGGGAAATTCTGCAGTCGAGGCAGGACCTTAGATGAAAGAGACTTCTGCCTCCGTCGCTACCTCCGTTTAATCGCTTTTCTAATTGGCACTTGCGGTAGCCTCGTCGTGTCCCGGAAGAGCGACGGACGGAAAACCGTACCGCGCGCGACTCGCGGATGCGCGCTCACGAGGATTTAAATGAAATAATTAAAAAAAAAAAAAAAAGAACGGAGGAAGTTTTTTCCCTAAAGCGCGCCACAGAACTGTTAAAGCGAGCGAAAGAAATCGCGCATCCGCGTTTCTTCGCATTTCCTTGGCCACGTCGTGTCCTCGATTTGCCGCTACCGTCTTCTCTCCCGACCCGGGATTTAATTTGCCGTAGGAAATCTATCTCGTTTCCGTGCGCTACGCTGGACTGTCCCTTTCCGCTTTTGCTGAGCAAAAATTGCTATATCATATCGCTCGGCTGCTCTAAACCAAAATATCCGCCGCGCCGCGCCGCGCCGCGCCGGAGCGCTAAGGGAAGGATTGCTATTCGAAAATAGGGTAGGAAATTCATGAAAGCGGAGGAGCGTTTCCCCCTTTAACGTACGTACGTCTTCGTGCGAGGGCTCGCTTAGAAGCCGAGAAGCGAGGGAATTTGGAGAGAAAAAATTAATTAAAGACGCAAAGATTTATCTAAATAATTGTAAAGCATGTAGAAAACGCAAGAATGTATTTCATGTGTTATTTCCCGTGCCGCGTCAGAGCGAACTTCTCGATGACAACTGATCTCGGGAAGGTCGACGGCGCGCGGCGCCGGAGATACAAACAAAGAGTCATTTCGACTCCGATCTGAGTGATTGAAGTACTAGAAAATATCGTAATCGCCAATCGGTCGGATTGACCCGCGAGGCGAAGTGTCGATCAGTCGATGCGTCTCCGAATTTACTTTCCGGAGCATCCAGCAGAGCGCGTGAACGATGAACGGTCGGACGGCGGGACGGGTTGGGGATGGACGGACGCGGCGTCGCATCGTGGCGTGGTGCGCGTGAGCGGCTGCGCGGGCGCGCGGGAGCGGTGAGCGCCAGTACGGCCAGTATACTTTCGGACGTCGTGGCGCGTGTCTCGACGGTGTCGGTGTGTGGCTCCTGTCTCGACTCTCGTGTGGTTTCGAAGAGCTGTGTGTCGCGCCGAACATCGACGATTCCGATCTTGTTTCGTCGATCGCGAGCCGAATCCGGTGGTCGTTTGTATGTGCGAAGGGCAGGGCGAAGGGCGTTCTCTTTCTCTCTCGGTTCTCGGAGTGTCAATCTCTCGGAGTTTGAGTGCTGCCAGTGGATTTACGGCCTACGGGTGCGCGCGGCAGCTGCAGCGCCGATCAGGAGAGCAGGACGAGAGACAGAAGAGGAAGGACGAGATAGGCTAGGACGGGACAGGTTGTTTGGGCGGCCGCGGTGCGGCGCGGCGCGGCGCGGCGCGGCGGGTATTTGGGTACATTTGCGTATTCCGAGATTCGTGATTTGTGAGCCGGCCTCATCGATCGTCCTATCAATCGCGTCCGCGTGAGACGATTCTCGGCATCTCTGCTCGTCTCGCGCGCAGAAAATCGATCTTTATTTACATTAAACCCGTATTTATTTATTTTTCTGGCTCCAATATTGATTCGCGATAACATAATTCAGCCGACTGTTGTCGTTCAGCGTAGCTCGTAGTACAATAGTGTAATTCCGAATTTCTGAGATACTTCGCTTCTAAGATTATTGCCGAGCTCTGGAGCGTCGATGTCGATAGCTTTCGATCGCGAGAGCGCTATTTATGTCTATGTGTACGAGTAATCAGTATATGCCTCGTGGTTGTGCTATTAATACAATCTCATTGATGTCAAATTTGAAAATAACGTTACCCGTATTATTAAAAACATGCACCACGATTCATTTCCGCGATAATCTTGCTGTCTCGAGAGCGATATTCGTTATCTACCCGGAACTACGGGTGGGTAGATAATTTTCAATATAACAGTTGTGTTATTTGTTTCCGCTCGGTTTCACGTGGCTGACATTCACTTGCAGTTATTGCAATTATTTATGCATTATTTTGAATTTTTGTCCGTCAACTTAATAATCAGAATCACTTATTTGCCATTAGTCGGATCCTGGCAGGATTCGTGCCGACATCGACATTTGGAAAGGGGAAGCGATATAGTTAGAACATACATAGTTAAAACATTTCACCCTTCTTTCGAAAATTCTACGTTTACGTTGAATTCTCGTTATATTCCTCTTTTAGAAAATTTTTAATTTGAAAACAGATTTACATTTGTTTTACATTTGATTTTAACATTTCCGAATTAATGGATTCGGTTTAATTAAAGCGCATGTATTTATCGATTACGAGAAGTTGGACTTACAGTCGGAAGCGTAAATAATTTCAAAAATAATTTCATTTCAAACAGGATGGCGTAGAGAAGCCATGACAGAAATAAATATGTATGACAAAGGGACTGAAAGACTATTACGTCGGGCACGTAATTAAAAATAAACGTAACGTAACACGGTTGGAAAAATCGTTGGAAATAGTCGCCTAGTTTTATGAATCAATGTAGTTTCATGAATGAAGGCCGGAAACAAACGTAACGTGAATGTGGAAGGTCGGTAAGCGATAAGTTTGAAAATATCATTGGATTCCTGTCGATTTTGAAGGCTAACGCGCCGCGCCGCGCCGCGCGCGCACGTACTTATTCCTGGAACATCAACGCGTGCAAAAAGCTTTTATCTCTCGATACCGCCGCTGAACACACGATAAATTAACCGTGAGCGTATATAAATTAGCCGTGAATGTATTTGCGTGAGTGTATTGCTGCTGCAACGGGAATTACGTAACACGCAAAAGGAACGCATCGGTGAGCGTTCATTACGCCACTGTGCTTTATATAATTTCCAGAATGCTGAAGATGATTATCCGCTTTATGCCGCAATCATTTCATATCTGCTCGAAAAAATCGAAAAAAGAAACGATTGGAGATTCTCGTTGTTTTTATCGTAATTTAACTTTTTTTTTTCTTTTTCGAGAATTTGTTACGCGCAACCTTTGATATTTCATGAAGCTTTCGAATAAATAAAGGTCGAAAGGGAGGGAGAGAGAGAAATTGAAAACTCGCATAATTTCCAGCAAATCTGATTCCGCGGATTAACGAATTACTCAACGTATCCTCGACGTGCGAATTATAATTTCACATTGTGAGATTTCCGCGTTCCGCGTGTCGAGTCGCTCGAGTTCCAAGTTTCGTATTTCCGTCGGAAGAAAGCGTTTACCACGTCGCGGATCAAAGGCCATTTCGTGTACGCGTTGGAGGACCTTGACCCAGCTGACGCTGCCGAAGCACGTGCTATCGCAGTGATTTCGGTAGAAATCGCGGACTCGAGGCGACGAGGCGACGAGACGGCGCTGACGATGCAAATTTTTCCCCGAGCTCGTAACTCGGAGTAATCCGGCGTATCTCCGATACGCTTTTGCGCTAGCATTACGCCGTTTTTAATTGACGTTACGTTATTACGCGGCGAACGGAATACGTAACATCGGGGCGAACGGAAATTGCGAACAGCGAAATAGTTTCAAACTTGCGATATTTACCGTTGTTTCGCACGTAGCGTCAGTGCAATCCGCACTTATTTATCCAACACCGAACTTCGTTTTCAGAACGAAGCGAAAGGGAAGCGATCGGTCGAGACTGTCGAGGAGAAAAGCGGATCTCCCCCCCGATGAGAAACTTTTCCCTTTCGCGAACGAGCAATTCTGTCGAGACCCAATCTCGTTGAAAGCGTCCAAGTTCGTTTACACGCACGACGTGTAACGTTACTCGTCGTTATTCCGATACGAAAATGTATTTTTGCAAATTTTATGGAAGTAGACGCGTTATCGCGCGATTGAGAGATACCTCTCGCGTGGCTCGTAAAACAATTTTTATCGATTGCGTGTATCACGTACTTTAATGATTGGATATGATCTGTTGTGAATTTTGAAATGTAGAAAGGAAAGTTCTGTTCTATATGAAAGAATTTGAAATCCAAGTTGTTTCCAGCGTGCTTCGTTTTATATTTTACTTCTCAATTTACTTTTCCATCGACGGCAGGTAGCTGGATCGTTCACCTGGAATATTTAAAAATCCCGAAATATCCCGAAAGGAAGAATTTCAATCCCGATAAAGGTTCATCGGTTCGATCGTCACTGACGAGACGTGTCTTCTCCTCTGCGACGGTATTTTCGCGCGAACCGCATTCGTTCGTTTTCCAGTGCTTCGATCGAACAGCACATTGCTGTTCACGTACGCGTTTTGTTACACGTCGTTGCTCCGCTTCCTCGTTTCTCTCGCCGCGCCGTTTCAACGCTGTTACGAACAAGCGGGAGTTACCGTTTCTACTCCGGTAACGGCGGCGTTTGTCGGACAGCAAAGTGAAACAATACGGCTTGTCAGGCAACGATAATTAATCGCGGCGACCAATGAGAATCGCTGGAAAATAATGACGCTCACGAGTCACGGTGATAATTATTCCATTGACATTGAATTGATATTCGGTTGATATTAAACACGAATTAGATATTCAATCTCGTTGCGAAAGTCACCCATCTCGGGAAATTCGAAACTCGAGATAGATCTCACCCTTTTTCGCATTAACGCGAAATACATAAGGGACAATCGATTGTACAGTATTTTTTCGACTTTAGAGACATTAAATGATACAGATAAATATGAACAGATATGAATGTCTAAAAGATTAAAATAGTACCTTTACGCAACGAATTTTGAGCTTCGGTTACTTTGAGATACCATGAAAAGCAAGTGTCGTTCTTTCGTGATTTTGCACCCTGTAAATCTCGCAAAACGTTTTGTTTTCGTACTCCGATACGATATTCCATTAACGAGTTACAATATTCAAAACAATTCCATTTGCGATGGCTATGTCTATTGTGATATAATGACAAGTGATTGACGTTTTAATACATAGTTTTGTGGAAGTTAGATTGTCATATTCATATTACAAAATGATGATCGATGTATAGCGAACATTTATGTATATCGAAGTTGCTATGCTTCGATCAAAGATTCATAAGCTTTAAGATATAAGTACTAACAATAAGATACTTTGTCGTTTAATTAATTAAATAACTACAGTTGTAACTACAGTTAAATGAGATTTGTTTCTCACAATAATATCTTTTAGGAAATACAACCGCCTGTATTTTCCTAAAGACACGTGACTGGTATTAGAACGAATCCTTTGGAGACGCTGCGCGTATGCCAATTAATCGTGAAAAGAACTGTGCTAGGACACACGCGTCGCTTCCTGCCGAAGGACAAACACGTGTCTCGAGTTCTCGAAATCACTCTTTGAGCCGATGTTCCGATATACTTCCCCTCGAGTCTTACATAAGACAGATGTAACGCTCGTTTCCTCCTTCTCTCATCTTTCTTTTTTCGGCGTAGGATGTTCAATTGGATCTCGTGTATATCCATTTATTTCTTCAGAGATATCCATTACGTTCGCTCTTACTCTTCAAACGTATAATGCAGAAAATAATGACAAAAATTATATTTTTATAAGTAGCAGTACTCCTCGTCTTATCTCGCAGTCATTTTAATTACTTTAAGAAGAAAATGTCAATACTCTGGATCTAATCGGCTAAGCGTCTTCTACTGCATTGATTATGCAATAATATGATGCTTTATTCAATTAACTTGATATTGATTCGAACGAGGATAATCGCCGGTTTTGCTCCTCGTTCTTTTTCCCTCGGTGCCATGTATAATATTCTCTATAGAAGCAGATATGTGGTTTATAGAGGGTTAACTAGCGACACCACACACATCGCATGCCAGCCATATCATCGCATTATCGGATAAATTCCGCTAGCCGGTACTGACGCCGCGCCGCGCCGGTGTGCTGAAACGATTGCGTCATCGATTTTTGCACCTATTTCCCCGTTTTCCTCCCCTCACCTCGGTCACTGCCCCACGAAGGGATAGCCTGATCCGCGTTCAAGCGTAGGGGATCGATTTGTCGATGCTCTCTGTAAATATTTGCGACCGGCTTGTCGTCCGTGTCGCCGCGATGCACGCGCGACGCGCGTATAGAATCGCGACGTGAAACCACACGATATATAAATGTTATCCCGCTGATGCATGACGACTTGACGAGCGTGTTCTTTCTGCACAATGAACTCGCTTCGCGCGCTTGCATCGCTTAATATGAAGAAAAATAGATTATTTCTGGCAGCCGAGCTCGTTACGAAGCAAATCGTGCAATGTGAACGTGCGATGTACTAGTTAACGCCAAAATGTTAATGCGCGATGAAAATGATTTTTAAATTTCTCGTCATTCCTGAATTTTTGTTCGGATATTAAAATGTACGATGGTTTGCATCGAATACGTACAATGTCCACGCTAAATTAATATTCATTTCAGTCCGAAATTTAATAATTATTTATCGAGGACAGTATCGTTTATGCAGCGTGATTTATTTTTTGCTGCATATTTTCCACTCGTCTCTTTTTCAAACCTGCCTACGCGCGGATCGTCACGACTCGGAAGTAACGCGAGCCGTTGAAATCGATCGCCGCCGTCAACATCGAACACGTAAATGTAACGTGAGCATCGACAGAAGAGGCGCGACGATGATGCGTTTAGATGATGCGACAGAAAGAGCGCGAGCGAGGCTGCTTTAAGTATTGACATTTTTCCATCGCCTTGCGATAGGTAACGCCCGCATATCCAGGCGAACGCGATACCTCCGCCGCGCCGCGCCACGCCGCGATTTATGGCCTCCAGATTGCTCCAAATAACGACTGAGCGGCATTCACACGGACGCGTGCTATATACACACACACACACATACACATACGCGTCTCTTCGCTCATACACACTCCAGTAGAGCACTCCAGCACGCACGCCACGGAACCGATGCAGTGCGCGAATGCACGAGAATGACACACCCACCAGTTTGACCTGTTTGGTTTCGGTTCATCCGTTGATTAACTGCATGCATGCGTCCAGACTTTGCCAAATTGACGATGCGACGCGCGATAAGTGCGTCCACGTGCATAGAGGATACATGGAAAATTGAATTGTTATGAAATATGAAAATGCATACTGTATTTACTAACATCTGGAGCATATCACGTTTTAAAATTAAGCTCGAACATAAATATTTATATTCCGGATACTATTCTATGAAACGAGAACGATTGGTCACATTTTTAAAAGGTCATCACGCTTTACATCGATCGATGTAATAACAATTAATAGTTCGGAGCAAATGTAGAACCTTGAGCTAAAATTAGTACATCGTCAATGTCAACTCAAGTCAGTACTTAGTCGGTAATTGATCACAAAAGTAGAATGTAATTACGATACTAAACTTGTAAATCTTGCATGCGCAAGACTATTTAATAGCGTTTGTTACAAAGATTAGAAAATAACGACTTTTTATTTTGTTTTAAATAAGCGCATTTATTTTTTGAAGTTTAAATTTAATTACGACATTAGTAATAATATTAAAATTTTTCAAGTTTTAAATTTTATTATCATTAGATAATTCATTATTCTATCATAGAATTTCAAACAATTTTCTTGTCTCATTTCATGATAAATTGAAATATTTTCTAAAGAATTTTATATTCTAATATAAATATTTGATACATACCTTTTTAGGGGGGTTTTATCCTCTATATTATAAGCTTCCACGTCACGCTTGATCTTCAGAGCTATCCGACAGAAACGCGGTACAGCGTTCAAATACAGTATTTGTGTATGTGCAAAGCTGCATATTTAAGGCTTGAAAGCAGTTTCTCGTGAATTCTATACATGACAGGCTGCACAGGGTATTCTATCTCAAGTTCCGAGGCCGCCATATCTCAAAGGTATTAAAGACGGGACGGATGATACCAGAGAAAATATCTTGATGTCGGAGAAGATTATACGATCGAATTAGCTATTTATCTTTTGGATTGAAATCTATGGTATTACTTTTCTACCTCAGGCTTTTGCCCTTCCAGCTCGATGTAGGATCCTATATTACCGTGAACTCATTAGAAAGTAATTTAATTTTGCTCGATTTGTTGGTTCAACCGTAATTCCGGACATTAGACTCGGGCGGAGCAAAAACAGAAGATAATTCGGGTAAAGTATCGTGGTTCTCCGTCGCTTTCGCTCTTTTTCTTTCTCTCGATGTCTCTCGAAAGGATAAGGATGTTTCTTCGGTAGTCATATTTCCTTTCTCGCGTGGTGAATGCCTCCTAGCCACTATATCTATCGCGCTCGAATTTAAGGCGTCATAAAAAATTTATCTCGCTCGAAATAAGCATTCATTAATATTAAATGCGCGTTATTTTTTTCCTTATGGTTTCGCTTTAACCATTCCAGCATTTATGAATATTCTGCTCATTTATCATCATTCCCGACATCCCTCTCTTTCCTTCCCTGCCTCCCTCCCTTCCTCCCCCTCTCTCTGTTTATCTCTCTATCTCTCTCTCTCTTTTTCTGTCATTTTCCATATTTATGCATGAAAGTCTGATCGGTGTTACAAATAACCCTCCGGCTGTAAACGTGGGTCCGAGACGTCCACGCGAGATTTGACTTGCTCAGCATTCGACGATATGTTTATCTTTCGTAATGACTTTGGACCCTTGAGTTCCTCAACCTACATAGCCTTTTTCTGTAAGTAACAATTTGGTCAATTATTCAGGTTAAATGTTGTTTTTGGTCAAAACAACGTTCCCTTAAAAGATTTTAACGAACAGTTGCTTCTCTATTTAGTTATTGCCAAAATTTGAATTTTGAACAAATTTTTGTGAATTTTTTCAGATTTTTTAAAATACTTTAAGTAGGGAAAATAGCGTCGGACGTGACAGACTCATTTACAATCCGAGGGTCCCCAAAAAAATGTACAGGCGGAGGGATAATTTCGCGGGTCGCAGAATGTATTGAAATAGCTGCATATTAAAAAAAGGGAAAAAGTTCGGACAATGACAAATAAAATGAAACTAAAATAAAAAACGAGAGAAACAAGCTGAATATCATAAAAAGCTTTATTTCAGAAAAATCTCAAATATGCAATTTTTTCATTGCTCTCGGTTACGCCCTTTAGTTAGGTTTAGTCGATAGTAAAATCTACAGCTCGTTGTGATGATGGGATGAAATGCGTCGAGGATAAAAATATTTATGTTTGCGCCAACTTTCATCGCTATTCGCTACTAGTAGATATGTAATAAGAGTATAAACGATATAAGTTTTTGCATGTTATTAAAGTCTGCAAATTTTTCTTACGAACAGTAATTTGAAAAATCCAAGAAACTACTTATGCAATGGAAATGCTGGTGGCATTTACTGCGTTAATCCTTTTTAAAGGTGACACAGAGGGGAATGGAAAATTTCATAACACTGTCAAAATTTCATGATTTCCTTGAGTGCTATTTAAAACTTGGTCATAATCGAAAGTACTCCACTTTATGGAATACATTATCTGTGTCTCTCTTTCTCTCTTCACATATTTCTGCAGCAAACTGCGTAAAATGTAATCAACGTAATACGGGTTAAGTACGATATATACATAAATTTTGCATAAAAGGAAACTTGGAGAAGAATAAAATTTATAAATTTCAGTATAAGGATTAACTTTCTTTCGAAAGTATACTGTTGCGAATTCAATCGAAAAATCGAGCGAATCGCTCGTAAAGTAACAGATTCAAAGCTTAATCGGATCACATTAAACCGATTACTATTGCCGAGAGCGATCGATGCTTGTAGCACTCCACGGCAGATCTTCTGCAAGAATGGAGTTGTGCGCAAGCAATTCCATTAAATCGTGTACCCTGCATACTCTTTTACTAGATCTTTTCTTTCTCGATCGTTTTTCCGGAAAATTAAAAATTTGAAATATCGATTAGCTTAAAAATTTTTTTCTTATATGAAGCTTCTATTGCAAAACGAAAAATTTTTTTTATCCAAAAGAGAAATACTTCCCAGACATTGCGGATAACTTTTATCATTAAAAGTTATCCGCAAAAGTTATTTTGCGCAACCGTTTTCTAAAAAAGCACATTTAAGTTTAAGGGTGCTAAATCATCACTAACGATGCAGTTATCGCGTGTCTTTTTTTATAATAAAATAAATGTTATAATGTAGAGTGTTATTAATTAGAATTATCATGCAATGATATAATTAAATATTGTATCGTTGCAACAATTTCTATCGGCAATATATTGCAATAGAAATATTTTTGGCTGCATATGGCAATAGTATCGATCGCTTTTAAGATTTTCAATCTCCGTTCGCACAAGTTTAGACTCGGCAGACTCTAGTCTGCAACATAAATACGGACCGTGTCGTTAAGGCGGAATCGGTGATCGACTGGCAATTCCATTAGAGCGAGCTGCTGCTGCTGCACCGAGAATACGTATTGAATCGTCTCTCCTCACTTTCATCGCAGGAAGTCTGGTAGTTTCTAAGGCTTTCTATAATGGTTCAGGTTCGAGACGAGAGACTTTTATCGGACATCGATTTTTTTCCGCACGACTATTGTACCTAGGTATGCGAAATGTTTTTGATCAAACGCGTGAGGAAGAATAAAGTCCATTTAGTTTTAAAGCGAGTCCATTTCGTATTCGATACACTATTGATTCTAGTTTATTATCTCTTTCCGGCACAAATTACTTTGTTGAAACTTAAAATGGAAATTTGATATACTGAGAACTGTTTTTTTCTAAACAATTCTATTCTCTTATCGATTAATATGTACATACGCTTCTTCCACTCGTTAATTTGTACCATCATGTAATAATTATATGAATGGAGTGGTGTTTGTGAAAATTACTCATATCTCAACTAATACTTAGCAGCGAAGAGCTGAATAATTTAATGACACAATGACTAATAATTAAACTATTTTTCTTTGATGCAATATTTAAATGATGTTTATCAGCAAGCGCCGAGAAAAAAATTGTTAATGTTAGTCTCTGAATTTATCTCACATCTTTGCTTGAAATAATTTTAAGTTATTTGGTTCTCGATCGAAATTATGATCTGCATATTTGAATCTGTAACGTTTCTTAGATCATTTAATGAAAACGAAATCTTGCAGCACCTTCTCTTCTAGAAGAATTTTAACCGTGTATATTGTTAAAATACCAATATTCGATTCAGCTCTCTTGCTTTTAGGTAGTACGAGCCCATTACCTATATTTTCTATAAAGCCCTAGATATGACACGTTCAGCTTTTTATCATTAAATTTGAAAAGAGCGAACTTTTTCTTTTGGATGTGGTTGATCGTGTGGTTTAACGGGAAAGATAATAAGGCTTAAGCATAAAAAGGATTTCACCGTTACGGTGTCCTTCGCGATCAATTTGCCTTTTCGATGCGCGGTCTCTCCGTCGTGCTTTCGTTTCTCTTGCTTTTTTTCGGATTTATCCGCGTCCCTTGTTGTGATCGCTCTCTTTTTCTATCTTTTCAAGAATCTCGACGTAATATTATAATCAACCCGTGGAAACTATTTTAACGGATGGTGAATTTCCCTCGGGAATTCTCGAAAAATGATCTCGTCGACGTCGCGGCGAATAAATGGAAAACCGCGTTGAAATTGTTGCTGTTGCCGTCGTGGTCGCTATGTTAAAGCGATTCGCTATGCTTAAGTGCCATCGAGGATAGTAATAGTGTTTCCAGATGGAGAGGTCTTTCTTAGATCTGCCGAATCATCTATGGGAAGAAAGTGTATACCTGAGAAACGCGTGAGAAATACTCATCCTTCGCGTTTGATTTTGTTCGACCATTCGGGTTCTGACAGATAATTTTTACTAGCAATCCATTTAATTCAAATTGAAAAATAAAGTTTCTTTCCTCAGTGGAATACCGAGGTGGACAACTCAATCCTGTTTTCTAATTGATCTGCGCAGAACAAAGTGCAAATATTTAACTAGCGTTTGATTTAAAATTTAATTACGGAGACATTTAATGTCGAATATCGATTAGTACAACGCACAAGCACACATTTCAAAGATTAAATCTTTACTTCCGAAAAAATATTAAAATTTTGTCGGGAGAGAGAGAGAGTACAATAATATACCTACAATATTGTGTGTCGCATGTCTTTACTTTTGTGTGAATTAAAAAAGAGAACGAGACGTCACACGACGGAACTGCTGATGCTGGTTCGGTGCAACGGGTAAATTTTTTGTATTCGCGAAGCAACAGATTATTGGTCACAGATTGTAAACACACGAGCAAGGAGGAAGTTCGTTGGTGGCTTAGGTGCGCTGAACTTTGCACCGCGTTTCTTCCCTCCGTCCCTCGTACCTTTTCTTCGTGGATTCGCTGATGCCGGTGGGAACTCGACGACTTCTCAATGGAGGCCGACTCCCAAGGCAATCCAGGGTCGTTCTCTCACGGTGCGCGCACGTTTTGCGCTTGTGTGAGGCAAAATGGGATCTATCAGCGACAGACGCATATATGTATTATACATATACGATGTACGTGCACGTCAGCCGCGTGTCCACTTTCACCTACGTTGTACATTTTAACAGCGCACGTCGCCTGTTGTTATCGGCTAACGTTTCGGCGGCTACCTATCCAGGTTTCGACGTTTAACTGCTGTCAGTGATTGACACACAATTTACGAGACCACAGAACGCAGCGGGATCAAATGTAAATCATACGTATCGCATCTGGAACGTTGGATCAAACGCACGTGACGATCGGAAAATTTAAAGCAGATTGGATTCTGAAGTTACTATGCAGGATATTTCTGAATTACAATACTCTCTTTGAATCGTTCGAAATCTCGTGAAATTCCCACCGATTCGATATTTTTCAAATAAAACCGATGATATCTCGCGTTTTTATTGCTAGATTTACATTTTCTACGTAGAATAAAAGAAAATTATTTGCTCATCTTGTGTAATAAAAATATAAAAAAGTATTTTTTTCTTATTAATTATTTACGAAGTATGTATAAAAGAAAGCAAGGCGTTTGAACGAACCAGTCAAGTCTTACACACAACAAGCATCTCGTAGGATACATAGGTCTAATATTAGAGGCACCAGATCCTCTTGGAGGGCCCCATGGAACATTATCTCATCCCTTTTGAGCGCATCCCGCGCATCTCCCCTTAACTTTTTTCCCTTTCGCTTCTCCGCAGCTCTTCATCCATCGCTCCAACAATCTCTCATAACTGTACCTTTCGGAACATTACGATGGAATTCATGATGAACGTGTTGGAATGATCGAATCACACGATTCTGATGCTTATTACGAAAAGATTGCGAATCTCTATACATTCCTCTCCCTCCTATCGATTAGAGTTTCCTATGGATTAACAATTAATAATAATTTCGTTCGTCGTCCTTGGATTAATTTAATTCCTATTTATCCGTCGTTATCTATTGTAATTCGAAGTATTCTTCAACTTTTTTGTCAAAAATAATTTCTATTTCACAAAGAAAGTTGTTGATTTGGTTTAATTGTGCACCGTTAACCTCCGCATGGAGGTCTAGGTTCGAACCTTTGTTCGAATTGTGGTGATATTTTTCGCAATAAATTCTTTACAGTGATTTTAAAAAGGATGCTTATTAGCGTCAAAAGTTACATCAATTGAAAAGGACCAAAATCAATGGAAACATCGTGACGATTATAATTAATAAAGATGGGCAGTTAGGTCGAATAAAAAATCTTTATTGTTAATTATTTATTGACGAAGTAAAAGTTTCTGATTTGGTTTGCTGATAATGTATTTCGATCTTTCAAGCCAGTCACGATAAAACAACTGAAATAATGACGCGAGGTACTTAGAATCGATTGTTACCGAGCGACCTTGGTTAATTAGCTCTGCTATTAGCGATACGATGTCCTTCTATCGTTATATGGTTGTAATATAATAGTCATCGTAGCAGTAATAACGATAAATGTATTTAGAATACGGGACACACGTGTGCGCTGGGTTATGAACGTGAGCAAATAACAAGTAATAAATTAAATAGTCCAAGTACTTATATTTGTGTGTGGTAAAGATATTACTTTGTGCGCGACATATTTTATGCACTAATGAGAATTTTTTCAAAGTAAATAAAGAAAAAACGAACTTTTTTTACTTTTTTTTGTCAAGTAAATAAGATAGTTGAGAGACGAACGCGTTTACATTTAAATATGTCCGGATATTTCTGCGCACGTATCGTATACATTTCGTAACGGGTGGGGTGCATCGAGCGAGCGGTGCGTGCACTGCGTGCCGCGTGGTGCGTCGCAGTTGCACGAGTTGCATCGTACGCAACGGCGTGCCGAGAGAAGCCGAGAGAGACGCACGCGTCGAACGTGATACGTATGCGGGCACGCAGGCACGTATATCTACGTAACGTATATGCACGCGCGCGTGCATATTTATGATCATGATTCGAATTATGATACGCATTTCCGTTAACGAGAGCGAACTAGTCCGAGAGGAGTAGCGAGGAGACAAGAAGAGACTCACGGATTTCCAACCTGCGACAAAGGCCCGTTCTAGAGAGTTGAAAATCTGGTCAAACGAGGGCGGCTGCTAGCTTTACGGCTTTACACGGTGGTTAACGCGATGCGCGTATACACTTTCCACGCATCTCTGCGTTTGCTGCGCTTCGCGCGCAGTTGAAATTCCCGCATGTTTTTAATATAAAAAAAAGAATTAAAAATTTCGAAAAAGTTGCATCAGAAGCAAGAATGTGAGACAATACTTTCTCGAATAAAACCTTATTTATTTCTACAAAATACAGAAAGGAGAAAGTTTATTGAAGCATCTATGATGAAAGTAGTATACTGTACATATATAAGCTCTCCTTCTGTAAAGAGGAAAATTACATGAGAGTCTTAAGATACATTTATTTCCAATTTTATCAACAATAAAAAAGTGACCTCTTTTATTTGTTGCGACTTGAGAAGAAATGACTCCAGAGATACATAAAATAACAGTACATCTTACTCATATTTGATTAGATTTTTCAAGGCGGTCCTCGTTAACAATTTGCTGTAGGTTGATGTTTAGCATACATCGCAACAAAGCCTCGAGGTGTATTAGCCGCGCGTTGGAAATCCGAGCAAATAGCAGCACAAACATCGATCGAAACGCGAAGCTATGCACTTAACGAGCATCGACGAGCG
Source organism: Temnothorax nylanderi (assembly GCF_030848795.1). Classification (NCBI taxonomy): domain Eukaryota; kingdom Metazoa; phylum Arthropoda; class Insecta; order Hymenoptera; family Formicidae; genus Temnothorax; species Temnothorax nylanderi. The sequence continues at coordinate 550,054 of NW_027249118.1, forward strand.
TCCTCTCCTGGAACAGCTACCGAGAACGATGTCGGTAGCGAAGACTTATGGGAATGGTGCTCGTTAGCGGAAGCGCGCAGTGAGAGACTCGCGCGCGCGCGGATCGCTGGGCTGGGATTAGGGCGTGCAGCAACAATGGACGAGTCTGTCGTCCTTGTATGGCAAGGATCTTCTTCTCTGCCGACTTTCTTCCGTCTCGCTTCATCTCTTCCCCGTTTCCTCTCGCCCTTTTCTTCTCGGTGTTCGTCTACTATTACCGTTTTCTCCGATCTCGCGGCTCTTTTGTTACACGGTGCCGCATTGTCGTCGCAAAGACTATCCGCCATTATCGTCGACAATAGCAACAGGCGATTGTTTCTTAACCCATTGAGCTCGATAATCACTCAGTCAGTCGTCTAGGAATAATTATTAAATCTCGTGAATGATAGAGTTTGAAGAATCTGCATGTGTTTAGAAATATATTTTAATCCTGAGAAAGAACTACTTATGGTAGTGTGTGTGTGTGTGTGTGTGTGTTCCTGGGCTTAAATATCACATATTTATTTAGGTCTATGATAAATAATAATCCTAATTATATTTATAGTGATTCTCCTCGTCTATCACATTATAAAATAATATGAGTAATATTCATATTATTTTTATGTTATATCGCATAAACCTTGATCGATGTGCTCTCATTCTTAATTAAAAAAAGGGAAGTTGTTATACCTAATTAGTGCAGCTGCATAAAAGCATGATAGATGAGAAATTTTTACATAAGTGAAAGAAAGCAGGGTTCCGTTAAGTAATAAAGCGACTAAATGAACATACTCGTTCGAAATCCGTTATTTGGTAAAATGATTGCCTTTCAGCTGGTCTCGCTGACGTAAGTTTAGAGGAAAAGTTAGACAGAGATTAATTTTACAATTACTTCCTAGCTATAATGTGAAAAATACTGTTTTTCTGAATTTTTCCTTCTTTTGTTGCGCGTTATAAACGTGCGACGCATCGTTCGCAAAGCAGACTTTCGTTCGTGGCAGCGAGGCAGAAAGCATGTGGGGTAGATACGTACTAACACATAACTAACATATAACTAATAATCACGCCGCTGGATCGCTGTACCGGAAGGCACGCTCTGCGTGTTCCGCTGGAAATGGAAATTCTTCCTGCCTCCGTTCCATCGTCTCGTTAATTGCCATCTTCGTCGATTAGGTTCACGCGCTTCTTTTTCACCTTTACAATTGTTAGCGCTCGTGCAGTAGGAATTCGGATTGATCCTTCGATGTTGTAAGCGCAGATGTGTGTGCTTTTCTGCGGTTAACGTAGTTTCATGAGATTGACCTAGGTATTTATATTACTTTTTTGAAGGAAGTTGATACAATAACGCAAATATTTATAACATTTCGCATGATCGCTATAAATTCTGTATATTTCGATTTTTTATTAATTTTTTGTATATTCACTATTCTTATCTATAATAATTATATAGTACAATAATATTTCTTCTGTCTTTCTGAATACGCGAATAACCGATTTCAATTTCACATAGCAGAAAGTGAAATATAACTATATAGCTATCTGGATAAGGTCTCTAGGCACGGGATTATACGTATAACGTCTCAAGTAGTAAAACTGGAGATTCCCTTGTTCTCCTATTTCCCGTTGAGATACTAGAAAACGAGCGACCTGAAGCACATTGTCTCTGTCATTAAGACAATTCGTGTTGTTCTCTCACACAAAGAATTTCACAGAATTTTACTTGCGTGTTCGTGATTGAAGTATATAGTTTTAAAGGATATTTTATATTGCACGTGAAATTATAAAATTGACAACTCTGATGGCTGACTCCAACTCGGAATTGACTATTGTTTACGAGTTTGGCGGATAATCGTATTAGACTTATGTCGAGCGAATTGATCAGTCGCGGCTTTCGTTCCATCGTGAAAAAGCACGCGATTGTACTGGACGATTCTCTCACGCCTTTTCCCGTGAGCGACGACGAGAGGGGAAAACGAGCCGCTCTTCCTCGAGCGCGTGCTCAAGAACTTCCGTAAGCTCGTTGAATTTCTACGCCCGCGCCGCGCGCCGGCCAGGAGGCCTATCTATTTTCCAAACCTATTCTTCCGGCGGGACTTCTTGCGCGCTGGATTGCACGCTGTTATGGAGATTTTCCCACGGATACGAAACGTCGGTAAACCTCGGCGAAATCGCGAAAAAAGAATTCCAATGGTAGGACGACATAAAAGCGCCGCGTTCGTGCGCTGCGTATCATTCGAGCTTGTTTTATTGGACAGAGGAGTTTGCCGGGCTTTTTTTTATTGACGTATCATGACAAATCATCGTTGGGGTGCGGCCCTTGGCAGATTGTCAGATGAATAATGATGCCTTGAGTGATGCGCGCGTGTTGAGGACGACGGGTTAAAAAGCGCAAACTGTAGAGAGGGGGTCCGGTAAAAACACGAGAGTAAAAGAATTAAGTGATTTTATCTGTTTTTTTCGGACGCTTTCAATATATCACCATTTGTAAGCAGCAAAATTTTTATCTACGCTAAAGTAATAAACCGTTTCTTCTTATTGAAGAAGAAACGTAAACAAAGAATAAACTTATAAATTTTCTTTTGTATTTCTTTTTTATTTGTTCTCTTATCGTTATAAATCATTTGCCAAACTCCAAAATATTGCATTAATAAATAAAGAAATCCATGTGTAAAACTTATATTGAATAATAAGACAAGAATTAATCAGTTGCAGTTTCTAATAATCATCAGGATGGGAAAAAGTAGACGAGTTATTTAACGCTATTTTGTAATAATACGTTGCAGCAGTACACTTTCGACACTCCCGAAAATTGAGGAAGGAGATGCACTGCGCTTATCGCATTTTAATACGATAGCGTCGATAGCCCGCAGCTATCGTTGCGTTTGCGACGTTCTCTTCCCTTTTATACCGGGGTTTTATCGCCGGCGCGGCGGCGTAAACCCTTCTCTCCGTTATCGCGCTTCCTCGCAAACGTACAGGCTTGATAAGGTCAAGAGAAACGGCAGACGACATCGCGACGCCGTTAGCCGTTAGTCTTCAAGTCGATCGAATCCCATAGGACGCGTAATAAAAGTATGCGAGCCACGTACGAAAGAGCTACTAAGAATCACTTGACTCTACTCGACCTCGTCGCCGACTTGGTCCAAATATCACGCGCACGCCATGGGAAAAAAATTATTGTGCAGTATTTCCTCTTTATAACCGCGCATATAATTCTCTCTTGTGAGAATTGTCTACGCTATATAGACTACGTTATACAGAACGTGTGTGATTCTTTCAAGAGATTCTTCTCTTTTTCACGTTTCTTTTTACAACTTTTTAAATAAAGAAAGTTTATTTTATAGAAAATTGTTTACAAAACGAGAAGAGTAAGATTAGTTGACGTAGAGTTATGTGTTAATAAATGCATCGAAGACGACAACAGTCCAAAATCTTAGATACAATACGACTCAATTAATCTTTGAAATTAACGATTGATGGCTAGTTCACTGATCTTGGAATCCGAACGCAAATCTAAGAATATCGGTTTACTTTAGAACGCTACTTATGGAACTACCAAGCTGGCGTAATCCGCTTTAAGGACAGAAGCATTCATTTTGAATTCTCGCTGTACGCTCGATATTTCCAAAGTTCCAAGAAAAGGCTGAAGAGAAGATGGTGAAAAGGCATCGAGGATGTAGTCGATTCACGCGAATGCGTATGATCACGATATAGAGGATGGACGAACCTAGTGCGTCCTGGCGAAAAGATCACTGAGAGGATGCACAAGCATACCAGCCAGCTTCGCGGTCCAGGTGGCCATAATGGCGGCTATCACGGCGCTAACAGGGGCCCAGTGAGGAGATGGAACAGCTTCCATGGTGGTGGCGGCGGTGGCGGTGGCGGTGGCGGTGGCACGGGTAATTTCAACGATGGCGTTGGGAACGGCGGCATAGTCACGAAAGCCTGTCAGGAGCCCTTCAGGGCCGTGCCTAAGGTGGTGCAAGCCCTCAGGAGCGAGTCCGTCGATAGGACTCATCGAGCTCAGCTACCGCCACCTCCCGCCCCCTTTCCCAAGAGGAGATTTTCCGTGTGGTGAGTCCTCGTAGGATTACATTGAGGAAATTTCGACTTTTGATTGCGAAAATTACTTGTTGCTACCATTATTATTATTACGATGTGTCGAGAGAACAGGTATATACGAATTGTCTCTCGGATTGCATGGAAAGTTAGAAATAAATTAATATAATCGCAAATAACTCATATATATTAAGGTAATTATTATAACAATTACAGATTCTCTATTAGCAGCTGATTGATATATTTTTAACTATTGATACCTAATAAGCTGTTATAAAAGCAAGCGTATAATCTCGTTTGCATGTAACGTAAAGTCATTCTTGTTCTAACTTGCGTGATTACAAGTTACCTATACTTCACGTAAGCGATGTTTCTGAATTACCTGTTGTTTTCACTTTTATAAGTTGATAAGTAGGTAAGTATTATAGCTCAAAACCACAATCTTGGTTTAGTATTCCGAAGTATATACATATAACTTCTTATCTTTTGCTCTCTCTCTCTCTCTCTCTCTCTCTCTCTCTCTTATTTTGTTAAATGTAGATATAAATTTGGGTAATTTAAAATATCTAGCGGTAACTTTGCGTAAAAAATTTGTTTCGTTTATAACTACTTTTGCGCTCAAGATATTTTAAAATAAGTATTAGACATTGCTACATTACAAAAAGATATTTAACCCTGCCCCTAGCGGAAGTAGTTGATGGACAATTTCGCGCTTTCGACCGCGTGAAAGAGGAGCCTAATAGTGCAGTGAATAAGATTAAAAAGAAAGGATAATAGAAAGGGTAATAGCTCTAACGACGTCATAGAAATATTTCATTAGGTTGAGTGGATCCACGTGGCTCAGTGTTGTGAAATGGCACGGATAATTTCGCAAAATGGACGCCGTTGGGGAGCAAGAATGAAAGAGGGAGAGAGGATGAGAGAGAGAGAGAGAGAGAGAGAGAGAGAGAGAGAGAGAGAGAGAGAGAGAGAGAGAGAGGGAGAGAGAAAGCGAGAGAAAGAATGCTTAGGCATGCGGGATCGTCGACAATGAGGAGACTGCTGGCTACGCGTCGGTCTCCGTTAAGATCAGAGCGAATTATAACGAGCCGTCCCCTGCGGGTATATTTTGGGAAATGGGAACAGAAAGGCATGACCGGACAAAAGTTTGCGCCGAGACTTCACACGCCGCTGCGGAATAAAGCGGACACGACACTCGATGCGACGCGCGCGGCGCGTTTCAATTGCTTCTGTTACGAGTACGCCGAGCGTTGCGTTGGCGGAAAACAAGCTAAAGGTACGCGGTGAATCGCTCGCTAAATCGTTGGAAGTACCTATAGGTACCGCTTCTGTTAAATTTTGCTTTCTGTATTCGGTTACCAGTTCTCGTTTTCGAGTATATGTACCGCATATAGACCGTATAAAAAGCTATATTTCCAATCGTATCGCTTTATGGCGTATTTCACGTAACATTTATTATTCTTATAGATATTCAAGAAATAAAACCGAAGAAAGATTTATCGTATTTGTCAACCATCTGACGAACTGAATATCCGAGTGTCAAAATGTCAATCAATTTAGAGCGTCAAGTAAATCTAATATAATATATGTTTATTTCTGTACAGAATTTTAGAATGTCAACAATATTACAGAATGAGATATATTTTAAACCTATTTCGTTTATATTTACGCGTTTAATTTAATTTTACTTTAGTTTTTTAATACGTTAAAGTTGTCTTTCGTCCAATCGATCGAATAATAGCTAATGTGCGACTATAATCCAAATTAATTCGACAAATATTTACGGCGAGATCGATCGTTTTCTCTAAGTAAAAGCGGAAATGTCGGCGCACGTGCAGATAGCGGGTGACCTAGATGCCTAACGAAATAATCCTGAGGAAGCGAAACGATCGAGTATAAAGCGACGTTTACAGGGTTAACTCGCGATATTAGGCTTGAAAGACGGAGAAGCCGCGGAGCGTCATCCACGCGAATTCAATTTTCTGCGATGTACGAATGCACATGCACACAGGATACACACACCCCCACACGCACGCACACGGGAGAGCAATAGGTACGTTACGGATGCGTTACGCGTGCGTTACGCATCGCGGCTCCGTTTGTGTGTTTAAGTCGAGGGAGGAGCGGGATAACACGCGGGTCAACAGCCTTCGACAACCTTACGGCCTTCTGCAACCTCTCTTTCCTCCTTCCCTCTTCCCTCTACCTATATACCATCTCGGTTTTCCGATTCTCGGTCGGTCGAGCATCGACATTCGATTCACGGTCGTCACCGTTAAATTGAGAGAGGACTTTCCGCGGTGAAAGATATCTCCAGGTGTGAAAAAACAAAACGCGCTCCGAGAACGGGAAAGAACTTTTTCTTATCAACGCCAACGATGTGATTGTTGTCCTTTAATTTGTACAAATGTTATTTCGTTCTTATTTTATAGTATTTTTCCATTAAACGAATAGAAAATTAATATTATGTTTTATAATCTACATTATTAGATAAGATATATATGTAGCTCTTTTTTTAATATACTAATTTTAAATAATCGAAAGTTATACTTTTGATGGAGACTTCATCTCTAATTCATGACGTTCAACTACGTAAGTTCAACTACGATATGGGGAGGTTTGATGTTACGCTATAATACTTTCTATCAAGAAAAACGATTTCGGTTTGGGCAATCACATTTCGGCAGCTTCCATCTCATATCTGTATAACCGTAGATTTTCGTATATCGCCGAAAATTGGTTGAACCGTTTGTGCTTTTATGACTAATTTGAGGAGTGCCCTTTTCGACGATGGGGAACATCTGTCGATGGCGTCTCGTAGTACCCAATATTGGTAGTAGAAGTTAATGCTGGGGCGTAGAATGGCGTCACGGAATAATAGGTGTTTGCGCGAGCGTGCGAACACCCTCGTATTGTCGTTCGATTCGAAACGATGCGAAATTGAGGGGTTTATATGATGAATTTTCGAGTCTCCCTTTTTTATCTCCTTGAGATGTACGATACTCAAAAAAGCCAGACTCTGTTGACCCTTAACAATAAACTGCTACTTTTTTTTGTATAAAGACTACATAAAATATATTTTATTCTCTTTTTTATCAGGATTTTTTTTTAAACAAATGAGTTACATTTAATTCGATTTTAAGAAATTTATGAAATTTGCTTTCAGATTTATTTAATAAATTTTGACGTAAGATATTTTTATATCCTATATTACGGAATTTCTTAAATATAAATCTAAAAATCTGTACTGCAGATATGTAATGATATTCATATAATGCGATGAATGTTTTTATGGAAAAATGTTTTTTATTTCTGTTACAGCTTCGGGAAGCGGACGGGCGGCAGCGCCAGGCGACCCAACGAATGCTTCGTTCTCGAGCCCTCCGAGATGATTGTCGTAAGTAGAGCTTTGCTTCATATTTGCGATAAGCATTGGGATGAAAAAAGAAACTGTAGGAGAAAAAATGCGTCTGGATCGTTAACGATTTTGAGAAAGTTTAGCCACAAAGGAACGCTTTGTTAACTTTGTTTATTCAGTTTTACGAAGAAGCGAGTTACCCGCGTTTTCCGCGCACACGTACACTGTCATGAGTACGTTATTTCAATCAAAACTGGACGAGCAAGCGTAATTTTTTTTCTGGTCGGTTTACTGCGGAACGTGAAACGGTTGTGGCTGCGGCAAACGTTTACGAGATATTCTCCGAGTGCCACGCTACGCCAAGTGCGGCGTAAGCGGCGATATCGCGCGGCGAAAAGACAATGCGCTCCGGACGCTCGCGAGACATAACGTGGCGGACAGTTAATCGATAGTTTCTCTCTCGGTATTATGCTCAGGTTCAGAAGAGTTTTGGAATCCCCCGTCACGCGCTCCCACAGTTAGCTCGCTTTATTTCGTTTCCAGTGGCGGTCGATTCTCGACATGCCGAAATTAGGGCAAACTCTTAGACGTGTGGGACTAACCGACTCTCGATGGAAGTTGCTTTTTTCGCAAATTGCGAATCTCAGGAATACCTCGAACCTTTCGACTTTAGACGTTGACAGAGTTGACAGAATTTTCGCGACGGAAACGTTGCAATTTTGTTTTTAATCTTCCCAATGGATTTTATATTATTTAGTATTTAGTTTATAATATTTCAGATGAATAAAAGAAACGTTGCAAATCTCGAAATTTAATTTAAACATCATACGTTTTATATTTTATTATCCAGTTTTTAAATAAAAATTTGTTTAACGCATTATCTCGTTTTTCATTGATTTTGTTTTCTTATTGAATTAAGCACTTTTTATTTTACATAGAGAATCTCTTTTAAGAATAAAGCACTTTGATGAATCTTGGTGAAAAATGAAGGAAGCGAATAATAAATAATTGGAACGATTTTTTCTGTAAAGGAAAAGTTAAATGCCACGGCAATATTTCCATTTGGAATGCTTCGTGCGTTTTTATTAAATCATTCTGAAAATGTGAAACGACTATCGCGTAAGTCAGGTTTAATTACGTTTGTAGTTGCAACATTAATTGGAGAGTTGCACGGAATGTTCTGATATTGCAGGTGAACTTTATTCGAACAAGTTGTTGGAAACGCTGGTTTGCATCTCTAATTATATTGTGTGGACAGAAAATTAAGTTTCTGATTCGAGCTGCCATCTGTAACCGCATTCTAAACTGCTTTACCGACAAATTGTGTGATACTACTTGTTGATGGTCGATTAATCGTAAGTCATTATGATGACCATAGATATTCTAAAAAACTAAGAAAGATATTTTGATGTATTTGTGTTTGGGGTTTACAGAAAAACATTTTTTTAAACATTATCTTTTATTAATTTTTCTTCTTTTTATATTTGGATTATTTTTTATGCACAGCATCGTGTTAATTCTATTACAACAAATTTATTGAAAGAAGAAGCTTTCTTACTATTAGCGCAATGTATTTTTTATAATTAGACGACTTTAGAAAATTAATACCTACTTTCTAGTTTTTTATTTTTAGTTTATAATAGATTTAAAAAACTACTTTAATATTTTTAATTATTTAAATTCGTAAAATTCGTAAGAAATATTATGGCATTACATTAGCGTTACGTTAAGTGTATCCGACTTGGTTGTAACAGAAGCTATAGTCTATCGGATTAAACTGGTTTAGTTCCGCGTTTAATATCAATCAGATTCGGCTTTCAATTACGCGCCCGGGTTACTCGAATACAATTTGTATCCGAGCTTTGTATTAATCGACGCACTCTATTCCCAATTTTGCTTTACCCGGGACAGTTTACCAATGGTTACATCGCTCGTAATAACCACGCATACTGTTTCCCGCCGCATTGAACTTTGAAATTTCGCAACGCGAAACACTCGTTTTGCCCGAGTTGTTATTTCGATACGTTAATTATAAAATTTACTCACCTGCAACCAACACGGAATTCTCCATGAATCGTGCAACTTTTTTCACCTATAACCGATGCTTTTCTGTGCAATAGGAAAATAACGCAGTTTTCTATAGAATTTGATATGTAATACAATGTAATTTGTTTTTTATATTTGTCGTTTATTATCGTTTTACAACGTACGTTTTATTTCGTGAAAAGGTCATAAAAATAGCTTATGCAAATCAAAAGCGTACCTCTGAAAATGTTAAAATAATATGAACGACTTCTTTGATTTATTTAATTTTTCTACACGCACGCGAGACGCGAAATATCGGGACGGGAATATTTATCGTAAAGATAGCAACATTTATATCGGCTTTGACAAGTTCCGGTCGTGTGTTTGCCGAGATGAGTGGGATTTTTTCTTTCACGCAATGTCAGAAAAAATATCGAAAGCATTCGCGTGTACCGCATGGCAGGCAGGTGGTACACGCGAGTTCACGTGTATCCTCGGGCGACTCTGTGACCTGTACGCGAATTGGACGTCTGACCTTTAACCTTCCTCCCGCGCTACCGTGGCACTTTATCCCTGTCGCTTCGCTCACACGCGCCACCCGAGAGCTCATTGTGCGGGGTTCCATCGCTGACGCTCGACGCTTCGGATGAAGATTAATCATCGCCGTGAAGTCTACTTGCGGACAAATACCGCGCTCTAATGCTGAAATAAGTATATATAAATATACATTTTATGGATGTTAGAAACTCGAATATTTCTCTGTTAGCCTCGCGGATTCTTCAATTAATTACGACTTATTTTCGACGTACCGTTTCTTAAATGTCAAAGGACTAAGAATCCAAGTTACAAACGACTAAGAACGAATCTTGCGATTATTTTTCCTGCTATTTATTTTTGTAGCCATTGCGAACGAGTTTTAATGCTAAAACTAAGAAAACTGGTATTGTGGGTTACTTGAAATATAAACAGAGCGTTACACACATCGCGCAGGATGCGGGTATTAATTACATAACCGAGCACGTCTTTCGCGCGTATCCTTCGATTCATTAGCGTGTGCAGTTTTCAAGAAGCTTATCTCCAGTGACGAAACAGCGTCGGGCGCCTAAAAGCACATGGGTGTCTGACGCCGCGCCGTGTGTATGATGCGTAAATCGTCTTTGTTTCTTATGGAACTCGATCGCCGATTATACGACTTATTTACATACGTGCAGCAGAACGAAGAGACGTCAACAGATTGAAAAAAATGCAGATGGATAACATTGCTAATTCTGTTAATATTTTCTTAATTTTATTGATATATGACATTCAATCTTATACATATATTCCGATAAATTCCGTGCGACTTACATTTTAATTTTATCAATGTTTATCAGCTTTTCTTGTGTCTTCCAAATGGATAAAACTCGATCTTTTTGTAATCGTTAAAAATTCCAATTACGCTGTTCGCACATTCGTAAAATATAAAAAGAACGTTATTTCGTTAAAGTTATATGAGAGCGATGACGATCGACGACCGACACTCGCAAAAACTGTACGTCTATGCTTTAGGTGAAGTTGCACGAGATTCTCGTTATCGAAGAATAACGATAACACAGGCCCACAAAAAAGAAAAGTTGTCTGCGCCATGGACTAGACCATGGTATTCCCATGTATTTTTGCCTGCTGAAACCGAATATGACCTCAGTTTTGCCCCTACACGTCAGGATTTTTTTCTACAGTCAAAAACAAGATGTTTTGCCCACGAAACACCTTTTTTTGGCTGTAGAAAAAAATCCTGACGTGTAGGGGCAAAACTGAGGTCATATTCGGTTTCAGCAGGCGAAAATACATGGGAATACCATGGTCTAGTCCATGGCGCAGACAACTTTTCTTTTGTCTGCACCATGGTCTAGTCTGTGCACAGGCCCACAAAAAAAGAAAAGTTGTCTGCACCATGGACTAGACCATGGTATTCCCATGTATTTTCACCTGCTGAAACCGAATATGATCTCAGTTTTGCCCCTACACGTCAGGATTTTTTTCTACAGTCAAAAACAAGGTGTTTTGCCCCCTACGAAACACCTTTTTTTTGGCTGTAGAAAAAAATCCTGACGTGTAGGGGCAAAACTGAGGTCATATTCGGTTTCAGCAGGCGAAAATACATGGGAATACCATGGTCTAGTCCATGGCGCAGACAACTTTTCTTTTTTTGTGGGCCTGTGTAATTAAAGGAAGCCATCGGCAATTTTCGTTGTCCGTTGTATCGTTTATCGAGAAAGTAAATCGTCATTTACGTTCGGGAGGCAACGAAACTTCCGGTACGATGATATCGTTTTTCATGCGAGCAGAAAGTTATCTTTCAAAGGAAAACCTCTTATTTACGCGGAAAAGTACGCGCGCATCGGCGAGGCCAATTTCCACAGGAAAACCGATAACCGGAGGCGAATCGATCGTTACGGTTACCATATACGGAACGAACAAATACGGAAACTTCGCTTCTACGGAGACCAACAAGTTGCAGCTGTAATACCGTTTTGCGCCGCGAATAATCCGCTCAGCGAGCATTACTCCGTTTCCGATCGCGTACATTTCTCTCGCTTTGCCGTGCAAACCGTCACTAGGGCTGGGCTATTCGATGGAAAAGTATCCTGTGCGCACTAGCAAAAGAAATAGAGAAAAATGTACCGATACAGTAGCAGTGATAGACGTAGAAAAAATAATTGCGCACGATTGCAATGTTGCTATAATTTCCGTACCGGTTTGTTCCACGTACATGCGCACGTTCCGTACACCCAATTATGCAATTATACAAATTATGATCTTTGTCCCATGATTATTTCTCACCGACCTAGATGTGAGCAAGTCTGCCGAGTCACTTTTCCGTGGGTAATGCGGGAGGTAAATCGTTCAATAAGTCCATAGAGAGATATCAAGTTCTCGTATGGTGTTTCTTCTTTTTTTAATTCAACTGCGGTTGTATTAAAAATATACAATAGTCATGAGAATATTCGATGTAAATATACGCGCATTTACGTAAGAATCACGACCGATGCCACATCCGCCATGCGTAAGCGCCTTTTGGATAAGGATTCATTGCGGGGATCTCTGCGTACAGGAAGTTTGAGTATAATCGGGGCCGTGACTCGTCATGGTATTACTCAGATTTCAGTTTTATCTTCAGACTCTTTTAACACCCGCTGCTACCCACGAAGGGGCTTTTCTGCAGGATATTTATACGACATGTACTTAGCGTTAAATGTAGCTACTTAATATTCATGCAACGCTGAATGAGATTTTCATATTAAACAAGCAAAACTCGTATAAAGGCGACTTAACTTAATTTTATACAAGTTTCTTTTAAAACTTTGAAGAAATTTATGATATAATATTAATATAATTATATATATATATATATATATACATATATATATATATATATATTAATTTTATATATTTAATATGGCATTTTATATACATGCATTTATATGTATATATGTATGCCATATATACACATACTAAAGAACTATACTAAAGATCTATGATGCTCTGGCGCTCTATTATTTTTCATATCATAGCGCAACCAAATCCTGAATAGTGACATTGCTATGATAATTGATTTTCGGTGTAAAATGTCAAGTCTGAGATCCGAGTTTCGAGGATACGATTTGCTCGGGTATACTCTGACATACTTGGGATGAACTCTGACCGTGCCTTCTACCCTTTGACACACTTTGCCACATATCCAACAGCGGTCTGATATTGTATTGGAGTTTACTCTAACTGTAATTGTGAGATATACTGCTTATCACAATATAGTTGGTATTTCGATTATGGCACACGTTGGCTCTTTTCTGTTCCTCCCTCTGACATTCTGATATTTCCGTTATACATATACCGTATTACACTCCTTTAATCGCCAGGATATATTATACAGTTTTTCTTAGTATAAAAATATTATCTCGCGATTATACGTAAATATTTTTGTGCACATAATTTTTATAACTTATTTATATAATACACAATCCCAATACACGAATACTGGATCTCAGACTAGAATCTTGTGTGGTTTCTATATAAATTGTGCAGTAACCATAACTCAATTATAAATTATAATACTGAGGAGAAGGGTATAACTCTTTCATAGTTTATACTTCGTGCAGTTGCGGGGGCGACAGAAAATGTCAAGTAGGGTGACAAAGCGCCGCCTGTAACGCCGACCTATTTTGAATAGCAAGCTCGGTTGATATAGATATAACTTGGTACAAAAGAGGCTCATTAGTCGTATCGTAAGTATGTGTACGATTTTCGTTCGTTGTGGCTTAATATTGATCGGAATTGTGGAGCGAGGACGAGACGGATGGAATTTCTTGGACTGGCAAAAATGCTAAACCTCGCGCCGGTTTCGTCAGAACGGAAAAACGGAAAAAGCGAAAGAAAGCGACCAGATTTGTTCCGAAAATAAATCCCCGTCCAGACAACGTGTCCTCTCCCCTCCACCGGTTTAGTGCGAGGCCGTGCTACAAGAGCCGCGCATCGCTTTTTTTCTTGCTTGTAAATTCCGTCGGACGTCTGCGTGATTCGAGTTTGCGTCTCTTTCCTCTTCTGAATATAAACGCATTTCTGCTGCGTGAATTCTTAACTATGTGATACAAGTTTGGCTAGCTCTGCATTTTCGTAGATTTCAGCTTTTGATTGTCATTTTATGGCATTTTGTATAATGTATGTACATTATACGTGCATAATCGTTTCTTCAATGAAGAAATATTAAAATTTCAACAAGTTTTTTCACTATTTTTTAAAACATTTTTCTGAACATTTTTGAAGCATTCTTTAAGCTACTCCTGTTATTATTTGATTTAATTTTGTAATATAATTTAATATATATATATATTTTGAGGTTGATGACGTACGTATAATCGTCTTATCGGTGAAACCTTATTAATCAAGACAGTCCCGACTGTCAGTACACTTTGAACTCATTCGCCGCGGCCTGTCCGCGAGTATCGTATTCTCTGGCCCCTTTTAAACGCACATTCCAAGTCGGCACGCTTCCGGCGCAGGATGTACGCTATATCTTTTCGTTATTGAAACGCATTTTTAGTTTCCTCAGTTTAAATCGAGCGAATACTACGGAATTATTTCCCGTTATCTTGTGCTCACGTGTCTTACAACTTTATCGTGCGACTCAATGAGTTCACGGAGCGCACGTGACTCGCGAAAATATCGCTTACTATAATTACTATATTATTCCTAGACTTATGACGAATAATTTTCCGGAAACGTCGGAATTAGTTTAACGTGTAAATAATAAGTATAAATAGATGTAATGCTTCCGAAATTAAATAATTATACCTACATTTATTCGTGCTACTCATTCGTTTATTAATCCTGCGTTCTAAGCAGTATTGTTCTACTACCTCGAAGTGCAACGACGTGTGCTTATCCCTGATTACATGATCATACGTTACATCTGTGCTCCGTTTGTGAACACAAGATCGTTCGGTGAGCTTGGTGGCGATGAAGGCAAACCATCGTCAACGAAGGCATGTGACGTGGTCGTACGACCCAGATTTCTTTTCCTGAGTATCGCTTATTGTTAGATACACCTGTAACCTGTCGCTGCTCGCTTGCCTGCTTACGTTGCGAGACGTATTGACGAGGCACGGCTGCTAATGCTAGTGCGGTACGCTTGACCGATTATGGGTTACGATTGGACTTGCACGCTGTTGGAAGCCGTTCGTACATTACTCACACATTATCGCCATTGCCCCATGCGAATCTATGACGCGAGTGGGCGAAGGTGCGATACACGATATGGCTTGACTGGCGACCGATGGATCGACTATATCAATTCCCCGAAGCGCAGATACGTATATGTGCGTATGTGCGTGCGTTCGCGCGTGCATTCGTTCGTATGCGTACATCGTACGATAGACTTCTCATTCATGCCCCACGACCGGACACGTGTGCGCGAGTATACGTAGAACCGCGCGTGAGTAAAGTCGCCGAATAATCCGGTAACTATTTACATTCTTACGAGGACGTTTTTTAATCGTCGCGATAACACGCGATAACACGCGATAACGGCGATGTATATATCCAGGAATCGCGTATAAATAACGGGATGCATTGCTTAACATCTTGGAATCGGTGTAAACACCGTCGTTCTTTGCTCTGTGGCTTATCTCAGTATATGCTTCCTTTTCCTTCTAAGCTCGAGATGACTTTTTTTACTTTTGTGACACCGATGCCAGAATGCTATACCTTACCTTTTACAGCGAAGTTTATTTCAGTTATATGTAGCTCACACACGCACTAGTTCCTTAATTAAAATTCTAATTAAAAATTCAAGTCTACTTAAATCGACCAAAGCATACGAGTTTATTACCTAAAGTTAGTTCGTTAATGAAAGCAGATATGCTAAACATTCAGTCAGGATGTTGTAGCTTACAAGAAATTGCGACAAATGAACGCGCGTCGACAAATTAATGACGCGACTGGTCCATTTTGAGCGGGGGGTATTAATCGAAGTTGCCTTGAACGATCTCCCCTCGAGCGGTTGACACTGCATTCCCTGCTGTATGTAAGATAGAACTGTCTCCCGTGCGGGGATTGCAGTGGTGATTAAGTGTTCGTGCACGCGACAAAAAATGAACATCCGTGAAGAAGAAGATAGCGTGCTTATCGTGGCATACGGCGCGGCGCGGCGGACGAGTTGCGGCGACTCCTGCAGTTGCTTTTCGTGTCTCGTTCGGCGTGGTCGACGACGCGGACGCGCCAACCGTCAAGAGTTGTTGCTCATATTTTAGATGTGGCATAGCGATTAATCGAAAGTATGAAGTGACGATTGATTGAACGACTAATAGGACGGGAAGGCGCAATCGAGGTGTTTGCAAAAATCGATTGTGAATCGAAGGGACGAACTGATGAACCCTGTGGGGCCTGTGGCAGTCTCGAAATTGATAGATTTTCGAGAGTGCGATTGGGGTATAGCGATAGAAGGATTTGCTTCGAAAATAGCGCTGTCGGTGTTTACTTGATATAGGTTCCTTTGGCATCGTGTCGCCGACCATAAACGATTTTTTCGGAAGCCCTAAGGGGTCTCTTTGAAGCCATCCTATCAGCTAGCACTTCCTGGTAGCGCGATAGTCTTTGGTAGTGTTTCGTCTCTATCCAACGAGCCGTGGATCTCGGAAGGCGAGAATTTAACAGGCATAACGTGCGCGAATCACGATGAAGCTTTTAACGATAATTGTTCAGCATAATTGCAACTCAAATTGTTTCCATTCGATATATCTCGATTTCTATGCATTTGTACCTTATCTCTCTCCTATTATCTGTCTAACAGCAATTTCTTGAATACGACATATTTTATTTGATTTTGCATACCTTGCGAATTTTTAAGGAAATATATTCCGATTTTTTTTGCAACTTATAAGTTATGGCAATTTTTTCTAATGGAGGAAATATCTCCATCGCTTTTTTTCTCGCTATCTTTTGGCTGTGATAACTTTAAATTGCCTGTTTTGGCAACCATTTCCCACGTTGGAAACGGTATTTGCGCACTATATGCAAATTTTCTCTCGTTCGATTGGAATGCAGCGACGCTATTTCTGCCTTTCTCTATGACCAACCGACGGTGTCTCTTTTTTTAACGGATTCCGCTGGCATTTCCATGGATCTTTCTTGCGCGCTCAGTGTTTTTAGGACCACGTTTGACGCCAATGGCGCATCGGCAGCGCAGGAAGAACCGAAAATAAAGTAGACAGGCGCCGAGCTGAGCCGAGTCGAGCTGTGCGCTGTATGAATACCATGCCACTCATTCGCGGAGGTCCCGGAGAGAGAGAAATTTTTAGCCGGACGCATCCGTGTGTATAGCCGCGCCGTAATGCAGACTCCTCGTAGGACATGACTCGGGAGACAGTTTATGCGCCCGCGTTCATCAACGCGCCCTTTCTCACTCCGTGCAACGCGCCGTAATTTATATATCTTATCCGACATTCAGCTTCGCGTTTTTTCGCGAAGCTATGTCGTTGATTCGCGGCTCCAAAATTTACAGACGACCTCGTGCACTGTGGACATGACGTATCATTTTTTAATTTTGTCCGTGATACCGAACGATGTATGAATACGCTTGATAGACTTTGAATTGGCCAAGAAATACACCCACGTATTACACAAGAATAAGATTTTATGCGTGATTGCCTTTCGTGTGTAGAATGACGAGATTTCGAAAATAGAAAATTCCGTATGCATGTAGGTTAAACTATTTTATGCGAATACATCTCGAATCTTTTTTGCCGTTATATCAAGTTCACAAGTTTGACCAATCTGCTGGAAACATTTTCAAAATCAGTCATAAGATTCTCTTTCAAGAGACCTTCTCGTCTTCGTTTCACAAGTGGCTCGCCTCGGGTTTTAAAATAACATGGTCCCATATTTTTTTTTAATTATTCGGAGAGGTAGTATTACCTTCTACGTTAACACATGTGTATGATATCTGATGCCTATTTCTACGGGCAACGTCGGAAGAATGTAATTTTTTTCTAATATGTCACGAAAGAGAGCTGTCAACGTTACCTAAAGGAATATTTTAGTATAATTAAATCTATAAGATTAACATATGAAAGAACTAAGAATAATAAATCTCATTATTTGTCGAGTTTCCACAAATATGATAATAAGACATACTTAGTAAAAAGCTACAATTTTATTTTTTATATATATTATTAAACGTCAACTGTATACTTAATTCATTAATTAAGTTATTATTTCTTTATCTTTTAGACTTTAATACCCGTTCCGACATAAGTAATCAAGTTCTTCATATACGACCATGAGTTATTTAGAATAAAATTTTTTATTCTCCATTAATTTCATATCAGAATTTCCGGCGTCGACAAGAAAATTATAACGTTGCGACATACGATAAGCCTTTCTACGTTCCTGAGCGCGTAAATCACGTGACCGCAGCAGGTCGGTCTTTGGCCCTCTTCAAGAATCGTGCGCGATGTGCGATTCAGTTCTCCACGAGACGCGATATATGTGAGAGTGCATGCGCGTACGTCAAACGCGAAACACGATCCAAGCAGGATAATCGCATTAACAATTTTATGAAGGCCGATTCCGTCGACGTCGACCTCGAGATTATTAAGTTTGCAAGGTCCCGTCCGTGAAACGATAGAATCGCCGCGATTACACATAGATGAAGGCATTTACGTTAGTTATCATCGCGCTCTCGTAAAACCCAGTCGTTTATGCGAGATATCGTTTGACGTTCGCAGTAAAATGTTCAATTTTTGTGCGGCAACGAAGTTTACAAAGTGTTGTCTGATGATTAACGTGAAAACGTAACAGTGAATTGTTGGATAAATTGGCAAATTTTTGAAAAACAGATACTTATTGAGACATTGAATCTCGTAGCACATGGTTGATTGGCTTGTTGACACGGTGAACGTCCGAGGGCCATCGTAGATCGATTCGCGTAGTGATGACAGTGAAGGAATCACGTGGATGTGGCGCGCAATCAGACGTCCTGTAATTCCGACTAAATTATCCGAGTTGATTATTCGCGATGTTGAAACATACGAGCAGGACTGGACGACCTCGGATTGTCGTAAGAAAACGAAAAGGACGTTCGTTGTCCAGAAGCTGGCCTGGTACACCGAGAACTCTATCGATCGTGTCATCCGAGGTAAAAAGGCCCATCTCATCTGAGAGTCTTTGAAAAGTTAATCCATTACGAGATGTGAAATTATGTGATGAAAGTTGTTTGCATAACTCGTTGATGTTTACTTTGAAATTTAAGAATAAATATATTTGCGCGAAAATTGCGCTGATTAATTAAGCAAATTTATTAAACGATTTTGACTTTTATATTACTATATAAACATTTATTTTCTCATTTTTACTACGTATAATTTTCTTCTAATTCAATTTAGATTATTATAATTTATGTAGCATGCACGGAATTTGTATAATATAATAAATTGTATTTATCTGTCCAATATGTACATATATGTTGTATCGAATTGCACAAATTCTGTGTAGGCGTTTCATACATTGTAATAGTTAATTAAGCGAAAATAATATCTAATAAGAATGAAAATGCATATACACGCATATCACAGAGAGAGAGAGAGAGAGAGAGCATTATCATACACAAAAGTGTGTAAAATAAAATAGACCAGATATTTCTTTCAACATTTCACGCTAAACATCCGCTGCGGATAGAGCGCGCGAACTTTTATCTTTCGTAATGATTTTAATCGCTGGTTTTATCTTCTTCCGTTGAGGAAACAGTCGTTTATTTCATATCAAGTTTCGATTACATCCTGGTATCTTGATTCAGGGCGTCTATTCCTCTTGGTTGATAACCTTGTGTATGGGGCGATACGAGCGATTGTATCTAATGAACGAGGTCATTAACGTTCGGATCGAAATTGACGTAAAGAACAACGAGGAGGCAAACGCATTGACATCTCGCGATCGTACATTTTGTATGATTTTTGTACATTTGTATAAGTACGCGTTTGTATATATACATTTGTATACACGTGGACGTATGTCGCCTACGCGCGCGGGTCGAAGGTCCCACGCAGAGATTGAGCGCACAATGTAAGAGACCGACAAACGGAATGAATGAGAGCGTATAATTGAGAGAGTATTTCTCTTTTAACCATAGTTAACCGCTCGCAAAGAATGGAGGCAAATGATGTTTTTACATCTTGAAATATTATTTCATTCTGTGCTTTGTCTCAGTATTAATCATCAAAATGTGTCGTTCGTTTCATTAATAATTTTTATGAATGATTAGTTAATCATCTCTCTATAGAATTTTGAACTCATTATATAAATAAATGATTATTTTATTTTCTCGGAATTATTAAAGAATACAATGTCAGTTCGACTACAGGGAGAATGCATTTTTTTTAAATATTGTTCTTTCTTATCTTTATAAGAATTTTATTCTTAACAAAACATCGATTACATCTTTAATTTGACGTTTGAATTTTTTGCTATTATTATGCATTTAATATATATCTTTAATTGTTATGCTATGAAAGAGACATAGATATATTTTTACTGGAGTTATTAATTAATTAATACGGTTTGAGTAAGTGAAATTCGATGGAAACACGATCATATATTTTTCGGACACGCGCTGAATGCGGCGTAATTAAACGCATCGTAAAACATTTTTGCTTAATTTGCCATTGTTTTGCATTCATTCTTAATATGCGATAATTGTTTACAATTCAATCGTTACGTCAAAAACACATGCATATTTCGCATTCGTTCATTTATACATTGCGTCACGATTGCGTTACGCTTTTGATTGCTGATTATGAAAATCACGCGTGCTTTTAGAAGCAAGCATTATTAAGCAAAGAGAGGAGAGGAGAGACTATGATTGCAAAATGCGCTAATTGGTTAGCTATACGAGAACCCTTAATGTTGACGTTGTTAATGCTGACATAATGTTGGGATTAGTTTGCAATTTGTTTAATGATATACCGTGGGGCAAAATAAATATGTTTGAATCATTGGAAAAAATGCGCAAATAACGCGTTATATCACTTTTCATACGATATGACGAACAACACAGTACGTCGGATTATATTTTGTGTCGCAACGATATGGTATAGGTACACGATACAAAATGTCGAATCAGAACGTCGCGTCGTGTCGCATCGTGTCGCTCGATCGATCGATTGCCTATGGAAACTGAACTTTCATCCCGAAATTGGCTAAACATTCATTGTAACAATCGAGTCATGAGGGAGCGGTTCCGTGAATGGAACGTATAACCAGCATATCTACCGGAAGTCCGGCCTACGAGTTCCGGCCCGAAGCGCATTCGTCTCATTGTCTCTTTCATCCTTTTTTTTTCGTTGCTGTTCAGCAACGAACGCTGTTGCCTGTCAACCGAAAAAGAGACTGTCGCGAAGGATAAAAAGCAGCTGACATTGTCGTAACCGGTTGATAATTAAAAGCTTCAAGTGGCAAGTATTCGATAATAATGTAATATCTAATTAATAGCAGCAGCTCTCTCATAACAAACTTACGAAATGTATGATTAATTAGAACAATTATTAGTTTTCTTGCATTTTTCTTCAAGAAATTTGAAAAATATATTAACAGATATGCTCAGTAATACTGTCATAAAATTTTCCAATTTGGATTATCGCACATTATTTTCTATACTTATTATCTCTTGAAATCTAGGCTAATTTAACTATTTGCAGGTTATTGTGCATAATATCAAATATAGTCTTATAATTAGTCTACTTATTTTCTATTTATCAGATATCTGGTAATTTTTATTTTTTATTATATATTTATGATGTTGATCTACGAGAACGATATTACACCTTTAATTATTAGTATAAATATTATTATCTGTCACATCTTAAATATATATACATATGTATATATATATATATGTGTATATTAGGGCATGGCGACTTTTTAATGTACTGCACAGAGCAGTACATTAAACAGAGCAGTGAAATAAGGCAGCTGCAGCACTCAGCGCATCCGCAAATTAGATTATCAGCGCGCGTCCGTAGAGATATTAGGCGCCTCATATCGTGTGGAATTGATTTATTATTATCTTTATATAAATTGCGATTTATACTTTATCAGCTGTTCTAGACAGTCGTATATACGTATGCCATGAGTCAGATTAAAAGTAATAATCAAGTAAGACTGACGCATTGTATGTAAAAAATGCCAGTATCAGTTATCTTATGATTGACCGATTTCATTACGATTATGCTCGCAAGGAATAACAGAATGTACAGCATTTTCTAGAAATGTTATCATTTCCTGATTAAAGCTTTTTCCTGATTAACGAAAGCGACGGAGCTTTTTTTAACAAAATCATAGCAATATTAATAGGTTCTTCGCGGCTAATTGGGGGAATGAAAAATTTGTGGTGAATAAAATCTCGGGAGCAGAAGTGATACCTAAAACTTGTTTAATTAACCTCAAGTGGATTATTCTTCAATGTAATTTTACTTTTATGGTTAGTTATAGAGACATTTATATATATAGTGAAGATTGAAAGACTGTTTAAGTTGGATAAGATGATTTGCAATGAAATTTTCGTCAGGGAAGATTGAATACTCGATTGAATACTAAAGTAATAAAATAGATGAAAATACTAGTAACATCTTTGAATATACTTATCTATCTCGGTTATGGTTGTATTGAACGACCACAATTATCAAGTTACGCTTGCAAATTGACAATTAGGTTATCATTCTTCGATGATTATTCAAACGGTTTATTATAAGCATTCGCGCGGCATAATCACTTACTGATCAAGATCAATAGATTGTGCGCGCTGTACATAATTTATTTATAGTTCATTTATTAACTTATAAACTGACATGTCTTTTGCAGATCGACTACCCGGAAGTTCATAGCGGGGGGAGGATGCATCGACCACCGCACCCTCATCCCATAACCGACCCCCGCCAGGTCAACTTAGTCTTCGAGGACACGGTAAATATATTTCTATTTTTTACTTATTTATGGCAATCTTATAGTCATGATCACTCGTATATGACTATTTAATTCTTCTCGTATTCATCTGAGCAAATAATGTCTAATGTTGTTCTGACCTTGAATCGAAATTCGAAGACGAGGAAACCCTTTTTCTTCAAGGAAACTCCGTTGGCTTCTCATAAATCACTCTTCTCAAGACATTCATGATTGTGTATGGCTTCTTTTTCTATTATTCCATCCGTTTTTCTTGGCTCCACAGATCCGTTAATAAAATGTCCCATCTTTTCGTTCTTATCTAGGTATTTAATCGTTATAGGATAGGACGTCAAGTAAAAATTATTTGAGTAATTGCTACGATAAAATATCTTTTGCGATTATCTATAAAAATTGTGCGCGGTTAGTTATAAAATGTTCGTAAGTTTTTGAAATCTAATAAGAAGGCCTGCGGAAGTTTTCTTTTTTCTGAATCTACATTCATCATGTATGACGCATAGTCCTTTTCTTGATTGAAGAATGACATAATTGTATTTACCAAAATCAATACCGGATATAAACTATGACGATATCAGTTCGTCTATATGTAAATGGTCAAACGCTCAAACGAACAATTTTGATAATCAGGATTTGATGTCAGTTTGGTATCGAACGCGCGTGGCAGAGTACCTGCATGCAGAGCCGTCCTTCCGGCGACGGCGGGCAAGAAGTTGAATGGGAGAAGCAATTTGGAAAGTAGTGTGTGGCTCGGGACAAAAGGAAAAGTGAGACACACGGGCACGAACGACATAACGGGTCGTATAAATCATCCGTCGAGTCGGAGTCGTCGGACAGTGGCCTTTGAGCGGTTACTATCCGTTGCTGGATGGATGCTTTGAGCGGACCAGCATAGCAGCAGCAGCGGCGCTTCTCTATCCTCATTCGCCTGCATCCTCATCTCTTTCTCCTCTCTTCCTCGCTCGCTCCTTTGCGGCTCGATCGACCGTCCGTCGACTCCTTAAGCGCATTTCACACGATCGCCCAACAGTGACTTTCTCTAGAGAGGCCTCTTAGATCAATTCAAGTGTCGTTATTGGCGTCAATTTACGTCATTGTTTGTTTATTGTTCCGCATGGCGATTAACTAATCGCGAAGGTTGATGAATATTAATCGCGAGATCATCGGCGCGTTCTTTCTCGATCAGTTTCTCGAGCGTGTTTTGCATTTTTGCAATATTCTTATGACATTGCATCGGCCGCTGACATTCGCGTGGGTATGCAAATTGCGCGCGCGCGAAGTAGGTTACATTACGTATTACGTATCAAGCGTTATCGTATTTTTAATCGCGGTTATTTTTGTCATGTCTTATCATAATCATTATTTATTGAATATCTATACATCCGAAGTAATTATCGTCAAGTTAATTAAATATCTTTTACTTTTCATTTCTTTTTTTCGAATGTTATGCCATCATCTATCAGCGAGATTTGAAAGATTTGAAACTGGAGTTTTGTTAATTGCAATTTGAATTTCTAAGCTTATAAACACATGACCAAGTAATCCCATTATTTAATTAAAAAACAAGATAGGGTTTAACGAGTTGTGATGGGTTTTGCGTCAGCTTAATATGATATACATACATAATTTAAAAAAAATTCAAACGTGGGAGAGAGTTTTATACGTCACAACCTTTACTCTTCTTTCATGTAAAGTAAACCAATTTATTCATAATCATTCATCTTTCGTCAAATCACTTCCAACTCCTGTTAAGTAACCATCTCCCACACGAATCAAACGGTTATTTAATTTTTCTTCCCCGTTGTATGCAAATTACACTTAACCCTTTTCTCCCAACATATATGTACTTATACATCTAATTATAGCATTAGTAAATTATTTAGATTGTTACGTAATTTTTATTTTGTTTTTAATTTTTCTCTGAAATTTCATTTGCGTACCGCATCTGTTATAGTGAGGTCAATTCTGCAACAATAGTTTTATATGTTACGTTAACGAGATAGAATGCGTCTTCATAATCTTCATATAACAGCTGCATAGCCTGCATGTAAATATTAAGATTATAAAGATGCAAATCCGTGCCGCGTTTACGAGCTACTATGAAATTACGAATACTGATACTGGATATACTAGAGATACGTGTGTATGTATTCAGTGTAACAAAATTTAATTTAATCCCCCCCATGCAATACGGACAAGAAAATTTCATTAAACTACCAGCCGTTGTTTCGACCTTATGTGGGGAACAAAATTTAATTTCCCAGTGATATATCAAAACAATTTTTAATATATGGATGTTAATATTAACTCCATTTTACAACATTCTTCCTTTAGTCTGCTTTGATTTAGTTTATTAAATGATTCTGTATATAATGAAATATATTTTATTTTATTTTTCGCACATTTTAAACTTTTATTGAAATCATATATAAGATAGATTTTATACACATATATTATAAAAAATTATTTCATATAGTAAACTCCAACATGATCATAGATTTATAGAAAAAGCGAATATATATAATTAAAAAAATAATAATAATTTGAATGTTTTATGTGTCTGATAAACCTAAAGTTGTGTGCGCTAATTTGGTATTTGGTATCGAATTGTTAGGAATCAGATTTAATTTCACAGCTTCGATCGCGCTTGTAATCGAGTATGTTCGAGTATGTTCACGAACAAAACGATCAAGAGATCCACATCAAATTCCTTCAAAAAAAAAAAAAAAAGGGGGGGGGGAAAGAAAAAGAAACGAAATCGCGCGTTGAAGCTACAGGTGGCCCGGCATTTCCCCCTCTCTCGCCGGCCGACCGCGACGTGATACGCGCTCCCCCCGTTGACACGGACCTGAGGAGCCGCTTACGGCGCGGCGGCGGTGGCGGGTCACGTGACTATACGCTGCGATCCGAAGGGAATGCCAACGGCACGGCACGGCACGGCACTACGTGGGTCGCGGAACGCGGTGCGCGGTGCGCGGTGCGGGTGACAGCGGGACGAGACGAGAGACGAGGCAGTCCTACGTTCGCCAAGCTGATGACCGGCCGCGACGACGGCGACGACAACAGACGGACAGACAGACAGACGGACGGACGGACGACGGACTGTCGCACTGTCGGACGCATCACGAATCACGAGTTTCGTGCTAAGCAGTAGAAAGAGGGTCACGCCGCGGCGCGTCCGCTTCCACGCGCGTTGCGTTGCGTTGCGCACGCGGCACGCCAGTGAGAGAAAAACGACCGGACGAGGCGGATAAAGCGCGTAGGAAAATGCGGACGATTCCTCGGATCTGTCGTGAGCAGTCGTGAGTCGTGATTGTCTCCGCCGCGCCGAGGAGGAAGACGAGAACAGCAACAACAACAAGGAGAATCGCGGGTTCCGCTGACGCGATGGACGCGTTCGGCGTGTATCAAGTGAGTGCCTCTCCTTTCGGAGATATACTCAAAATGGCCTTGGCTCTCCTTCGCTCTCTCCCTCTCTCGCGACTCGCGGGCGCTCGAGCTCCGAGGCCTCCGAGGGCTCCGAGCTGACGAGCTCCGACGGGAAAGCGAGCTCTCGAGAGCGCGGAGCGTATGGCGTACGCGCGACCCGCGACCCGCGGCCTCCCCTCACGATGACATGACGACAGTCGTCGTAGGTATCTTGTTTGGATGACGAATATGTATGTGGATACGCGCGAGAAGCACACCCGCACCCCGATACCCTGATGCACGGTCCGCATACATACATACATAGCGTGTGTGCGTGATGTCATGTCTCTGTGACCTAACCTAACCGCGAACCAGAGCCTGTCCCAATCACGCCCATTCCTGGTATTTCCTACTTCGCTACTAGCGAACGAGCGGCGTCGTCGTCGTCGTTGATGTTTTTGTCCCTTGCCTAGGTCTATGCGGGTATAGGAGGTTGTCGCTGATGCTCAGGAACAGCGTTGCAGGTCGTTTTCCTAGATTGATCCTTGCGGAACATCGTTCTGGATAGTTAATTCTTGAACATGCACTGTTATTGTTATCGCAGTTGTTGGATTGATGATCCAGAGAAGAGCTAGATTAGATGGGACAGATGTTAAATTATTGTTATGTTATATTTTACATCAATATATTTTTATAATTTATACAACTTATCTAAACATGCTTGTGTAAGTGACAGATGAACTTCTTATCAATATAATGTTATCCAAGTCTTGTTTCTCTTTACTCTATTGCCAACTTTAATCATGAATATCTCTTTTGAATATAGTATTATATATACCTATTATATACTTATGTAATCTTTATATGGTATAGTATATGATAGTTAGAGATTAGAATTTATATTTTATGGCAAATCCTTTGGATACGTTACATCTTATATCAAAATTTTATTGATTTATACAGTTTTCTATAATAAATACGTATGTAACTCAGTATCGGGAAGATGTAGAGTAGAGTTTATTAAACTACTTTATATAGGAAAGATATGAAATACTTCTTACTATTTTAGTAATGTATAAAGGCAATTTATGGATTGTGACAACATCTAGAAAAAATTATACACAAACTTTAAGAAATTTAGAAATAACATTAAAAAAACAAGCTGATAAAATGTTTTCTTTGTAGTTCTCACAGGGCCTTACAAGCAGGCCGGAGCTGTATCAGAAATCAAATAGAAGTAGTCATTCGAGTGACACAAGTTCAGCATACAGTGGATCCGACACCATGACATCTGTACAAAGTTCGTTAGACGCGGATCCTGATGAAGTGGATCTGTCAGGTCTTGTGGAATCTATTGTTGATAGCGATGAGGAAGAGGATCTGGCAGAGAGTATGGATGTAAGTATCATGATTTATCTTGCTGTCCCTTAGAGGTGCATAAGATAAGATTCTAATTTCTACTATTGTGATATTTTAGAGTTTAACGGTGCGCGATCCTGTACGAGAATGTTTAGAAAAGGATCCTGTTGAGAGAACGGAGGATGACATAGAGACGCTTTTGGAGTTCACGCAACAACTGAAAGCTTTCACAAACATGACTTTGGCTGTCAGAAGAGCGCTGTGCGCTGTAATGGTATTTGCGGTGGTCGATCGTGCCGGGATGGTGGTCTTGAACGACGGCGAGGAACTCGACAGTTGGAGCGTGCTGATCAACGGCGCTGTTGAGATTGAGCACAGCAATGGCGAGATTGAACAACTCGGTCTCGGAGATAGCTTTGGAATCTTGCCTACTATGGAGAGGCTATTACATCGTGGAGTTATGAGAACAAAGTTCGTAATGTGATTCTTCCCTACTTCTGTATAGGCCACGATGCCTAGAAAGCAATATAGGAAAGAAAAAAAATGTGGTTTTCTATCTGCAGGTGCGACGATTGCCAATTTGTTTGCGTAACGCAAGCAGATTACTTTCGAATACAACATCAAGGAGAAGAGAATACCAGGAGACACGAAGAGAATGGAAGGGTGATTCTGGTGACTGAATTGCGAGGAGCTTTGGATGGCGCAGCTCGAAGAGGTCACGTGGTGATTCGGGGAACGCCAGAGCGTTTGATGTTACAGCTCATTGAAGAAAACAGTATTACGGATCCTACTTATGTGGAAGATTTCTTATTGACTCATCGAACGTTCATTGATAGTCCGTTGTTAGTCGCAAGTCAATTGCTGGAGTGGTTTGATCAGGCGCAAGTGCGAGATCGCGTTGCCCGCGTCGTACTCTTATGGGTGAACAATCATTTTACCGATTTTGAAACTGATCCAGCGATGATGGAATTTTTAGAAGCATTCGAAACTGGACTGGAAAGAGAGAAAATGTTAGGACAACAAAGGTAAGTTCCTGTCTCGTGATTTTATTTTTTAAAAGAAAATATATTTAAATATATTAAGGAAAATAACTATTTGTAATTGATTGTTTGACTTCAGGTTGCTAAATATTGCATGTGCGGCGAAAGCGAGAACGCGGAACGTAACGTTAGCCAGGCCAAACAGGGACGAAGTCTTAAATTTTAGCATTTTAGGAGGATTTGAGAGAGGTTTTGGTATATTTATCTCAAAAGTTGACAAGAGATCTAAGGCTGAAGATGTTGGTTTAAAGAGAGGCGACCAGATTTTAGAAGTGAACGGCCAAAGTTTTGAGCATGTAAATCATGCGAAAGCACTCGATATTCTGAGAGCTTCTACGCACCTCAGTATAACTGTAAAATCTAATTTGCTTGGTGGGTTTCATTTATAAACCAGTAATAATAATAAAATGTTCCTTCTTTAACTTCAATTATTTGGTCTTACAGCTTTTAAAGAAATGCTTCAAATGCCAGACAATTCTCCGAGACCTCGAGGTAGAACAAATAAGCCGGAAATACCCAGGCTTCAGTCGGATCCACGAGTTAGACTATCAACGCACGTGGATCCCATGACTCCTGTGAATCCCTTAAATCCCATGATTGGTGGAGTACCGTTATTAATTCCAGACAACAATGTATCGCCATGCAAAGATGCTAAAAAAGAACACAAAGGATTTATGACTCTTGGACCTAAACGGCGATTACAGAAAGCACTTATGAAAATGAACATACTGCCAAAGAACACGATCAAGTGAGTGCATTGAAGCCTGTTGCACAAATGACAATTAAATCTATCTGAATTCTTTGCTGACACAAGATTCTTTTTAATTTTAACAGCGACGGTGTACACGTGGATGATCCTCTTGCGCCACCGCATACACCACCGGGAACAGGGCTTACGCAAACTACTACTAATCTATACCATTCGAAAAGTAATCCGGATCTTACGTCGCTTTATTGTTACGACGACTTGAGGGCAAACGATTATCCTGAACATGTGCTCAAAGTATATAAAGCAGATCAAACCTGCAAATATCTCCTTATTCACAAAGAAACGACAGCGCATGAGGTAAGTAAATTTATACTGCTGAAATTAAATAACTAAAGAAAAATATGTATGGGTTATTACATATAATGATGCATTAACTTTTTGTAGGTGGTGATGCTTGCACTTCAAGAATTTGGCATAACAGAAAGTAGTTCAAATTTCTCTCTGGCGGAAGTGAGCGTCGGCGAAGGTGGTATGATCAAACAGCGTAGATTGCCAGATCAATTGCAGAATCTTGCGGAACGAATCGGATTGAGCTCTCGATACTACTTGAAAACTAACGGAATTTCCGAAACATTAGTAGCTGACGATCAAGCTCCGGAACTCATTCGAGAATCTCAAGTACACTTTTTGCAATTGAATGCTGTGGAAGTAGCAATACAACTGACTCTACAAGACTTCAGTATATTCAGGTAATTCGATACTTAATGAAATGTATAAATCTGCCTATTGCAAATTGCATCTATAACTTGCATTTGATTACATGTTTGATAATAACAACAAGCTTACTTTTGCGTATTTTATTACAGACAAATTGAGTCCACGGAATATGTGGATGATTTGTTTGAATTGAAAAGTAGGTACGGTGTACCTATGCTCAGTCAGTTTGCAGAACTAGTCAACAGAGAAATGTTCTGGGTTGTAACAGAAGTTTGTTCCGAACATAATCTCGTACGGCGCAGTAAGATTATAAAGCAATTTATTAAAATAGCGCGTAAGTATATTTGGAACCTTTTTCCTTATTTTACCTACTTCTTAGGCATTTTATATCAACAATACTTTTCTGCGTAGGCCAATGCAAGGAGTGCAAAAATTTCAATTCCATGTTCGCAATTGTATCCGGTTTGGGCCATGGTTCAGTGTCGAGATTAAGAGCTTCATGGGAAAAACTGCCAACCAAATATCAAAGATTATTCAGCGATCTACAAGAATTAATGGATCCCAGCCGTAATATGAGTAAATACCGGCAATTGGTGGCGTCTGAACAAACGCAACCACCGATAGTGAGTTTTATTCTTCTTTATAACAAAATAATTTTTCATTGACATTTACTTTTGTATTTTATTTTATTTACTGTTTACTGCTTACTATCGATTATATATTTCTATAATTCAAGCTTGTAGTATGATGGCTTTAAATTATTACTAGCGAGTTAAATGGTTATTTATTTTAGATACCTTTCTATCCGGTCGTGAAAAAGGACTTGACCTTTATACATCTTGGTAATGATTCAAGAGTAGAAGGTCTGGTAAATTTCGAAAAACTCAGGATGATTGCGAAGGAAGTGAGAACATTGACAAACATGTGTTCCTCACCCTATGATTTACTCACTATGCTGGAAAGGGGCGGGCAACCACCAAGTTCCGCAATGGTAGCTCTGAACCAAATGACTACTGGTAATCAAGGTGAGTTTCTTATGTTGTTTTGTGTTGTCTCTCCGGTTTGGTTTCTAAATACAGTATTTGTAATATTTGTGTTATCGCTGCCAAATAGGCGGTCAAACTGCGACAGTGAAACGACGAAAGAAATCCACGGCCGCACCAAATCCGAAGAAAATGTTCGAGGAAGCACAGATGGTCCGAAGAGTGAAGGCCTATCTCGCGAACATGAAAGTGATCACCGATGAGGAACGGTTGCATCAACTTTCTGTCGATTGCGAGCCACATGCAGGAGCCGTTGCAGTTGCAGCTGCGGTACCACTGGGTGGCAGTCGGGGAAGAAGGCATCCGTCGCCTACTCTGTCGACTACCAGTAGCGCCAGTAGTACTAGTGAAGGCAGAAAGAGTATACAAGGTTGGTGAATCTTTACAGCTGCGCTATAATAAATTTTTCTGAAGAATTTATTTTGTAATTTTTGTATTAATTATGGATTCTCTCAGGTACAAAATTCGGCGCCGCGTCGCCGCAAGCAGTTAGGAAGATGTTGGCTCTGTCTGACCCTCACAAGACACGACCATATCAACCTAAGCACTGTCCAGCGCCGTTACCTGTACCGGGATTGGTATTGCATTCGAGTGGTTTGGAGCCTAGTCCAGGTGCACCTAGAAGAGTAGGATCCGGCAGCAGGGTACCGATGCACGAACGATCCCACAGCGATACTCCTGCCAGCCTACCGCCGCCTGTCGATCTCAGTGCGGAGAGCAGTAGTGTAACTAGCTTGAGCAATCTCCAGCCGCTGAGGAAAACCTTAACAAGCGGTGAGTACAATTTTTTTTCTTTATGAAATGGTTTGAAGCGAGATGCTGTCCGGTACAGTGATACGTTCTTCTCTAGGTTTTTCTAAAGACATATTTAGACGGATTATTCCATCTAAATGGATCTCCAAGTTATTTTATTTTGCGGTACTTTTAATAGCTTTTTGTTTATATCTTTCTAGATCGTACTGACAGACTGATAGATTGTTAATCGATTATAAATATCGAATTAGTAGACACGCATCTCGCGAAGCACCATCACGCACTTTCATTGCTCGTTACATACACTGGTCAGGTCTCGCAACAAGGAGTCTCATTATTATGCACGCTGCACAGCCGTTTACGCAATTCATAAATGTTCCATGTTATTTAGTTGATCCATATATACATGACACTCACACACGCATCTTGTATGCCGATTACTATAGCGCGGGCTTTTCTTTTCGATCAGACGTCACGACGTCGCGCCTCGTACCTAACTCCAGAACGAATTGCGGCTTCGAATCGGAGTTCTCATACCATGGGACATACGGAGTCGTATTTTAATGAAATCGGTAGCTACAGCGCTGCTCTTACGAAGTAGATAAACTCGTCAATAAATTCTGACAATTTTAATTCGTAAATGTTATTGGAAAAAATAATAATTTGTCCAGCCGTAGTCTAAATTGAACGTTAAATTAAACGTTTAAATGAGCACAATCTGATTTCTGAATGTCGTATAGAGGATCAATAAATATCATCGATTACAACTTTAATGCGGCGTACAGTTGCACACATAAGATATACTTGTTGATTACGCTCTGCTAATGATAGAATATAAATGTTTATAGACGGTAGGAAAGAGATACATAGGAACGTGCGAGAGACGTGCAATTGAAGTGTGGCAAAGTGATTAGCTTAGGTTCTCGCGCCGGCTCTCTTTGTGAGACAGTTTACTCTAGCTCTAGAACAAAAAGATACGGATTACGAATGAGGCGAATGAGCGTCGCGACTAGACAATAGGCTCGTTTAGCGATTGCGTCAGGGCGTAATCTCTCGGTTAGTACGTGTGTAGTGATAGAAGTGTCTTGGGAACCTGTGCGTAGGTTCGGTGACGAGCAGTGACAGTGGTCATAGCACTCAGTTGGACAGCCACAGCGGGAGCAGCGTGGAAGCGGGCGGCAGCCCACCGCCACCGCAAAGACGGCACTCCGCTCTGCAAGGTACGTAATCAAAAACACGAGAGTGAAACGAGAGAACGGATTATGGCGAAGTGTGCTCGTATGCTGTTCCTTTTGCCCGATTCGTAGAGACACACCGTAGTAGAGTAGTAGAGACATAGTAGTTTCTTTCGCGGTCTCGTGCCGCCGCGCCGGGCCGGAAATCGGCACTGGAAATCAAATTTTTCTTAACGCGCTCACGACGAGAGCTGGATACATTTTTACAATGTAAGATTACAGTTGTTTACACACCCATCCGCTGTTTGTTTTTACATTATTTTACATTGGCTTTAGTTTTTGTATTATCTGTTTTTATGTTGCCAGGTGATTACGTGTCATTCGTTTTGTATTGAGTGACAAGTAGTACTGCTGATAGTATTTAGAATTAAAACCGTTGTATTATAATTTTGGTGTGTCTAGATTTTGATGCTATAGACATGTGAAAGTGATCTTCGTATTCGATGCTGTAGTGTTGAGAATTTAAACCGATCGAAAATTTAATGCCCTATTCTTGAATATCCATAGTCACGACTTGAGTTTATAAATTATTTGCAATAAATGCATATATGATTTTAATTATTGATCTGTCGAGTATTAAATATCAGGAGTTTCCGTTCATATATTATCTCATTATTTCGTATAATTTCTTGGCATTTATGTCGCTGGCTAAATTTTATTGCTGAAAAACGTATGTCCCATGGCCACGTACCCTCAAACGTTAAACGGAGTTACCATAAATATCAGATGAATGTATAAAGGATTAAATATTACTAAACATTGCGTGCCGTACGTTTTTATATTGATATTCGCGTCGTTGAGCGCTGCATATATAGCATAACAACTGTGCTTTCAATCGCTTCTTAAGATTCCGCTGCTTTTAAGATTCGCTTTACAGCTTACTACTCGCTTGATCACGCAGGCGGTATTTCATGCGTTATTCGTCATGATCGTGCGCTTTTGAAAACGCACTTGCATCGCATAAAGATGATTCGTTTTGAGGATTTCTTCGCGTTTCCAGTAACGGCACAAGTTTGTAGATTTTGTAAAAAAAAAAAAATATGTCGTATGTGGCCTCTGTATGGTGCAGGGTCTGTTATAAGAGGCGGAGCACCCCCGTTTCCTCACGCGGTAGCAGTGTTACCTCCGCTTCCTGCCAATCAGAATCACAACCACAATCATCATCACCATCATCACCACCACCAACATTATCACGATCATCATCATCTTCATCACCAACCCCCAACTCCTCAAGGTGAGTTCGCGACTGTCTGCCTGTTTCGTTTGTTTGATCTGCATTGACTCATTGCATTGATTTTGCTGTCCCTGCTGCCTCGAAGGGGGGTATATTATTTTGAGGATGCAAACAGTATGGCTCATGCATGCGAAACAACATGTGACTGGTAAAAAGTAATCTCGTTGGCCTTCAACGTCTTTACAGCTTGAGCTTTGTCTGAACTTGACAGAGATTGCCTTCCTCGAGGAAAAGCGACGTCTTGCGTGTTTGGTCTCTGATGCGTTACTGTGTGTGTAACTGTTATTGAACGAATCTGTTGGTCCGCACGCTGGTGACAAATGTTGCATTACCGTTCGTTTCTGATGTGACCTAGAAGCGCAACGCGTTTACATCAAGCTTGTTCCATTTGCGTATTTGCGTATACCGTAGTATTAGTGGAGATAATTGCGTTTTTTTCAGGGTATTGACTATGTAAAACGGCATATCTGTGCTTCTTTTCTCTTGGGCAGGTTGTATGGTGGATAGCGATGAATGTCTTTTGCGGTTACCATTAAACTCGTTTACTTCTCGTGGATCTCGGCTGTAAGCGAGCGCGACTATCTTTTATTTCTCTCAATAATTAGTTGAATGCTGTAACTTTTTTATACTATTTTTAAAGGATGAAAAAGATGAAAGCAAAATTTCAATTAATATAGTTTTGGGCATATTGAATATTGACAAAAGAGATGGTAACAATAACGAATGTGTTGCAAAAGTGCAAATTATAAATGCGTAGAGAATGAACTAAATATAGAATGCCATAAAAATAAGAATTTAATTTTTAATTAATTTATTTTTTGAATATCATTCTTTTTGCAAGAATTACAATGTATTTAATATCTTATGTATATAAGATATTCGGGTTTTTGATGCGTCTGTTAATTAAAATCTGTAAGTATACGTTGGAATAAGTTTGTACTCGATACTCCTAACATTCTCGCTCGTTTACAAATTCGTTGCATCCGCGGTGGCAGGCGAATTGCTTTATCGACGAGGTGGAGGATGTGTAAGAAGGCGAGAAAAAAGGCGGCTCGAAACGAAGAGAAAGAGAGATCGAGAAAGTTGAGGGTTTTCAGGTACTACGGGATTAGGAGTAAACATGGGCCTAGGGATGCCAGCCCCGCTGCCACCACCCGGAGCGGGGACTACGACCATAATGACGACGATGGGTGCTATGGCGGGCAATATGACATCGTCGATGCGATCAGGCATGAGTAGCACACCACAATGCCGTCAACCACCGGCGTACAAAGTCGTGCAGCAGATGGCGAGATTGCACAGACTCGGTCGTGCTAACAGCCACGAAGGGGTCACCTATCGAGGCACCGATCACGAAGATGGTACTACATCTAGCCAAATCGCTCTACCGTTCACACACGGTTCACACTCACCCTCATATACACATTTATTCGATTTACGCTCGTTGAGGCGAGCACATCTTTTTTTACGTTCTCGTTGTCAATATTCACGCACGGCGAGGAGTGCTGATTTGTTGGCGAAAGCACTCTGTCAGCTCACTACTGTCCGAATAGCTTTTGTAAAAATTGTACTCTTACGACCATCAATTCGCAATGTTTTTATTAATTTTTCTTGTTCGACATTTTTCATTGTGCGTGCTGTGAAAAATGATTATTATTTTGATGCTATGCATTTTCAATTTTTGTGTATTTATTTAAACATATATATTTAAATGATATGTGTTTAAAACTACCTTCTTTTCTTTTTATATATGGTATACTTGTTTAAGAAATGTTTGCAAGCTTTTGTTAAAACTTTTTCTGAATAATCTTTTCTACTTTTAAACAAGATTTTATGTATGACATAATTGAAACGAAATCTTGAACATAATGGTGAACACAATCTTGACCTCAATATTCAATATAATTATAAACACGGTGACAATATTAGCGTTAATTAATGGATATTATGTGGTTATTAGTACACAGTGTAAATAAATACTATATTTACTTGTAAAATGAACGAAATGCTTGTACAATATGTTTGTAAAGTTTGTGTTTAATCAATGTGATTGTCATGTAGCACACTCATGGTCACATAATTTCATGATGCGTAATCATATTTGCATTATGTCAATATTTATGTTAGTGATCATTGCATAATGCACTAGCTTGCCTATCATCATTGAATTTTGCATTGAGACGTTATAATATATTTTGCGATTTGTTTACTTTTTGCGTGATGCCGAGGCATGATTTGCTGCTTGTCCATGTCGCACGTTTTACTCTTTTTTGTTTACATTAATTGTTCATTACTCTTGAATTGATCTACTTAAAAATAATTAGATTTAGAATTTTAGAAATAAGTGCAATACGTCTGTTTATAAGCATTGCATTAGCAAGAGACTCTAATACGTAGATATAGAAAGATATAGAAAATAAATATAAATTTTATGTAGAAATTGCTTTATATATATATATGTGAAGCAATTTATATATACAATTTATATTTATTTTCCATGTCATATATTTAAATAGTTTTACGATAAATTTTTTCTTCGATTTGAACTGATATTATTAAATCGGGCAGGACTGCATGCGTTAAATTGTATTGATCCAAATTAGAGTCTCTTGTATTCCAATTATATTTGGCATTTCAATGAGTCATTTACTAAAATGTGTTTTAAATTGTTGCAGATGACGAAGACGCTCAAGTGTCGGCGGTTTAAGTGGTCCACGAGTTTCACCGAGTTTCGATTACCGTTTTAGTTAATTTCGTCATACCGTTTCTTTTACACGGTCAAAGGAGAAATCGTTTCCGGATGATACCATACGCGAGCCGTTAAACGAAAAGAGAATGCAGGGGAGATCGACGACGCTCGCGAACTTTCTTCCTATAACGATGAATGTCGTTTTGCATTCGTAATCGTAGCATCCTAATTCGATGGCTTTTGGCCATTATGTTACGACATTTTCTTGAGACGTGGGCCAATTTTTCGCGTTGGTGGAACCAACTTAGACTTGACTGCAAGAAAAAGCGTTTATTCTTATTTAAACAGAACGCTTGTCTTCCAAGGGTCCCCGCGACGAACCTGAAGGAATTACCGAGAATCTCAAGCGTTAAAATATTTGTACAACATACCGTGGAAAGCGACAAATAACTGGCAAATGTCGGTAAGCAGGCGAAAAGGGGGAGTATTTTTCTTTTATTAGACTGAAAGAACGCTTCTCATTCTCGAGTAAGCGCTCATGGGCTTTCACGAGATGGCGAGAAGCGAATTAAATGAGAGAAGGAGAGAAAACGCGATCGTAATATTCTATATAAATGTGTAATAAAACCAAGTCCAAAGATGTTATATATACTGCGTGTCGCCAGAGAAAGTACGAATATGACGGCGTGTCCTGTAATATATACTTGATAGGTTATTTAGTGTCCCATAATAGCGTAAGTTGGTGTAAATAGCGTAGTGTTATAGTATTTAGGGAAGAGGAGCAGAGGGATTACACTGATGAGAGATGAGACAAAGATTCATTGTTTAGAATAGTGCGGTTAGCTTTTGTGTTTAACACAATAGTTTCGTCAGCATTACATATTTAAGAACTAAAAGGATTCGTTTCTTTATCGGTAAAAGAGTGGAAACGTTTCATAATCGTTTTAGATTTCGTTTACACGTTATTCGAAATGGTTTATTTCCATTTTAAGCGCCTTCCTTTTAAAAGATTTCTATTGCCAATCTGGCTCTGGTACAGACGATTCAAATTTTACAAGGAAAGTTGATGTACTTTTACGCTTTCGCTGAATTTTAATGACGTAATCAAGTACAAAAGAAAAAGAATTTCTCGAAGGCTACGATCGAGATAATTGTTTTTCACAACAGCGCAATCTTTTTAAGCTATACTTGGATCCATTTATTTTTACGGAACGCATTTTCGAATTTTAATTTGCAAATAAATTATTATTTTTCTAATCTCAATCTTTAGTTCGATACTTCATCATCGGGTTTATATTCTTCGTTATTTTATGAATATCAGGGTTACTTGTTTAGTTTTACGGATATAATCCGCAACATGCGAAAGAAACTTCTTCAGATCGTATCTCTCGTAGAATTCGAGGACAAAGACAAAAAGAAGAAATAAAATTTTTCGCTACTTTACATGTCGGTACGAGAGAAGCGGTTGGCTTTATTATAGTAGATTTATCCATGTATATTATATATACACACAAATACAAACGTGCGTGTGTGTGTGTGTGTGTACACATACGCGCACGCGCAAGCATACACACACATGTACACACGTACACAAACGCTCTTGTCTACTTACATGAGACTCGAGTCCTTTTACAAGTATTATAAAGAAACTGTAATTCACGTGCACGATATGTATCGATGCGTTAGCAAAGAGGGCCTAATTACCTGGGCACCGTTTTTGCGATTGCCAAGTATGCGGAAGTCGAAAAAACGCACGAAAGAGTATAAGAGTATAAGAGAAAATGCGAAAGAGTGTGAATGTGTATGTGAGAAAGGAAGATAAAAAGAGAGAGTATCGAGAGTCAACACAGTGCTTTTTTGGATACTCGGATCTCTACCATTAATTACATTCCAAACTTTGTCTTGCCGTGTTTACGTCTGTCGACAGATGCCTTTCTCTTCTGATCACTCTCTCCCCCCCCCCCCACCCCCAAAAAAAGAAAAGCACAAAGCACTTGTTTAACAAACTGCTGTTAAATATTATTATTACTAATATTAGCTTACTTATTTTCCTTTCCTTAATTTTTTTCTTCGAAATCCACAAAGACTGTGTTACTCTTCGATGTAGTGTCCAGTGATCCCGAAGGATCGGGAAGGGATATGTGATCCAGCTCGGTCTTTTGGGACAGGAATTCAATATATTTACACACACCTTCATATTCATATATTATATCTCTTTGTACATATCCTAACAACTTTTAAATATTAATATCCAACGTTCTCGAAAAAATTTTTAAACGTATTTACCGATAATTAAGAATTCTTGGTAATGCAGCGTCAAGAATTAAATTATTTTCTTTTCTTTCTGACGCGAACAAATCCATTTTTATCTTTGTTCTTTCTCTCGTCATATTTTGCATTTTAGGCGTACTAGGCTCTATGTCATTCCATGCGCATTTATGACTCTCGAGAAGAATCAATGAATTTTTATCGAGAATTCTGGATGTTGAGAACACTGTTTTGCTTATTATAATTACGATACTGACATGTTTTTAACAATTTTTTTATGCAAGAAATAGGAAATTTTTATACACAATCATATATCTATACTATTTGCGATAAAAGTTGGAACGCAGAATTCTCGGTGGAAAATCCAATTTCATGTTTTTCCAGTGAAACCATGTAACTTTTTGGTAGCGACATAAATTTAGTCAAAGTAAAGGAGCCTGGACGTCTTATAGTTAACTCTTGCTCTTTTCTTTTAATAAAACTCGCTAGAAAACTATTAGAATGCGAACACGCGAGAATGTTTACCGTTCGGGAAATGGAAGTTAAGACGGGTCGCATTTTCTTCCGCTCACCGTCTCTTTCTTTATTTTATTTATACCATGCCTCGTTCTGTTGTTTTAATTATTTATAACCTCGAGATATATTCGTCTATATAACGCGGACAGGAAGCAACAGAAAATCTTTTGTATTTAATTTGTTTAATAAAACTTGAATCATAGTACAATGTCTCCCGTCTTTTCAGTTTCGTTCGTTCGTTGCGATCCTATCCCACACATCGAGATTCATCTACCACGCTTATTTATTAATTTATTAACGGTTTACTTTACAGTACGATTTAATAGTACAAAGACATGCTTGAGCAAAATTCTTCAAGGTATATACACGTATTCATATTTCTATTTCGCGAAATACAACAAAGAAATATGGCAGAGAAGATTTAAAAATAAGTTATTCCCTATTAATATGGTACGAGAAGATAAGAGACATTTAAAAGATGCCATGAAAAGAAAATTATTGTACCTCTAAGGAGCGAACTAATCTTATCTTCATTTTTTCAGACATTCTTGAAATATATTTCTGGAACTTGAAAATATCTTTTTAAAACAAAGTGTATGTAATCTTTCGTCTCATTTTTTTCTAATTTCTATAATAAATTTTCGAAGAAATGCGTTTGTATCGCTTTACGCCTGTGTTACGATTTTGCACGTAGAATCGAGTATCTTTACGTTCCGAGCTTTATTTTGTATTAACAAACCACTACGTACGGTATATTTTTAGTAGCGAGAAAGGCGGTACATCGAATTTTTGAATTAATTATCCTTCGGTATATACTCGTCAGGAAGTGAAAAGCCTTTTTCGAGGGCACTTTTCAGGATACAGAGGACCACGGAGCTCGTTAATTTCTCTAGTCGTGGGAATATGTTTCTGTTAGAATTCTCGCGCGTTCGGAGAGTGTGGAGCGCAAGTATTTCGCGATGAACGCTGAATACAATCGGTACTGTGCGTAGCGGGTCATCCGTTGGAACGAAATCAATAGGTGATACTACTGCTACTATTTTGTACGACACGACGTTTTGTATAATCTGTCTACCGTACGTGTAGAGAGGCGGAGAGAAAAGTCTACCGATCGCTATATAAATGGTAAAATATTATATATCGAATGCATATTTAAGATTACCATTTGTAGACTTGCGCGCATAGGTGTTATTAGTCCCATTAATGTAAATCCCTCCCAGCAAAACAATATATGAACAATTAAAGGATTGGTAAGGAATCGGCGGGGAATTTATTTACCACCTCTTTACGCCAAGACGCATATGGGAATGTCTCTCATTAGGTCGAAAGTTTTAAGATATGACCGCTCCTTTGCGATCCAGAAAAATATCGTGACTTGAAATGCATTAAACGCAAGGAATGCATGCTGCCTTACGTTCGTGCGGCTACCACATGGCAGCGGTTGACCAGCACCTGTTGCTTTAGACAGGAACCAACTGACAGTCGGGGGTTAGTCGACTCACTACGCGTAAAATTGCAACTTTAGTCGCATCAGAACGCTGCCTGTAGAACGTTTCTTTTTTTCCAATTTTGTATTTCGAATTTTATACATATAATTCTGATATCTTTTTACTTGAACCAAATATTTTGGTTGAAAACTGCGATCGCGCTACTTAAAGTTTTACTTATTGTTAGATTATGACGGGCTCAGAATTAAAATAACTAAATGCAATGATTTATATGATCCATAATCTTTTGTTACATTATATATTTTATGCTTGATGAATAGAGATAA
This sequence comes from Temnothorax nylanderi, assembly GCF_030848795.1. NCBI lineage: Eukaryota > Metazoa > Arthropoda > Insecta > Hymenoptera > Formicidae > Temnothorax > Temnothorax nylanderi. The sequence goes on from NW_027249118.1 coordinate 591,744, forward strand.
TTATTAAATAGATTATTAAAGTATGAATAAGGTGACCGAGTTTTACAGATTTCCATAAAAGTGAGATGGCAGAATCCACGTACATATAGTGGAAGTGTCGCTGACGGCAACGTTGATGGAAAACCGATAAAAACATCGAAGGGTGCTCTCGTCTTGAGGCCCCTCTCTCTCTCTCTCTCTCTCTCGATGTCGCGATATAGGACAACATAGGGTATAGCCGATAAGCCGATTCGCCGATCTCGATCCACGGGAATATATCATAGATCCTCGCTCGTATCTCGCATCCCTTCCCCCGCGTATTTCGCAGCAGCACCTCCACCTCCTACCATGATTTCGCCATTTCCCTCTCTCTGCGGTGGCGAGCGGCGAGCCGATGCACGATGCAGGGGAGAAAGAAACGGCGCGCCGCCTTCCGACCGGCACGTAGTTGTTCGAAAACCGCTCTTACCTGCGCCGTGTGTGCGCTCGGTTTATCGTATTCCGCGCGCGCCCGTGAGCGGCACCGAGGCACCGAGGCACCGAGGCACCGAGATCCGGGATCCAACGGCGACGTCGTTCACCGTTTGAATTTCGAACGCGCCTCGCGTTTTCCGTCTTTTCCGCATTTTGCGCCTCGATCGACAACCGTCACGATTCGACGGCGCGCCGCGCGGACGGCCGCGGGCCCGGCGGGCCGACGCTCGCCAGTCGCTGGGGATGCTCGGGCGATTTTCGCGACTCCGCTTTTCGTGGACATGCGCGGACGCGCGCGGCCGATCGGCGATCGATCGACCGGGTAGCCGGTAGATCATTGGAGTCGTTGGACGTGGTTGGACGCGGTCGCGAGTGGTGGTTTACGAGCGCGATCCGATTTCGCGGATGAATTATCTGTGGGATAAAATGTGTGAATGTTGCACAGTGCCACGAATCGGGATTGTGCGCGATTAGTTGGGGTGCACCGTGCTCCGTGCACCGTTGATAACAGGGTCTACGTTTCAGAGGAAATTGCGCGGGAAAGCAGAATAGCCACGTTGGACACGTTCGGTTTTGCGCAGTCGTGCCTCCAGCCTCCGGCGCGACTGGAAATTCGCACGAAAGTGCTAACAAACGTTCAGGTTCAGCTGATGTCTCCGATGCCGACGTGCGCGCGATTCCGTTCGCGATTAGCGAGATATCACGAGAGGCGCGCGCGCGTACATGCGCGTGCAACGTTCATTACGCCGCACTTATTCTTCTTCACGTAGAAGCGCGCTTTAATTCCGGGAATTATTGAACGTTCGTGAGTGACGCGAGTGTGCCATAATCGAATCTCATCTCCCGAGTTATTCCAGCGGTGTACCTCCGGTAATCTCGACTTAATCTGCCTGAATGATTCGACAGGACGAAGTAGCTTTTATCCGACCAGTCCGGTATCTCAGGTATCTGGGCATCCATTGCACCGTCCTCGGTAGTCGGTAATCTCCCGTCATTGAGACTCTCCGTCTTCATCCAGGGACCATATTTTCCTCGTTACGATTCAAATATCAGAATCCGCCGTGATTATTGTCCTCTCTAGTCTATAGCGATCGTTACAAACGAAAGTCTCTTCACGTTCCTCGAAGGTCGTCGAAACGCGCGCGAGGCGGAAGAGATAATTTCCAATTCCTCGCGCGAACTTCCTTCGTTCGTCCAGACGCTCGATCCGGAGGTTCGATTAGACGTGCTCGTTCTTCACGATACGTAATAGATAGGACACGTTTCACCGAGAATTACTACAGTTTTCACAAGTGAGGCAAGCGCATCGCGATTGCATCTCGCTCGGCTCGGGGATAAGCTATCCGAAGTATCTTGGCGCAAATAGGGCCTGGACCGATCGACGCGCGACGGAGCGAAGTGGTACGACGCTATCGGCTATACATCGATACCAGTCCGGTATCCTCTTCAACGTCAACCGGACGTGAAATTAAAGAAATCTAGCCGCCACTCGGACGTTCCTCCAAGTTGTCGTCTTCGAAGAAATTCACGAGAAACGTATATATAGATGCTCGGCGCCGGCTTTTATCTTTGGAACTCTGAACGCGGTGCGTTATCGTGCATCGACGGTTGCATCTTATTGTTAGTAATCGTTTCATCGAAGCGAGAATCTTCTCGCTCGTCGAAGGTCATCGTGAAGTGAAGCGGGAGAGAGAGAGAGGGAGAGAGAGAAGCAAAAAATCTCGCTCCCCCGCGTGTGAACTCTCGTCGATTGTCTGCCCGGGGGATCAGCTTCCGACGTGATTCATCGAGGTCGTCGGTTGAGCGGGTCAGGGACGAGGAAGGTGGAATCGGCCGCGACCGGCTTCAGGTCGACGCACGTCGATGCACGGCAACCTGGATTTCCGCGCCATTTACCGCGACAACAAGGCTTCGGGCACGCTCGGATGCGTCGCGCTATCTTCGTCGTCGTTGTCGTCGTCGTCGACGTCGACGTCACGATAACGTTTCGCATCGATTGAGATAACAAGGCTGTCATCGTTGTCGCGCGGTCGACGTCCGTCGAAAATTCATCGAGCGCTTACGAATTCGCCGCGAGTGCGTCCTGTTGATCGCGACGCGTGTCCTTCGTGAGGTACTTACTGGGACAGAATCGATCGGAGTAGTCGGAGTAGTGCGCCGATTTTCTTTTAAGAAGCGGAGTGCAGGGATCTGGGAATAGCATATTTTCATCGGATGAGTATATGAACAATAACTGATTGCATCATTCAATTTTGCAAATTGTCCGTGCAAAAGAGAAGATAAACGATTATCGCAAATAAGAGTCACATTTAAGACTTAAGACTCGCATTCAATCGTATCGTCGCGGCGTCGCGCGTTTCCAGCAGTTACGTAAGGACAAAGGATTATTCGCGATTCCTTTCTGCCTGGAGGAAATGTATTTATGTGGGAGTAATTAAGAGATCATTAAGAGCTTAACGTAATATCGACGCGTAATGCGGTAACGGCGCGGGCGCGGGCGCGTATCGCGAAGGAGGAATGATACAGTGGCAAATCGCTTCCGGAGACACCTCTATTATCTATCGAATCGAACAGCGATAACGTCGCGCACGCCGACTGGCAGCTCGTTGTCAATTACCTGCACGAGCGCTTATTAAGGCGCTCGCGGCTCGGAGGTTCGTTAAAACGGTATCCCGGCATCCCGGCATCCCGGCATCCCGCCGATTAGACTCGCCGTGGAACAACGTCGCGTAGCTGTTGTGATCTGTTGTGAGCGTAGCTGCTCCGTTGAGCGTCTCTCCGCCTCTCTTTGCGGTGTGCCTCGCCGCGAGATACTCTTTCCGTCACGCTCGTAGCCGATCGCCGAGTCAAAAGGACGAGAAAGGACGGGAAAGGCGGATGAAATATCGAGCTGAGGAAATACCGAGGCGACACGCAAGACCGATGCGATACGCGCTCTCGTTCTTTCAGCGTTCTTTCGGTGAATGGTGATCTCTTCCTTGAGAGAAGGAAAGAAAACAGCCGGCAGGGACACGTCGCCGTTGAACGCGAGCGAAAGGAGGCTCGCTCGTCGAGGAAGATTTATCGTCTCGCGATTCGACGTCTCCGCCGAGAAAACCGTCCTGCAGCCAGGTTAGTGAACGAATTTCGCACGATATATGTATTATGCAGATATTCGCGCACGCACATTTTTCCGTTGACTCAATTATTTTCCCTCTTTATTATTTTTAAGTCGAGCGATACCATCTACTTGTGCTTTATTAACGCCGTCGATATATTTAATTATTAAAAAATTAAGAATCAGTTATCTCTTTCGCATAATATGTATTCTACTTGGGTTTTCTTCGTTTCTTAGAAGTTGTTAGATTGCGCGTTACAAGCGCGTTGTCGCGCGCATTCGTCGCTTCGAGGCTTTCTTAAAAAATTGCGAGACTATCCGTAGATTAAGCGTGGGGCCTCGTTTAGCCGCGCGCGATACGTCCAAGTCCACGTCCAGGCGGTGAAAACGAGCGGCGCATTGTATGCCATTTGCAGTTGCAAGGTCTAGCTTGCGGAATCGCTCGTGCAGCCAGGCGGGTAAACGCGCTCGCTCGTTACGGCCGAGGCGAGCTGCGGACGTAATGGCCCGTTCGTAAAACGCGAACTTTCGTATTCGGTCGTTATTTCCGCATCAGTCGGCCGGATAATCTCCGCGGATGGCGGCCGCAATAAATATCCTACGCGCCCCGCTAATCGTAAATCGCCAGACGCGCTATTTTCGCGCGACGAAAATCATGTCCGTCATCGCGGCCACTTTCTCTCCGCGCGGTAACCAAAACCAACCGAGCGACGAGTCGAGTTTGATGCGTACATATACTTTAAGGCTTTATTGATCTTTGTATCCTCTCGTTGGTTTCACTTTTTTCGCTGGATTCGCTGAGAACCGTGCGGATTCCCATGTAAAACACTCTTGCCTATCGCCTATCCCATTCCGAGTCGCGAAGAACGATTGCGTAAATCGAGGACTATTAGCGTGGGCGAAATATATTCCCGGTACATTGGAAAGCATAGAAAGTGCGATATTATCAGATCTGTCGGGCTGAATGTTCTCTCGACCTAAACGCGCCGTACAGGGACATGATGCATCGCGACGTGGTATCTTTGCAAAAGATTTAGGCGATGTTGGCGTCGCGAGTCGCGAGTCGCGAGTCGCGAGTCGCGACGCGACTGCTAATCACGATGCTTATGCCGTCCGATAATCATGCGAGAGAAAGTACTAACGAGTACAATGAACGAGGCAATTATCGTTGCATTACCCATCTAACCCATCGCTGAATCGTTCGCGGCTGTATAACAGCAATAATGCGGCATCAGCACCATGAGTATGATTACGTAAAAAGTAATTAATGTCCGTTACGCGGATGTCTGAGCTCGGCTGAGTGAGTTATCAACGCCGGCCGATCTTGTACATATCGTTATTAATCATCAACACCGTGTTTGTAATACTGTTTCAAGCTAGATCGAGATTCACACTGTAGGTACATATCTACCACAGCGATTTCATCATTAACGCCATTAACGGCATTTTTTGTTGTCTCATTTACCGAAACGTTACTTTTCGCGGGCAGTCGATGCATATAATGTTAACACATCGCGAGAAACGCGATGTTTGGAGCGCGATATGTGAATTAGCTATTACGCTCAAACTCCATTATCATCGTGTGCCAAGTTCGTTATACATCTGTGGGTATTTAGAACAGCGGCTAAATCTACAATTAAAATGAAGTAACTTTAACGTTACGTACGAGTCCGCGAGTAATAAATTATAAATCCGTAAATAGTACAGTTTGAAATTCCGCGAACACCCGATACATATAGACGTATTGTATAGAAGAAAGGGTTTTTTTTACAATCGCGTTCGCGGCTATTGAACTTGCCTGCACGCTCTACGATCGAATCTTTTATTATATTAGCACTGCGATATCGATATTGAAGTAGAAATCTTGAGAGATTAATAAGGATTTTTTTATTTTGTCTGATCTCTATTTACAAAATAAATTTTACAAAATAATTTACAAAATGTATTTTCAGCTTTAATAATTTTTGATAATTCTATTATGATTATAATGATTAAAATTAATGACAATGTAAAATGCTAAATGAGAACTTTTTTCATATGATATCCCGATTATATAGAAAAAAGAAGATATTTTTGCAAAATATGTTATTTCTTGCATCTTCCTTATCACGATTACATTAACCTCCTGATTACCTTCATACAAAGTTAATTTCAATCAGTAAGAGCACCCTGGAATGTTTGAACACTAAATATTCCATTCTTCTTAACAAGCAACATCTTAGAACATTATTTTAATACATGGATATTATTTACTGGATTGGAACACAAGATCGAGTTCCTCTCGTGTCTGACCAGTGACAGGATGCAATCACGTGTGAGGCAAACCACGACGGCGACAGCGACGATATTAATTCGCGCCCCGCAAGTTACTTTATTCTACCACGCTCTTATGGGCTGAACGATTCATTCGTGTCTCGCCGATATTCTCTCTGGATTGTCGCGATGAGAAACGCGCGCGGTTAGGCGCGACCACCCGTTAGACGAACGGGACGACTATACCACTATACCATAAAGCCATAAAGCATAAAGTAACGCCGCGCCGCGCCACAGAAATTCTTCGCGGCACCTGTCGATCGTCCGCTCGTTTTTCCTTCGAGCGCACTTCTCCCTCGCTCAATGGTTTACTCTTCCTCTCGTCTTTGCTCCTCGTTCTCTGTCGTGTCGTATTCGCTTTTATCTTCCCGTGTGTTGTCTGTTACCCTAACGGTGTGCTTTTGTCAGCTCTGTTCTTTACGTTCTCTTCCTGCCTTCTTGTTCTTCTTTTTATTCATCATCTTCTTTACACTTCGTAACACACACACACACACACACACACACTTTTTATTTCTTATTATTCTTTTCTTTCGTCAGCTCAGTTCAGACTCTTATCTTCCTGCTTTCGTACATTTATTTTTCTGACACGTACGTTTATACTGCTGAATTCTTTTCAATCTTATGCTCGTTTACTGATTTTATATCGTGCTTTTAGTTCCTTCTGCTCGTGTTCTTTGCACGCTCGTTACCTTTGTTTTTTTCCTCTCGTTGCTCATAATATGTTCCTCTTTCTAACGCGGTTTAATTTCTTCCACGTTTTTTCCTTTTTTACGTGCACTTTCTAATCTTTTTCTGCCTGCAATCTGCTCGCCACTGAGATTTCTGCAACTACGTGTTAGCGCCGTTTCACAACATCGCCATCTTTACGTCCATTCTAATGTAGGTTACGGTTGGTCAATATCGGGCGATAGCGAGGCATAGGGCGATTAGGATTACGACCCACCATCTTATTCTTTGCCATACTCATTTCTATAATCGTAAAGTACAATATCAGTTTTGTAATACGCGTTCGCGCATCATTTACGCATCTGTTTGGCGATACGATACACGATACACGTATCCCTAACACAAAATTATCATTTTCATTGATGTAACTAAGCCTGCGATAGATCGCGTATAATAGCTCGTTAAACTCTAAAGATTTGCTACTGTCGGCGATCGTAATTACGGTGAGATGATACTATAAGAATCACGCTTTTATGATCCAATAAAAGTTGCGTCAAGTCAGCGAAAACGAAATAAAAATGCGAAAATAGATAACAAATGAAAAATAATCTTCTTAATAAGGTTACAAGGTTCAAGTCGGGATTAGATGCTGTCTGGAATGTCTGGATATCTAATTATTTGGATAACGAATGATGCTTCAATTCCCAATTATTCGGAGATTCTAATTTTTCAATATACCCGAATGTGGGGCAATAGTTTTAGAAAAGGAATAAAAGTGTATGGGAAATTCTTAATTTTATCTTGAAGAATATTGTTTTGTCATAAAAATGTGTTTTCGTTTGTTTTCTTTTTAATCAGACCCATCATTGATTTTTCATTAATGTATATGTAAAATCTCTATAATGTTGAAACACTGGACGCATTGCCTTCTCAGTTCGCTGTAAATCACGAAGACGTTTGTGCAGAAGTGAGATCGCGGGAACGCGATTAACTAAATCGTATTAGTTTTACAAGTGACAGATCTAGTCGAATTCACATCACTGTTAGAATCGTTTGTCTCACGAGAATCTCGACAAGAGAAAAGATGGAGAGAGAAATGATACCCTTGCTTTTGTTCGTAGACCGGCAAGCCTTTTCATTTTCGATCGGCGGATTGCGCGCACGAGTCGATTACGCAACAGGTGTTGGAAACTGTACTGCACGTTGTTGTCGATCACGTAGCGCGTAGGTTTATTGGTAATGAGGGTAATATTACAGGGATTAATAGCGAACGTACGTATATTGGAAGCTGATATGTGCACCTATCATTATGAATTATGACGTCCGAAGTGATGAAATCTACGCAAATCTTTCCTGTGCACTTTATATCCGCATATATAAATAATATTTTGTCCATGAAACCAATTTAACCCTATAAAACAGGTTTACACGTCAGAGATTTTCTGTCACTTTGATATATTACGTGAATTGCCACAATGCCACAATGATCTTATATCTTTTATAGTTTTGCTAGACAATTAATTCTTCTGGCAGCTGCAATTCTTTTCAATCTTTCTATGGTAATTTATGTTACGAGTTACATGACTATTTCTTTGTGTCAAGATTCTGCTATTATCGTTTTATATATCTTTTTTGTTAAAGAAACAAAAGAAATCGAATAATTCATCGTAGTTTTTAATACAACTGCGATATAGTTTACATAAATAGGACTTTTTCAAAAATAACACAAGAATATTTGACCGTTTCCTATTTTGTTTCAAGTCTATCCATTGTCGGTAATACTGCGCTATCGTCTCGGCTATCGTTGACGGCCGATGGCAACGAAATTCATTATTCTCTTAAAAATACTAATTGTTTTTATATTTTTTAAAAATCATTGTTCATAATATTGTACAACATTGTGACAATCCAAAAATATTCTAAGAAAAATATTCGTGATAAAAACTGCTTGATATATACTACACGACTTTACTTTTCTTCAATAGAACTTCAAATCGAAACTAGGCCTCACTCAGTCGATAATTATTACAATAGTAGATTGTTATTTTTATTAAATTCCATTGTTATAACTACCGCTTAGTTTAAATAAATATAAATATATTGATAAAACAAGAAGCATATTTTAATTGATGTTTCTTTAATAAGAAACTATGTGTTCTATATATGCGTTCGTTATACCGCATTAAAACATAATTAATAACAACTTAAAATTTGATTGAAAAAAAAGCACTCTTATTTTTCAGAGTGCAATTAAATAATGAAAACATATGATGTTATAATTGTATGCTTAATCTTTTACAAATTAATGTATTATACATTACTTTCGAAAATATAAATTCGAAATATAATCATTAAGATATTTATCGCCTAATGAAAACGCAATAAATAATATTATTTCTTGAAATTTTTCCTTATAGGAAGTCGATTTTAAATTTGTCGAAAAAACTTGTTCTTAAAATCAGCTTGGATAATTCTTGGAAATGTTTCGTATACGTTCACAGGATGGCGGGTTGTCTTACAGTTCGTAGTCGGATTGCTTTACAGTTTTACACAGTCATACGACGAAGCGCGTGATTCTCTCGCGGATGACAATCTTCTCCCGGAGGAAACCGCCGTTTTATGATGGCCATTCGAGCTTGTATCCTATTGTCCGCCAACAACAATTTATCGCCGATGTTCGGCCCCGCTTTATGACTCCTCCGTTTTCTACGACAGTTCTTTTACTCTCATTTCAGATATATCAGTCCGTATTGATTATGCCAGTAGTAGCCTAAGCGACGTGTTAGTATCGATCGGCGATATAGGTGTGGGCGGAACGTGTACGTTCCAGTTTTCTCGACCGATAGCTCGATTTTTTTATGTCTATTTAAATTTCATATCGAATTTTTGCGGTCTAGACTGCTGCCGTGACTGCGATCGATTGATAGGCCAAAAAGGTCGCATTCGTTGGGGCATTTAAATTAACCGGAAATTTAAAAGGATTAAAAGATTGTCATGTGTTAGGTATATCTCTTCTGATCGATATTAGCTATACGTTTGACTATTTTTTCGATATTTTCCTTAATAATTATAATTTGAATATGATGTGGCTCTATCAGATCTACCAACATAGAAAACAACACAGAATATATAAGATGTAAAAAACTAATAATACCATTAATTAAATACTTAGCATATTATGAATGTTTTTCTCTCTCTTGTCTTATTGTTATTATATAATTGTATAAAAAATATTGCGATCTTGGAGTATTTTATTTTTACAAGTTTAAGTAAATTATAATGTTTTTCCGGTTTTAAAATTTAGGTGCGCTTTAGTATTGTACACAAATTATTCACTAGACTTAATAAACTTATAACATATGATGCAATAAGAGATAATAATTTATCTACAGCGATAACTCAGCTTTTACGAAGATAATATAATATATCTTTATTCACTTTGTGTTTATATAAAGATATGTGTTCAGAAAAGATCTACAAGTGCATTTTTATATATTATACATTTACTTATTTTATATAAATACGTGTATATACAATTTTAAAATTTGCAGGACGTCAGACTATCTAATTCTCTTACTCGTTACACAATTTCTTTTGTAGATCCGAATTTTCTCGCGCTAAGATTTTTTTTTCTGAAGAATACACCTTAATTAACTTGCCGCCAAGAATCGCGAAGCACTGCCAGGTAAGAGTGCCTCTTCCGAAATCAAACCGACCGATAGCGTCGCGTACGCGTCGCGGCGCGTCGCGGCGCGCGGCGCCGGTGTAGGGGGGCGGTATCGGTCGGAGTCTAATGACAGTAATGACGATGGCCGCGTCGTGCGGCGCAACCCTTCCTAGCGTCCGCGCCGCGTTCGCGCCGCAGGGGTGGGAGTTCAAGGGGGGATTGGGGGGAACGCTCGAAAAAGGGAGCGCAGTCGCGCGCGGCGAACGAGCACCCCCGCACGCGGCGCGTCAGCCGCCCCGTCGTCAGTTTCGGCCGGTCGACGGCGGCCGAAAGTCGCGGTTGCAGATGGACAAGAGGGAGCACGAGGGGGCGGCAGGCGGCAGGCGGCAGGCCTCCTGGGCCATGGAGGACGAACGGACGAACGGAGAGGACGAAGAGGAGCACGAGCACGAGAGCGAGAGGACAGAATGACCGGCGAGGGCGGCGAGGGCGGCGAGGGAGCGCGGTCGGCTCGGCAAGGCTGTTCGTCAGTGTCGTACGTCGTACGTTGTTTCCGTGGAATCGGACGGAACCGAGAGCGGAACACCGCGAGGGTCCCAGCGTCATTGGGTCGGCCAGTGGCGGCGGGACGCGGGAGGGCGAAAGCGGAAGAACCAAACGCGCTTTTTCGTTTCGTGCTCATTGTCAGTACGCGCGCCGCGCTCGGTCCGTGCGTTCCGTTGCGTCGCGTCACTCGCGTCGCGTTGCGCTCGCGCTGTCGTGTCAAGTCCGCGTGGTCAAGAGATTGTCAGTGCTCATACTGCTCATCCCCCGCGTAAGATAGGTGAATCGAGAGGAATTGAGCGTTCGTTCTGTGAAATTGAATCTATCACATCGGAAATTCTCTCTTCTTCTTGGAAAATTCTCTTTTCAATATTTTACATTCTCTGAATGTTCCCTATAAATGATCAGCATGTAACGAGATTAAGACGATAGATTGTATTTTTTAATATTCTCAAAAATTAGATTTATTATATAATCACTGGTTTCTATCTGCTGAGAAAATTAAAATTAAAGAAAAGGGAGAGAAAGATATTTTCAAATTTTGACCTACGTATCTAATTTCGGAAATCAGGAATTCTAAATTTTATATTATGAATTTTTATCAATTCCTTTCAATTTACATGTTTTTTCGCAGAACTGAAATTCGTCAGTTGTTAATTGAATGAGCATAAAATTTCAGATTTTGTAACATGATTCGGTAACAATCGATCCGTGATCGTTCGCATCTGGGGTGTGTATCACTTTTATCACGAAAAAACAAGTTCGATAAAATTATCGTCTCCAAACACGTTTACTTAAAGAACAAAAGTTTCTTTAAAGTTAACACGATCTAGTACTACTAGCAGCGTCGACAAAGTTAGTTATTAATGCAAAAAATTTGCGTTAAGAAGTATATCACAT